>NW_027181782.1:27695676-28090588 GCF_029961685.1 Aristolochia californica | reverse complement strand
CCTAAATCAAAATATAAGAATAATGAGTCTATTTAGGCACCAAATAATTATAAAAAGCCTAAGAATTAAAGGCAAAAAATATGACATTTTTCATTCTCATCAAATTCCCCACACTTAGCTTTTGGTCGTCCTCGGGCAAAACTCAAATTCACTTTCCGAAAAAAAACTAGGTTGTAACGCTATCAACAAAGAACAAACAAGCTCTTCAAAACTCATAACATATCATGAACAAACACTCTTAAATAGCTTACAATTACTTAGTAAGCATTTTCATTCAAAGATGGAGTAAACTAAATAAGTAGACCCTCACAGAAATAAACACTCGACGCTCAAATTCATTCCAATGGAAATGATCTACCATAGTCTTGCATGTCTTCTCATTCTCCATCACTCAGATCACATAACACGAATCATAAGGATTTTTCAAGGGTTATAATGAGGTTTAGGTTAAAGGTGGGAAATATTTGTGAATGTTGCTCAAAAGCCATTGAAACTAGTGTATGCAACAAAATGACCATTTTTTGTGACGTATCTCGTCCTGGTCGTAGCTAGTTTCTTCACCAACTTCTTGGGGCTCATCATTGTCTCGAGAGAAGAGTTGCAGAAAGAGTTCCTAGAGGAAAGAGAGACTGATATGGGATTCCAATGTTAGGAAACCCACGTTTCCTATTCTAATTTGGGCAACATCTTTATTATTCAATTATATTTACTATATAATGGAATGGGCCGAAATTAAGTGGTCTAATTGTAGTAAACTCATGGACTGCAAAACATTGGAATATGGGCCAATTGAGTAGATACCGTAGGGAATTATGGGAACCCTATATAAGGAGAATATTATGGTTATGGTTCCTAAGAGACTAAATAACATACAATTTTCCTCCTCCCCATCTAGAAGAGAGACGATGGTCCCATTGAGGATTTAAGAAGATTTAGTTGAGGAAGACCTTAAAACCAATCATCCATTCATATCGATTGTCATAGTAATGCCACAATAGTCGGCGATCGTTCGTAATGGATCCAGGTCTTTAACCCAAATCCACGAATCCTAATATTCTGGCATGATGTAAATTCTAGGATCTTTGGTATTTCTAATCTAGGATGTTCACATCTAGATTTGGATTTAAGACAATATTATCTAACACGTGGTATCAGAGTAGTCATTGTTGTTAGATTATTGGGATGTGTCCATTCCATTCGGATTGTGTATACATTAATTTTCTTGAATAGAATGTTTAAGTTTTATGAAATTCCTTGAATTTTTATATATTGAGGGATTAATTTGGGATTAAAGCAAGTTTTATGTATTTAGAAAATTCATATAATTCTGGGTTGGATAATTGTTTCCCCCTCATACACGTCGTCATTGCTGTAAGCTTGCACCAATAAGCCACAATAAGAAGCGATGACTCACTTTTTTGTCATCGGAAGGGAATAATTGTTTACCAGAGGACGGGCAAAAATCGGCATTACAGCTCACCCAGAGAGTCCAGTACTGCAGCGCCCATTCACTACAGCGCACCCATTTTGAAACGCTGCAGCGTCCGTTCACTGTAGCTCCGTTGGGCACGCTTCAGTGCCCGTTGGGAAATTCTGCAGCGCCCATTCATTGTAGCACCCATTGGGTGCGCTGCAGTGCACGTATCGCACTGCAGCACCAAAGACAGAGAGTCGGGCGCTGCAGTGCGTCCCAATGGAGAGGCCAGCGCCGCGGCACTGGGCAACTGAATAAAAAAAATTGTGAATTGCTTTCTTTTCATTGAAATTGTTTTCCTATTGTCATTTTGCTCAGTTGGTCTAGTATTTTCAATCAAATTTGATTGATCGAAGCTACATGTTGCCAAAGTAATCTTTGTAGTGTAGATTAATTTGACTAAAAATACATAGATGTTTATGCGGAGTTATTTATGAAAATTGTGCTCGACCCAAAGGAAGATACAATTTGACCAAATAAACAACATGCATGTGATGATAAATGTGTGACAATTATAAAGACTTTTCATATGAACAATAGTCGGTCCAAATAAAGGCTATTGTTTGATAGAACTGATTGTAAGTATTTGATCATTGCACAGAGAGTATCACTTACAGTTAATTTCTCTGTCCAAAGACTAGGAATTAATGTTGTACTAGGTATCTTGAGATGGGTCCCAAATTTGGATTGTTTGTACATGTCTTGTTTTTTATTTATTTGACATGCTAGTTAATGTGAGTATACTTATTTATTTTGTTATATATACAATTTCTGTAGCTATTGCTATGAATGTTTCTGCTCAAATCAGTAACATCCCAATGCTGAGCGGGATGAACTTTAAGGCTTGGAAAGATACAGTGGAAATTATCGTTGGTTGTATGGATTTGGATCTTGCACTCCGGCCGGAACAACCACTTCTACTCCGAAAAACCTCAATGTGGTTAAAATTGATAAGTGGGATCGCTCTAACCGTATGTGCTTGATGATCATGAAATGTTCCATTCCGGAGGCGTTTCGGGGCTCTATGACTGAGAGCAAGATCGCTAAGAAGTTCCTTGAGGAAATTGAGCAATATTTTGCCAAGAACGAAAAGTCAGAGGCGAGTAGCCTTTTGGCTAAACTCATTTTGATAAAGTATAAGGGCAAAGGGAACATAAGGGAGTACATCATGGAGATGTCTCATCTCACATCAAAACTCAAGTCACTTAAGTTGGAGCTATCTGAGGACTTGCTTGTTCACTTGGTTATGATATCTCTTCCTGCACACTTTTGGCAATTCAAAGTAAGTTATAACACTCAGAAGGACAAATGGTCCCTCAATGAGCTTATATCTCACTGTGTGCAAGAAGAAGAGAGGCAGCAGTGGGATAAGATTGAAAGTGCTCACTTGGCCTCAACCTTTCAGAACAAGAAGAAGAAGAGAGGTAACGATGCTGTAGGAGGATTTTCTTAGAATAAGCAACAGCGAAGCAGGATGAGGTGTTTCCTTGCTACTTCTGCAAGAAGCAAGGACATATGAAGAAAGAGTGTCCCAAGTACGTCGCTGGTGTGTAAAGAAGGGTATGCCTCTAACTTTTTTTTTTCAGAAGTTAATTTAGCTTCTGTACCTATAGATACTTGGTGGGTGGATACTGGTGCTACCACTAACATTAGTATGTCTTTTTAGGGTTGCTTGTGGAGCTGACCGCAAGTGGTGCTGAAAAGTTCATTATTGGAAAATAGACCCAAGCCCTCACAACCAAGGAAGGCCCAGAAGATGGGCCCAAACACATAAGAAGTAGGACCCACCATGATTACCACGAACAAACATCTTTATCACATAAGTTGGAAGATCTCACAAAGGCATCTTTATCTTATGGTCACTTCCTAGAAGAGTTCTAGTTTGAGTTTTGTTTGTCTTTTATCTATATTGAGTTATTTAATTATACTAGGACTTATCTTTAAGTGTTAGAGTTTGGGTGTAATTGGGACAAAGGTAGTTTTATTGTAATTGGACTCTACTATCTTCCTCTATTATAAATAGAGGTTCATGTACTCTGATTATGATAAGTTAATGCAATCAATGAAGTATTTTTCTTTTTCATAAATTCAACAAGGTATCAGATCAGGTTATGTGAGTTGACTTGGTCAACCCACAGAGATAATGAGATCCTTTTCTCTAAACCCTAAACCCTAAGTCTTGGTTTGGAGTTATTTCTTTTCAGTCCCTACACCTATAGTTTTCTTTGCATTTTTAACTCTATAATTAGATTTTAATATACCAAATTATATATTGAATAAAAGATATTTGAATCTAATTTCCAAGTAAAAATGATTTTTTTCCAATTGAAGTACAGAGAGATATCAATATTTGAATGAGTGAAGGTCAGATTACAAAAGAGGTTCGAGCAGCAGCAGAAAACTTCAGCTTCTGAGGTATTTTATGCACTCAAGAAATAGAATTTATATGGATAAATGTATATCAAAAGAAATATTTGTAAGTATATTATTTTACGTATTCAACCAATTTTTTATCAGAATTATCTACAAAGAGAAATCGATATTTGAAGAAGAAAAGGTCAGATAGCAAAAGTGGTTCGAGAACCAGCAAACATCTTTAATTTCTGAGGTATTTTATGCTATCAAGAAAGAGACTTTATATGGAGAATTATATATCAAAATAAATATATGTAAGTCTATTTTCTTACCTATTCAAATAATTTGTGATCTGAGTTTTTTATAAGGATATATTGATCTTGGAAGAGTCAATGGTCATGTTAGAAAAAAAAGGAGAAATAGTACTTAGTTCGGCCAGATGACAAAGACCGAAATCTATTAGATTATTTATCTTCTAATAATTATATTTGATGAATTAAAGTTATAATTGGATGAAAGGTATTTAAGTCTATTTTTAGAAAGAGAAAATTTCATGTTAATCTGATCTATATTTTAAGATATATTTGCATCGAAAGAATTAAAGGTCATGTTGGTATTCTGTTGCATTGGAAAATCAGAATTTAAGCCCATTATTATGTGTCGCTTTTTGAGTTTCTATATCAGGATATTATCTCACTTCTCCCTGGTTTGAGGGCTTATTTATACATCTTTGTTATTTGGGCTTATTGCTACATCTATGATATTTGGTTTAAGCTGGGATCACTGCCATTCCCTACCAGCTTGAGAGGAAGAAGTAGAAGAAGTACATCTATTTTATTCCATATGTTATGGATAAGTTTATGTGACCAAAATATTCAAGAAAGGGGGAGCACAAAATATGAAGCTTCTGCATCTAAGAAAAAATATTTATATTGGATTATGCTTATTTCATGGGTCCTTCTACAAGGTTTATTATTTTGGTTTGTGTTATATGAGTTTGAAAATGGCCGTGTTATATTCAGCTGCAACTATTTTGTTTCTTTGGGGGTATTATTATTGAACAAGAGGTGGCCTCAGTACCTTTTCTCATACCATAATTTATTTGACTCTAAAAAATATCACGATTGGGACACCATGAGAGTCAATGCCCAAATTGGGACACCATGATACATTTATCTCTAAAAAATATCATGGTTGGGATACCATGATAGTTGGTGTCTAGATTGGGACACCATTATAAATAAACCCACTACCCCCTGTAATGGCTTTTATTACTCCTACCACTTGAGTCATTGTCCTATGGGGGGACACGGTGGTGGACACTTTAGAGCAATGCCGATAGACACACTACCTACAAAAGATGGAGTGTGCCCTACATCCAGCATTAGGACTGGAGTATTGAACAATGTCTTACCGACTTGGAGTGATTTTTACTCCCACTTATATTATGCTAGTAGGGCATCATGTAAGGACGTAACAGCGTGAGGGGGAGTGTTGGAATATGAAGGCATATTGGAAGATGTGCCATTTTATACAAACAAATTTTATACATCATTAGGAGCAAGCTGGGAGTTCATGTTGTTCTCTCAACCCCATCTTGAGGGGGAGTGTTGGAAGATAGACCCAAGCCCACATGACCAATGAAGGCCCACATATTTAAGAGTATTATAAGATGAGCCACACGACCAAGGAAGGCCACAAGATGGACCCAAGCACATAAGGTGTAGTAGAGGCTATAGTGACTTTCAAATTCCAATTAAACACTAGGTTTTATTTGGATTTATTTGAGACATTTGTTGCATCATCTTTTAGGCGGAATTTAATTTCTATTTCTATTTTAGACAAATCAGGTTTTTCTTATTCTTTTGGAAATAATAAAGCTAGTCTCTACCAAAATTCAAATTTTGTTGGTTCAAGTCCCTTAATTGATAATCTATATATGCTTGATGTTGTTAGTTCCTATAACAAAATACTGCAAACAAGTTTGCGTGGTACGAAGCAAAAATTAAGTGAGAGTTCCGCCACGTTATGGCATAAACGTTTAGGACACATCTCTAAACATAGAATTCAGAGGCTTGTGTCGGACGGAATTCTTGAACCCCTAGATACTAAAAACTTCCAAGTTTGTGTTGAGTGCATCAAGGGGAATCAAACAAACGTTAGAAAATTAGGTGCTCAAAGAGCTACAAATGTCTTAGAACTTATTCATATAGATATATGTAGTTCATTCCCTACAAATTCATGGAATGGACAACAATATTTCATTGTGTTAATAGACGATTACTCTAAATTCAGTTAGCTGTATTTAATACATGAGAAATCGCAATCCTTGGATGTCTTCAAGTCTTTCAAAGCTGAAGTTGAACTTCAATTTGGAAAGAAAATAAAGGCTTTCAAATCCAACCATGGTGGTGAATACTACGGAAGTATGATGCATCAAGAGAAGAACGTCCAGGACCCTTTGCGATTTTCCTCAATGAGTGTGAAATTGTTACGCAATACACCATGCCGGGCAAATCCAACATGAACGGTGTTGCAAATCGACGGAACCAAACTCTTAAGGATATGGTAAGGAGTATGATCAATCATTCCCCTTTGCCAGAGTCACTTTGGGGAAAAGCTTTCATGACTGTAGTGTACATCCTTAACAGGGTACTGAGCACATGCACTTGCACATTTGGGGTTGTCCAGCTGAGGCACGACCTTATAGGCCAAATGAAAGAAAACCAGACTCAAGGACGATTAACTGTTATTTCTTTGGTTATTTTGAACGCTCTTGGGGCTATAAGTTTTACAATCCCACATCAAAATCCTTCTTTGAAACGGGAAATGTGATTCCTTATGGACATTGAGTTTGTAGGGGAAGAAAACATAAGGAATGTCATTTTTGAAGAAGAATCTGTTATGGACAGTGATCGGGTCTGCATACCTATTGTTGTTCGACATAGTTCATGCACTAGAGGACAATGTTCAAGCTCCTATTCCTGACATTATTCAATATCAAGACAACAATGAGATTCTTCCTCAAGCATCACCTTTATAACAAACTCAACAACCTCAAGGAGTGCCATTAAAGAGATCCACTAGGGGGAGGAGAAATACGATTCCAGATGATGATATCATCTTTATCCAAGAACATGAGGATGGCGTCGAATTGATAGAAGATGACCCGATTAACTTTTACCGAGCCTTGCACAATTCTAACTCTCAAAAGTGGATTGATGCCATGAAGGATGAGATGAAGTCTATGAAAGACAATGATGTTTGGGATCTCATCAAGTTGCCTAAAGGTGCAAAGGCCATTGGTTGTAAATGGACATTTAAAACCAAGAGGGATTCAAAGGTCAATGTCAAGAGATATAAGGCTCGTCTAGTCGCTAAAGGTTTTACTCAAAAGGATGGCATAGACTATAAAGAGACTTTTTCCTGATATCTTTGAAATAATTTTTTAGAACAATAATGGTACTAGTGGCTCATTTAGATCTAGAGCTGCATTAGATGGATATCAAAATGACGTTTCTCAATGACGACATTAGCGAGACAATTTATATGGTACAAACTGTTATGATCTTGGGGTTAAGTGTTTGGCTTTCCACTACCTACTAGGCCGGTCTTTTGGGTAATATTGGCTAGGTACTTAACATTTGGTATCGAGCTATACTGCCGTTGCAAGCTCAAAACCTAGAGGAGGTGACCTAGAGGGGGTGACCTAGAAGGGACGACCTAAAGGCCATATTAAAATTACTAGTAGGCTCAAAAAGTGGGTTAGTCCAGTGTTGATAGAGTGGGCTGCTAGAGTGGGCCACCGAGGACGTTGACTCATAACAGTGGGAGTATTGTTATGATCCTAGGGTTAAGTAATTGGATTTATGCTACCTACCAGTCCGGTCTTTTGGGTAGTATTGGCTAGGTACTTAACACCAAATTGTTGTGGTCCCGTGCCATGGATCGAGTAACTCGACGTGGGATTGGTAAATCCAGCATAGAGAGAGAGAGAGAGAGAGAGAGAGAGAGAGAGTTGCTGCTCTCGGTAAGGAGGAAAAGGAACCTCCTTTTTACAGTGGGGCTGCTGGTCTTGGTAAGTCTGGGAGCCCTTGCTGCTGCTGCTCGGGCAAGAGGAAGGGGGCAATATGGCCCCTTGCAGGTGCTGCTGTGTGGGGTTAGAGCCCTTCCTGCTACTATTCAGGTTAGGGGCTAGAAAGCCTCTAACTTGGACAGTCCATGGAATCAAGGGTAGAAGACCCTAACTTGGCTGCTTGCTGAATTAGGGGTTGAAGAACCACTAGCTTTGGCTGATCTTGGTAGAAAGGCTGTAAAACCTCCATATTTGCTCGAAAAAGGGAAAGAGATCCCCTCTAGCTGCTATGTAGAATTCAGAGGCCAAGAAGCCACTTGTTGATAATGGAAAAGAGGGAGAATTCCTCCTTGTTTTCAGTAATGAGCAAAGTAAACAAAAATAAAAAAGAGAAGGAAGAAAACTCAGATTCAAGAGGGTACCTGGACCTGGAACTCGTCAAGGAGACCTCCAAACCCTAGAGCTCATCAAGGAGAACTCCAAACTCTGTTTAACCTAATTCAAGACTTGCCTTTTCTCATTCTCCTTCCCCTCTAAGTAGGGTTGACGCCAACATAGTTTTAGGGTTAATTATTACAATTCTGCCCCTATGGAAATTTAACTTAAATAATGCATAAAAACGAATTTAAAACAATGTGGAAAGAAAAATATTAACTTAGTGACTCAGAGCACCTCCTTTTTATGACTCGGTTGGCTATTGAGTCCTCAACATCTACCCCTTGCCACCCTCCTCCCCCCTCCTCCTCTGGCCCCTTGGAGAAAGAGTTTGTCCTCAAGCTCATAAGTGGGGAAGACTTGTTTGAAGTTGTCCAACTACTCCAATATCATAGTGTCAGGTCCAGTGGCTGTCCAATTGACAAGAATCTCCCACTGGTCATTAACCAATCGAGCTCATAACACCGCGGCTGGTGTTAGGATGACGTGTACGTTGTCCACCGGAGGAAGGAATGGAGTGGTTTGTGGGGGGTCCATCTATATATGGTTTCAGGAGGGAGACATGAAACACATCATGCAGCTTGGCCGAGGCAGGATGTTGTAGTTGATAGGCCACTAGTCCCACGAGCTGAATAATGGAGAAAGTCTCAAAGTACTTGGGTGAGAGTTTATGGCCTGGCTGTCTAGCAATGGAATATTGTCTATACGGTTGGAGGAGGCGATCTATAATATTTAGTAGTACTTGGTCACGATCCATGAGTGCCTGATCAATTGTGTCCACGCGGGTGGAACCTAGAGTTTAAGATAGGAGTTGAGGTGTATCCCTGCCATATAGAACCCAGAATGGAGTGGATTGCAAGGCTAAGTGGAATCAAGTGTTGTAACAATATTCAGCCCACGGTAGCCACTGAATCTAGTTCTTAGGCTGATCGCCCAATAGGCACTGTAGATACACTTCTATAGTTTGGTTAACCACCTCAGTTTGGCCATCTTTCTGAGGATGATATGAGGAAAATTTCAGCTTTGCGCCACTCAGACGAAAAAGTTTCCACCCGAAAGTGCTGGTAAATACCACGTCCCGATCACTGATAATGGATTTTGGAATGCCATGCAAGCGGACAATATGCTCAAGGAAGGTCTGTGCCACTAATGAGGCTGTATATGGGTGTGCCATAGGAATAAAATGTGTATATTTGGAGAACCGATCGACCACCACAAATAATACTGATTTGTCAGTTGCCTGATGAAGACCCTTGATGAAGTCCATAGAAATATCGGCCCGGATATGTGTAGGGAGCGCGAGAGGTTGAAGAAGACGTACTGGACTAAAGTGTTAGGCCTTGTTGCATTGACTTACCTGGCAGGCTGTGACATATGTTGCTATGGTGGTCTTCATGGCTTGCCATTAGAAATATGATCAAATGTGATGCAATATTTTTTGGATGCCTTCATGTGTGTTGTCATGGTAGGCAGAGAGGATGGTTGGAATCAACTCAGAAGTGTGTGGTAGATAAATCTGCATTTTGTAGCAAATAAGGGAATCTTGGATGGACCACTTAGAATCCATTGTCCTCTTTTTAATTTTGTTGTGTATCTCCTCTAGGGCAGGAAGATTGGCATGTGCCTCTCTAACCAAGTCTAATATGAGGAAACGAGGCTGGCTGATAGCATATATTAGCTGTTGATTCTCAAAATGCCCTGACAAGGCATCCGCTACCTTGTTTAATATTTTCGAGTGGTACTCTACTGAAAAATCAAATCCCATCAACTTATTGATCCAGTGTTGTTGTGGAGAAGTAGTGAGGAGCTATTCAAGTAAGAATTTAAGGCTGTAATGATCAGTACAGATGGGAAATGCACGGCCCCATAAGTAAGGTTGCCAATGTTGTACAACCTTGGCCAAACAGATTAATTCCCTTTCACACGCTGCCAATTTATGATGCCATGCTACCAATTGCCTGCTGAAATATGGAATGGGGTGGGAGTGCTATTGTAAGACGGTCCCTAATGCCCCCACCGGATGCATCACACTCTACCACAAATAAGTCCTCAAAATTGGGAAGTTGTAGTACAGGTGTGGAGGTGAGAACTAGTTTGAGATCCTAGAAAAATTGTGTGGCCTCATCTTTCCAAATAAATGAATTTTTCTTGAGGAGACTAGTGAATGGTGCTGCCAAGGGTCCGTAATTTTGAATGAATTTGCAGTAGTATCCAGCTAGGACCAAAAATCCTCTCAAAACTGAGCTAGTTTGAGGTTGTGGCAATCGTGAATTGCTTGAGTCTTCTCGGGATCAATAGTGACCCCCTCATGTGATATAATATGGCTGAGATAGGTGACATGTAACTTCGCAAAAGAGTATGTACATTTCGTCAAATAGAGCTGGTGGGCTCGTAATAATTCAAAACTACCCGTAAATGCGATAATTAATGTTCCCCCGACAGGCTGTATATGATTATATCATAAAAAAAACAAGTACAAATTTTTGAAGATAGTTGCGGAATACCTCATTCATCAACGCCTGAAAAGTGGATGGGGCATTTGATAACCCGAACGGCATGACCACAAACTCAAAATGGTCGTGATGTGTGCGGAAGGTCGTCTTCTAGATGTTGGAGGAGTGCATACGAAGCTGATGATATCCTGAGCGTAAGTCCAATTTTGTGAAGACCCATGACCCATGTAATTCATCCAAGAGCTCCTCCACTACCAGTATAGGGAACTTATCATTCACAGTCTGGGCATTTAACTCTCTATAATCGACACAAAATTTCCATGTGCCATCTTGTTTCTTCACGAGCAAGATTGGTGAAGAGAAGGGGAAGCGGCTGCCGCGAATAAGGCCCTGTTGTAACATAGCTTGGTAATGTTGCTCGATTTCATACTTCTGGAGGTGTAGATACTGGTATAGACGGACTACCACCACATCCGAACCTGTTTTTAAACAGATCCTATGGTCACAGTGCCGCAAAGGAGGCAATCCAGAAGGCTCATGGAAGAGGTCCAAGAACTCGTCGAGAATTTTTTCTCTAGTGCTGTCCGATTGGTCTTGTGTGTGAATGGTATGAAGGTGGTGGCTTGTCCACCTAACTGTCCTGTAATAGCACTTGGCATCTGCTCATTACAAAGCTCATAGTTAAAGCAGAGAAGTCCCACAATATGGGTCCTAATGTTTGTAACCCTTTGAGGCCCAAAACCATATAAAATCCTGCCAAAGGTATGACAAAAATTCCGAAGGAAATAAAGTTGTTCCAATTGAAAATTTTACCGCTTTGTTGTTCCCATAATTAGGGAATTTCTCCCCATTGGCCACTGAAATCGTGGCTATTGGGTGTGGATGGATCTGTAACTAAAGATGCTGAGAAGCTGTTAAGCTAAGAAAATTGAGTGTACTTCTTGAATCCACTAGTCCCATAAGTTCCTGGTGATGACATAAGCTCTGATTTGCGTAGTTTTGGAAAATTTCTGCCCAGTAATAGCATTTAGAGAGATTTCTAGAGGTTCCTCTATAATAAGATCATCACTATTTTCTGTTTTCTCTGTTTCATCCACTTCTAGCCAGACAACTGTTTACATTGGTGGCCTGCCCTGTACGGTTCATCATAGTTGTAGCACAGGTTCTTGGACCTTCGTTCTGCCATCTCCAAACTGGTTAATTTTCTGATGTGTTGAGCAGAAGGATTACTCAGGCGTGTGTCGGTTGCCAGAGTAGTGTGTGGATTATTTCTAGGTGGTGGTAATGTTGGATATGGCACTTGAGGGGAAGTATTTTGCCGACCTTGCCAATTGGTAGAAGTGTTCCATTCCCCTTGCCAAACTGGCCTTCGATGTTGAAGTCATTGCCTTTGTTCCATTGCTCAAGCTAAATTCGTTACCCAATCCAAATCTGAAGGTGAGTGAAGTTCCACCTCTAACCTCAAAGTTTCATCGAGGCCTGTTGTAAATAAGTTGACCTGCTAGTCGATGCATACTAATAGGCCAGTGTGAGCCAATTTTTCTTGGAACTATTTTTGATACAGTTCAGCAGACACGGTTTGTCTCAACAACACCAAATCTCCCAAGGGGTTGCTATGGGTGGGAGGGTCAAATCTAATTGTACATAACTCTTAAAAATCATCCCAATCCAGCACTAATATTTCTAGTTCCACTTGATGAAACCATAGTTGTGCCTCATCTAGCATGTGGAAGGCGACTAGTCCTACCTTGTCAAACTCAACAGTCCCTTGAGTTGAAAATAATTTCTCACATCTATGCAACCAAATTAAGGGATCGACTGACCCAATAAATGTAGGAAAATCCAATTTTGTGTACCTGGGTATTGTGCCTCCACCTTGTGGTGCATGGACAACGATGCACCCAACAAACTGCTCCTCCCTTCGGGTGTGCAAATTATTCTCCTCTTCATTCTAAGGTAGTGTGTGTCTCTGCCATGATATCAGACATTAGGCTAGAGATCCATCTCTCTGATCATGCTTCTCAGTTCTTCATTGCTAGATGTATCCCCCATGTTACCTTGCTTTGATACCAAGTGTTATGGACCTGGCCAATACTACCCAAAAGACCGGCCTAGAAGGTAGTAGAAAGCCAAGTACTTTACCCCAGGAACATAACAATACTCCCACCATTACGAGTTGACGTCCTCGGCGGCCCACTCTAGTAGCCAATGCTAGCAACCCACTCTAACGACACTGGCCCAACCCACTTTTTGAACCTACCTATAATTTCTAATCTAGCCTCTAGGTTGCCCCCTTGGGGATTCGAACTCGCAATAGTGGTATAGTTTTGATACCAAATATTGAGCACCTAGCCAATACTACCCAAAAGGCCGGCCTGGTATGTAGCAGAAAGCAAAGTACTTATCCCCAAGATCATAACACAGCCAAAAAATTTTGTAAATGGAGATCCAAAGTCTATGGTCTGTAAATTGAAGAAATCCTTCTATGGTCTCAAACAGGCTTCCCATCAATGGTATCTCAAGTTCCATCAAGTCATCACCTCGTACGGTTTTGAGGCAAATATTGTTGATGACTGTGTATATCATAAGTTCAGTGGGAGTAAATACATTTTCCTGATATTATATGTCGAGAACATTCTATTGTCAAGGAATTTCTGATGAAGAAATTTGAGATGAAAGATCTTGGTGATGCCTCGTTTGTATTAAGTATTCAGATACTTAGAGATTATTCTCGAGGTATCCTTAGGTTGTCACAAAAGATCTATTTTGATAAGGTTTTGTGCAGATTTGGCATGAAAGATAGTTGTTATGGTCCTGGGTTAAGTACCTATGTCTTCCGCTCTTAACAGGCTGGTCTTTTGGGTAGTATTGGCTACGGCGGTGCAACGACACTTGTCCAACCCGGTGGCCTACTCTAGCGGCGGCCTACTCCTAGTGCCCCTTCGCAGTTCTCCAAGTCGCCCCCTCCACTAGGTCGCCCCTTTCGAACCAACCAGTAATTTTAATCCAACCTTTGCGAGCCCTAGGACTCGAACTTGCGACGTGGGAGCCCGCTTTGATACCAAATGTTAAGCACCTAGCCAATACTACCCAAAAGACCGACCAGTTAGGAGCGAAAGACATAGGTACTTAACCCCAAGACCATAACAATAATAAACTAGGAGACACACCTATCGCTAAAGGAGACAAGTTTAGTCTCAAACAGTGCCCTTAATGATTTTGAAAGAAAAAAGATGCAAAAAATTCCATATGCATCAGTAGTAGGGAGTCTAATGTATGCTCAAGTTTGTACTCATCCTGACATAGCATTTATAGTAGGAGTTCTAGGCAGGTATTTGAGTGATCTGGGTACGCACCATTGGAAGGCAGCCAATCGCGTGATGCGTTATTTGAGGAGAACAAAAGATTACATGCTCACTTATCAGAGATCAGATAGTTTAGAGATCATTGGGTTCTCTGACTCCGACTTTGTTAGGCATCAAGATAGCAGACGCTCCACATCAGGCTACATCTTTATGTTGGGTGAAGGAGCTATCTCATGGAAGTCTACTAAGTAGACTCCCCTAGCTTCTTCAACCATGGTTATGGAGTTCATTGTTTGTTTTGAGGCATCCAACCACGGCATATGGTTGCTAAACTTTGTCATTGGGTTGCAAGTGGTAGATGGCATTGACATGTCATTAAAGATATATTGTGACAATAACTCGATGGTACTTTATGCCAACAACAATAGGAGCTCAACAAAGTAGAAAATTATTGACATCAAGTTTCTAGTTGTTAAGGAGAGAGTTCAGGATAGACAGATTTCTATAGAATATATAGGGATAGGTTCTATGCTAGCAGACCCATTAACCAAGGGATGGGTGGTGTATTGAAGAATGAAAACCTCAAGAAGGTTGTGTATATATAAAAGGATTCAAAAGGCACCGATCGGCTCCAATCTGGATAGCTGGGTCTTTAATCTTGTCGGGTCAGCTGGGATGCAACTCCATGTGCTGGTCATACCATGATAGGGCCTGAAGGAGAGCAGGTATGGCCATAGTTGCTTATTGCTGCTTTCTTTCTTGTTCGCTGCTTTTACTACAGGAAATCACCAGCCTAACTCCTCCACTCAATCAAACACATAAACCTACAAAAGGAATGGTTGATTTCTTATCCCATTGCATATTATCTACAAGTTGGGCTGGTGCCAATGATAGAACCCATCCTTCGTATACTTGTAGTGGACTTTGCTTCGCACAAACCCTACCAATCGACAGAGTTCTATTGGGAGGTCATCCAAAGGGGAACAATGCAAGCTCTCTAGTCAGTTAAGGGACGTAGCAAACTACTAGGCACTGTATTGAACGTTCCAAACTGGTTGAAGTGTCTATATAAAAGCTTCCACCATTCCATTCAACATCAGAAGTCCTACGAATAACATCAGCTATATCCAGATTGTCTAAACATTGAGGACATGGTTCTCTTGTGTCATGGTTTATCTTAGAATGTTACACTTATATGTATCTTAGCAATTAATTATATTTGTTAGCATTTGATTTATGGTGTTGGGGGTATGTCTATCTATTTTCATGTTTTCTTAGAAGACTTTAAATTAGTAGGCATAAGGATAGTTTAATCTATTATTGCCCATGAGTTTATGCTAATAAAAGGAGCAGTCTGGTTGAGTTCAAGGCAAACTATAATTGACACCAAACAGTATATTTCCAATTTTATGGAAATTCAATTCTTTTTCAAAATTGGGACCAACCTAATTTCAAATTCATTTTACTCCATCTTCTTTATCTTCCACTATCATGTTGAATTTAGGCTCCCATGATGTTAAACAAAGAACAACTAGATTATGGGAAGAAGGAGCCGTAGAGGAAGAGAGAAGAGAAGAGAGAAGGAGAAGAGGAGAAGAGGAGAAGAGAAAGTGGATGGCTAGGTGAGAGAGATAGATAAGTGGGAAGGAGGATTTAGGGTTTTGAGTGACGTCCCTAAACCTCCCTCTAATCATCTATTTATAATAGTAAAAAATTAACTAATTACATCAATACCCTTTACCCTAACAAGGGTAGAAAAGGGGCAAGAAAATAAGAGATTTTATATCAATGCCACTATAACTAGATTACTTCTTCCAGCACAAGGTTCTAGATGAACCTCTCAAATAAAATAAAAAGTTACAAGGGAAAAAGAGAAGGTTACACCCTTTGAACATTTGAGAGACAACCTTCTCCTTTGATTTTTTGAAGACACCAACCTTGATGCACACTTTCAAATGATTTTGGAGCTTGACTAAATGAATGCTAGGAGTTGGAAATGAGTGTAGTGGAATGAGTTGCAAGTTGATGCTCTATTTTTCTAAAAAAGGAACTTAAAAGGGAAATTCAAGATTCAATGCTAAGATTATAGTAGGTATGCCAATAAATTCTCATTTAATTCTCAAAAGAATGTTTGGTGGGGTATTTATAAGTTTTCCAAGCCAAACTATGCATTATTTTGCCTGTTTGGAAAAAAAATGTGACTTTACATTGATCGATCAGTGCAAGGTGTTGATCGATAAATCAAGTGCAATGGCTATACTTTTGTCAAGAAATGGCTTATTGATCGATGGTATGATCGATTGATATCCTACCATTGGGTTTCCTAAGTTAGTTGATCGATCAGTGTCCAAGGACTTATCGGGCAATCAGAATTCCTACTAGGTATGCATTACATGTATGATCGATCATTGGTGCTCCTATGATCAATCATGCTTTGTGTCCTTGGTTGGCAAACTTCTGAATGACTGATCAATGTCCACTGGCTGAACAATCATTCTTCATAACTTTACATTGCATGAAATCATTAATCGATCAATCCAAAGAGAATGATCATGCTTTATAACTCAATTTTCCCATATTCTAGTTGATCGATCATGGGAAGATTTTAATCGATCAATCTAGGGCCAGATCTCTAAGTGTGTTTTCAATGCATGATTGAAGTTGATCCTTAGTGATTCTTACATGTTTAAAACAATGTATGCATTGTTAAAATATGTAGACTATGAAATTTTGTCCTAAGGCTCCAAAAACTTCCATTGACCTCAATTTTGAAGATTTGGGGCTACTTTTTATATAGACTGAGTTTTTGTGATTTTCCAAGACTTCTTAAACTCTAGTCTTGAATTCTTTGCTTCTTCATTATGAGGATGTTTCTTCAAGATGACTTTGACACGGTAGTGTAGCTTGAGGTGTTTGATAAGCTTTTGTCAGTTCTTTCCATAGACCTTGACTTTTGTGTTTCTTGAAGGAATTGCATAGAAAATGCTAGAATTTCCAATGTTAGATCAATTAAGCTTTGTTGTCATCAATATTAAGATTGGAGTTATTGCTTAGTCAATAGACCCAAGGTCACTTGATCTTTAAGCAAGGAGTACCATTTGAGAGTTGGTGGCTTGTGTTGGGACACCGTGATGGAGGAGCTTATTACTACACTTCTAAACAATGCCTATAGACACACTAACTATAGAGGATATGTTATGCACGCAATAACATTATTATTTTAATATTTTATTTAATTTACTTTATTTTATTTCAGTTTTAGGTCACAGGGGTATTTTTGGAATTATTTATTAATAGGGATATTTTTGGAATATTTTATTCATAGGGTTATTTTTGTAATATTTTATTAAACCCTAACAGGGTGAACCCTATTTAAGGGGTAAGAGTAATGAGAAAAGGAAGCATTGAAGTATTAAGAATTAGGTTAAATTTAGCGTAAGAGGCTTAGAGTTCTCCTCAACGAGCTCTAGGGTATCAAGCTTCCCTTTGGCTTGATCTTCGTTTTTGTCTTCCCCATGTCTTCCTACAACCCCTATGGTAATGCTTGGAAGACCCGTAACCCGTGGCAGATTGCATATCCTCCCAAAGAATCCACGTGTTAGATCCGGGACCGTATCAACTGGTATCAGAGCGGGAACACAATGGGTTATTCTATATCCCAAGAAAGATGGATAGCTATGGGTAAGGAATTGGAAGAAATACGAGCACGGTTAGATGCTTCCATTGAAATTTATGCAAGTGAAGAACTCGTTGCTTCAGCAGAAATGGTCACAAGACCTCAAATATCCGACCATGAAATATGCGCAAAAGAGGTAGTTGAAAATATCTCGGACGGGCACAATGGCCACCCAGAAAATTCAAAGATTTTATCTTCCAGAAGAGCCAGACGTCCCTGTAGAAGAGGCAGACGCCAAGAAGGACCTTGGAAATAAAAAATCGGAGGGGTAATGTTAAGCACCTAGCCAATACTACCCAAAAGACCGGCCTGTTAGGAGCGGAAGACATATGTACTTAACCCAGGACCATAACATCACACCCCTCCTTCGCGGGCCGACGTCCACGGCGGTCCACTTGCGACGGCCCACTCCACCAAGGTCGCCCCCTCCGCACGTGCGGTGGCCTACTCCGTCAAGGTCGCCCCCTTCGCAGTCGCCCCCTCCGGGATTCGAACACGCGATGAGGGAGCTAGCTCTGATACCAAATATTAAGCACCTAGCCAATACTACCCAAAAGACCGGCCTGTTAGGAGCGGAAGACATAGGTACTTAACCCAGGACCATAACAGGTATACGACCACAAACCCGTCGGTACGGGTTGATTTGGGTTCATCCTCAACAAACCCCTCCTCACGGCCAGCAGAAGCAATTCGTCCGACAAGGAGGCGTTTCCGAGAGCCCTTGGTTGCGGAAAATAACCAAGAGGCGAAGCCCCAAAGGGCTGCCCTTTGCCACCAGACACGGAGGAGGCTCCGTTGGCGCCGTCGGACACAACTCCGGTGGGATTGGATTTCCGGCCAACACATCCCACTCGCAATCTTCTTCTCGGTAGACCAGCGCAAACCCAAATTCCAATTTGGGGGGGGGGGGGGGGGGGGGGGGGTTAAGCGTCTTGGCAAATTTTTTTTGAAGGAACTTTGTTTTTATGTTGATGCGCACAATACTTGTGTGTATGCTCATTGCCCAATTGAAATTGTGGGGCTGTTTATTCTTTCTGTTGATGAGACCACTAGTAGGGTGGATTTCCCATATCGGTTTGTGCTTATTGGGATGCTCCTGTATGATAAGCAAGGTGAATTAGAGACTGCAAATGTTGCTATTCTAGACGTTGAGGGTGTGGTTGGGTATGTGTCTCAGAAATTGGAATCGAGTTTTCCCTCTTCTTTTCAATTGTGGTCCCTGACTAATTTGCCTACTAGAATTCGTTGGAGAGATTTGAATGAGGTTGATCTTAGGATCAAAGCAGTTTTCACAATTTTGTTTGTGGATTGCATAGTCTTGCTTCCCTTTGCTTATTATCTGGACCGGGTTGCTTCATTAGGCAGTGGTATTAGAACACGTTCTCTATTTGTTTTGCAATCTGTGGGGAAGAAAGGGAAGATGTATGAGGCATTGCAGCTGTTTGATGAATTGCCCAAGAAAAATGTCGTGTACTGGTATGCAATGAATCGGGGACACTGTATTCATGGGGGTCCTGCAGATGGTCTTATTTTAGTTTCAGAAATGGTGGGACTAGGTTCCAGCACCAAACCCGGTGCCAAGCCAGCTTCAAAACATAAAAGGTTGACGGCTGAAGTTACACTACTACAAAAAAAATTACAAGTTTCAGACAAAGTCAAACAAGATCCGCCTTTTAGATTATCTCGAATCACGAACCAATGGCAAGGTGCTAAATTTATTTCTTTTGATCCTCCAAAGGGTGAATGGAGATTTTTTGTTTGCCATTTTTGTAGATTTGGACTGCATGACGAGCAGGTTGAGGTTGATATTATCATGGATGATACTCTGGTTCAGGAGCCACAGGGAACCACTGGGGTGGAAGAATTGGACGTTGATGATGAACCTCATGGGTCTTTTGCTTCTTCTTCTATGTATTTGTTGCACCAGGTCATGGGGTGGGAGTTGATCCAGGTTCTTTTTTCAGCATGGGAAATCAGTAGCCAATCCCAACCACAGCATGTAGATGCCGATGTGGATGAGGGGAGGGATATGATTGATGATGTCAAGGATGGTCCAAGGGATTTGCATCCTCAGGCCTACCCTCTGGTTCGCAGAGCTGAGTTCATTTATTGGGTGCAGGAGAGTGTTTGCCACTGTGTGCAAGAGGAGTATCGAGGGAGGTTCGAGAAAGGTGCTGTACTGGAGGTTATTTGTGCTAGTTTTGCCGCCACGTGGTTCTTCCAGAAATCGTTTTGTGTTGCTGCTGCGGTTCTGCAGCCACCAGTGCTGCCACCAGTGGCACTGCTGCAACTAGTGCTATTTATTCATAAAGTAGTTGCAGCAGTGACATATGGCGCTCGCGCTGATGAGGCCAAGATGTTTCTACTCTCTCCCTTTCCTGCTGCAATTGCAGTGATGATATGGGCACCCCAGCAGCAACGACACACTGCAACATATTATGCAGCTCTATATGGTGTACAGAAACAGGTCCATGGTTTGGACATGGCATTGGATAAGAAATTGAGTGCTTCAGGCACACCTGCCCTGCAAAGTGGCCAGCAAGTATACATGGCTATGCCATTTAGCACTGTGAATTGTACTGTTGGCACAATGCGAAGTCATGATGTGCCAGAAAGTTACCACAGGTATCGGCTACCTAAAGATACCATCCAGGTGCAGCTGACAGGACGTGCTGGAAATTCTGTTGGAATTTCCATGACTCAGTTGCTTGTTGGAATTTCTATTGGAATTTCTGGAGTGTCATGGAGGGAGCTGCATGCCATTGATAATGGGATCAACGCAGTTGTTCCTTTTCTGTTTGGGAAAGAGCTTAATTACACCGATGGATTATGTGGGCTCCAAGTGGCATGTTGGTGGAGATTATGAAGCATTTACCTCAACATCCATACATAGTGTGTTTGACGGATACTTACGAGGATGATACTGCAGTGCATCTTGTGCTGGAACTGTGTGCAGGAGGTAACTTGTTTGATCGTATGGTTGCTCGGGGACATTTTACAAAAAGGACTGCTGCTGGGCTTACCAGAACCGTTGTGGCAGTAGTGCAGATGTGTCCTACGCATGAGCTCATGCACCGAGATCTCAAGCCTGAGAACTTCTACTACTGGGCACTTGTATCTACTGCTAAGGATGCATTTGTGTTGTATGGTTCTGCTATTAGTGCAGTAACTACTACTGGGTCTGCTGCTATTCCAATCAGCATTGGAATCGTGTAAGATTTCTTGTGGTATGAACCTTCTAGTGATAGAATCGACGATATGGCAGTATTGCAAAGGGCAAGAGATTTTCATCTCGGCGGGTTTCTGGAACCAAACAGATTTGGTCACTACCCCAGCTCAATGGAACTAATGGTAGGAGAGCGGCTCCAACAACTCTTCTGGGTGAAATTAGATTGGAATAAAGATGAAAGAATGGCAGGTGCTTGGGTGCACACTTTTGGAAAATGGAGTGGTAATCCCACTGACAAAGGCATCCAAACCTCTCCGGCCTACGAAATTTTTGCTCTCTCTTCACAGTTTCCTCAGCTCTCTACCAAAGACAAGACCTTGGACTTTCAATTTTCTGTTAAACATGAGCCGCAGCTTGATTCTGTCCCCATGAAGAGGAGCACCCTCCAGCAACTCAGGCAGGATAAGACGTTGGCTTCACTACTTATTGATCAAATTACCTACCTTGATGATTGGGCTGTACGGGATAGAGAGCATTCACTGTCTTCGGCTGGGGCTACTGCAGCATTGGTAGCATCTCCTCTCCACCTTCCTGTCACGGATGGGGCGAGGGCAGATGTACAGCTGGTGAAGGATTCAATTAGTTCAGTTGTTCATGTTGTGCTAGCCATGGGTTTCTCAATGTATAATTTATTGTCAAGGGCAGAGGAGCTGAATTTTCTGGTGTCAGCACTTGCTACCGTAGCAGCACTGGAGAGTGTCCTGCTTGACGCATGTGGAGACGTCGGCATACAGATAGTACTTCTGAGCTTGAGGACAAGCTCGTCTTCCAAGGGGGTGTAATGTTATGCACGCAATAACATTATTATTTTAATATTTTCTTTAATTTACTTTATTTTATTTCAGTTTTAGGTCACAGGGGTATTTTTGGAATTATTTATTAATAGGGATATTTTTGGAATATTTTATTCATAGGGTTATTTTTGTAATATTTTATTAAACCCTAACAGGGTGAACCCTATTTAAGGGGTAAGAGTAATGAGAAAAGGAAGCATTGAAGTATTAAGAATTAGGTTAAATTTAGCGTAAGGGGCTTAGAGTTCTCCTCAACGAGCTCTAGGGTATCAAGCTTCCCTTTGGCTTGATCTTCATTTTCGTCTTCCCCATGTCTTCCTACTACCCCAATGGTAATGCTTGGAAGACCTGTAACCCGTGGCAGATTGCAGATCCTCCCAAAGAATCCACGTGTCAGATCCGGGACCATATCAGGATAAGAGTGTGCCCAACATCCAATGTGAGTCGAGTATATTATTCACCCAAGAGGTGTTTTTTTGAGCTATCCTGAGAAAGTGGGTAAACTTTGTGCCCCACAATAGGGCTACT
Source organism: Aristolochia californica (assembly GCF_029961685.1). Classification (NCBI taxonomy): domain Eukaryota; kingdom Viridiplantae; phylum Streptophyta; class Magnoliopsida; order Piperales; family Aristolochiaceae; genus Aristolochia; species Aristolochia californica. Next base: position 28,068,264 of record NW_027181782.1, on the reverse strand, counting down.
TTTCTCCCTGTGAAATTGAGTGGAAAGTATTTTTTTACTATGACCATTTGACTGGAGTATGGAGCTTTGTCCTATGGCTACGAGTGATTTTACTCTCTTATATTATGCCGTCTAGGTCTCTTGGAAAAGAACAAAGAGACCACTAACTTGAGGGGAAGTGTTGGAAGATATGGTGGACTCCCATTTTGTACGGGATGATCCTATATACCATTTATAGCAAGTTGGGCATTTATGATGTTCTCTCACCCCCAACTTGAGGGGGAGTGTTGGAAGATGGGCCCGAGCCCACACAACAAAGGAAGGCCCACTTGTCCAAGTGTGTGGAAGATGGGCTCAAGCCTATAGACCAAGGAGAAGGCCCTTAGGCCCACATAGTGGTGGCATGATGGTAAATAAAGAGTCATCTCATAAAGATTGCACTGATGTAATTAGTTGATGATTTATGTCTCTTATTCACTCTTACTAGGGTGAAGGGTATTCTTGTAAGATTAGTACTTTTGATATCTATAAATACAACTTAAGGGGGAGGGTTTTGACAAGTTCATAACCCTTTTCTTTCTCTTGTTTTCTCCCAATGGGTGTCTCTTCTTTTTCTCCATGAGCTAAATTCATGCAGTCTTGAAAATCAATAGATACCCTAATACTTAAGACTAAATAGAACACTTAAACTAACCACTAATTATAACTTATGCCACTTATTCTCATAATTACATAGAATACTACTCAAACTAGTTCAACACTCCCCCTCAAGTTGGGAAGAAAATATCAAATACTCCCAACTTGGAGCAAGTATATGTGAGTGACTTTGTAACAATAGCTTTTGTGAAGATGTCCACCGATTGATTCTTTGAAGGGATATATTGCATAGAGATTATTTCTGCTTGAAGTTTTTTCTCATATGAAATGATAGTCTATCTCAATTGCTTGGTTCTCTCATGATGGACTAGATTAGATATAATATAGATAGTTGCCTGAATGTTATAGTGAAGCTTTATATGCTTGGTTATCTGGAACCCAAGATCAGTCATGAATGATTTTAAGCATAACATTTCACTTATTGCAAGTGTCATAGCTCAATATTCCGCTTCCACACTCAATATAACAACTTCATTTTGTTTATTGTTTCTCCAGGTGACTAGATTGTTAGGAATTAGATGCTCAAGGGTTAGTCCAAAATGAAGTAGAGATGAATTACCCGTGCATTACTCCGTTCATTTGATTAGCCCGTTAGTGGTGAATGAGGACCTCTTCATTTGAATCATACCAAGTAATCTTCTCAAGCAAAAATCTGGGAATCGTGTTTCATACCTATTTTTCAAATCATTCACATGAATAATCGTGCGGGACACGTCTCTCCCTCCCCCGACGAAAATTGGTTCCTCATTTCGCTCTGTTCTCCCTCTCTCTCGGCCTTTTTCTCCCAAATTTTTTTCTCCCGCTCTCGTCTCCCTCTCGGCTTCTTCCCCTTCTCCCTTCTCCCTCTCTCGTCTGCTTCTCCCACTCTCTTTTCCCTCTCGGATTTTCCTCCTCTGAATTTTTTCCCTCTATCTTCTCCCTCTCAGCCTCCGTCGCAGAGCTGCCGTTGCAGAGCACGGGAGGTTGAGCCTCTGTCACAAAGGCTCTTGGCCTCCCTCTCTTCTCCCTCCCGACGTATTGTTGGAGCTTCGCCGTTGTCTCCCGCCATTATCAAGCCGTGAGGAAGACGACGTATCGGTGCCGAGAGGCAGACGACGTTGGTTTAATTTTTCCTAAGTTTGGAAAAATTAAACCAGCGTCATAACTACATTATATTTAGTTTTAAAAATAATCCATATTTTTTTATTTATAAAATTATTTTTTTTATTTATAAAATTATTGTTTTTATTTATTCAGTATATTCATTTTGTAATTACTGTCATAAATTAGTTATTTAATAGTCTTAATTAAAATATTTTTAAAATAAACATTTTTTAAATTGTTTTGGTTTAATTATCCCATTTCTATAATTAATTAAACCGATATTTTTAAATTTGTGGCAATATATTATTAACTAATAATATGTAAAAAGATATATTATGTTATTGATAAAATAATATATTTAATTATTTATTATATTTATTTTTTTATTATTGTATTAAATTAGTGATTTTTAATGCTAAAATATATCTTATGTTATTAAAAAAAATTATTTTTTTATTTATTATATTCGATTCTATTATTTTTTATTTTATTTTTTTACTTTTTATAATTTATTCTAGTCACACGTAATTATTATAATAATTTATAATAAACTGTAATTATTAAGTAATATAATATAGTATTTAATTAATTATTTTATTAATATATTTTAATACTACACATTAAATCACTTATAAGTGTAGTAACCATGTTTTTTTTAATTATCTATTTAGTTATATGTTCTATTTAAGTATATTATAAAAATTTACTCATTCTCTTGTTTATATCATATTTTTATTTTGGGGGCATTAACACAAGAATCTGTTTTCCAGTGCACTTGAACTCATTCTACGCTAACACCCAAGGATGAGTTGAAGTTGAATCAATTCATATAAGATGAATTGAGATCTTAACTTTATTTCAAGTTCATTATGGACTAACCCCCCCTAATAATAGCAATAATAATCACAAAAGAAGATAATCAAGCATGAATTATACAAGTTCGCCTCAAGGTGAAACTACGTTCTGTCTTTTACCGCAGCAATAATTCACTATGATGATGAAGTAGTTTACAAGAGAAATCGCACACACTCAAGTGTTTTTCTCTAACCTCTCTCTACAACAACTAATGATCCTTGATGTTAATCTTAATAGCAGCACCCCCAGATATAATAAGAAAACTAGGGATTCCGAAATACAAGTATGAAATTCCCAAACTACCCTTAATGAAACAACAATCAATATATTGTGGACCTTTCAGGGGTTGATCCGCATGTCAACTCTGTGTAAGGAGTTAATTAGAATCCGCAACTTAACAATCTCCCACTTGGAGACTAATCCATCAACAATATCTCCTTTGCAGTAGCAACAACTTCTCAATCCTCAGAGAGAAGTCCAACTGAAGTTGAACACAACTTCAATTTCTCAATCGTAACAGTCTTTGTCAACATATATATGCAGGATTCTGACTCTCTTCAATCTTCTCAAGTGCTAAAAATCCATTCTCAAGAGTCGATCTAATGAAGTGGTAACACACATGTATGTGCTTTGTTATGGCATGATAAACAAGGTTCTTTGCTAAATAAATACCACTCTGATTGTCACAATACAACACATGCTTCCCATGCTTGAGACCTAATTCTTCCTAAAAAAACTGCGACCATACCATCTCTATGCTGGCTTCAGTCACAACGACATATTCTGTCTCAGTAGTAGATAGAGTTACTATCTTCAGCAACTTAGAGACCCAGCTAACTACTGTACCACCCAATGTGTATACATATCCAATGGAACTCTTCCTACCATCAATGTCTCCAGCCATGTCAGCATCTACATAACCTTGTAATCCCAAGTCTGACTTTTTGAAACATAAGGATGAGTCTACATTGCCTCTCAAATACCTGAGAATCCACTTCACTTCTTCCCAATGTTGTTTACTCAGATTACTCATATATCTGCTCACAACTCCCATTGCATGAGCTATGTTTGGTCTAGTGAACACCATAGCATACATGAGACTGCTATAGTAGAAGCATAAGGCACATCGGCCATGTGGGCACGCTCGTGCTCCGTAGTAGGTGACTGCTCCTTAGATAGCCTAAAGTGACTAGCCAAAGGAGTATTCACTGGTTTTGCATCATTCATATTGAATCTGCTCAACCTCTTCTTCACATATTTTTCTTTTGATAGTTTCAAGACATCAATATCCCTAGTAATCCTCATCCCAAGGATTTTTTTTAGTACCCAAATCTTTCATTCCAAACTTCTTGGACAATTCCCTTTTCAACTTATGTATTTTCTATTTGCAAGCACCTACTATCAACATGTCATCAACATATAGTAGTAGAATGATGTAGGAGTCATCAAGCTTCTTCACATAAGAGAAATGATCTGCATCTCAAGAAACCATTACTACTCATAAAGGTTTCAAACTTCTTATAACATTGTCTTGAAGCCTATTTAAGACCATACAAGCTCTATTGAAGTTTGCTCACCATTTTCTTCTTTCCATGTGCTTTGAAACCCTGTGGCTACATCATGTAAATTTCTTCTGGCAAATCACCATGAAGAAAGGTTGTCTTTACATCCAGCTGCTCTAAGTGTAAGTCTTCATTTGTCACAAATCTTAGCATTATTCTAATAGTATTTAATTTCACTACTAGAGAGAAAATCTCAGTGTACTCAATGCCTTCTTTTTGTTGAAAGCCCTTTACCACCAGTCTTGCCTTGTACTGCTTGCTGCCATCATGTTTATCTTTTATTTGGTACACCGATTTATTCCCCAAGATCTTCTTCCCTTTTGGTAACTCAATCAACTGCCATCTTTGAATGGATAATAGTGAATCCATTTCATCCCTCATGGCCAACTCCCACTTGGTTGATTCATTAGCTTGCACGGCTTCCTGATAACTCTCTGGTTCACCTTTATCAGTCAACAAAATATAATTCAATGTAGGGGAGTACCTCTGTGGTGGTCTTCTAGTTCTAGAAAATCTCTTGAGTTCAGTCATAGGAATGTTATGATTTACTTCTGGGAGTATATTTTCTTGGACTTCCTAAGCAATATTCTCCATCTCAATAACTGGAACTCAACTGAATCACTCCAAACTTCTTGGTGTCATCACTTGTGCTCTCAGACTTTATTCTCAACCTGTTTTTATACAAGACACCTTCATTGAAGATCACTTCCTTTTTCATGATAACCTTACGACTTTGGTCATCCCATAAGCGTTAACCAAACTCGGTACCACCATAGCCAATAAAGAAACATATCTTAGATTTAGCATCAAGTTTATTTCTAACAACAGAATCAATATGAATATAAGAAACATAGCAAAAAACTTTAAAGAAATAAAAGTTTACCTCTTTGCCTCTCCAAACCTCTTTTGGTATTTTACAATCCAATGGTGTTGAGGGACCTCTGTTGATCAAATAGACAGCGGTGCTACTAGCCTCATACAAGAACATCTTTGGCAATCCAACATGCAAGCTCATGCTTCTAGCACGCTCGTTCAAAGAACTATTCATCATCTCAGCCACACCATTCTGTTGAGGTTTTCTAGGAATGGTCTTCTTCATCTTGATTCCATTATCAACACAGTACCGCTTGAAACCATTATCTATGTATTCTCCCCCATTATCTGACTACAAACACTTCACCTTCCAATTGTCTCATTCTCAACCATTGCTCTCCATCTCTTGAAGGTATCAAAGAAATCATATTTCTTTTCCCTGAAATAAACCCATACCTTTCGGTTTGCATCATCAATAAATGTCACATAGTAATTAGAACCACCAAGGGAGGTGTTGTAAGATGGGCCGAAGCCCACACGATTAAGGAAGGCCCACATATCCAAGTATATTGGAAGATGGGTCCAAGCCCATAAGACCTTGGAAGGCACACACATCCAAGAGATGTAGAAGATGGGCTCAAGGCTCATAGACCAAGGAGAAGGCCCACAAGCCCATACAATGATGGCAGGATGGTAAATATAGTGTCATCTCATAGAGATGGCATTGATGTAATTAGGTTTAAGTTCTAGGGGCATAATTATAATATTATAGGTTCATTAATCTATAAATTGAGCTTAGGGAAAGGGTTAGGACAACAAGTCCATAACCTCTCTTCTTCCTCCTGTTTTCTCCCAATGGGTGTCCCTCTGTTTGTCTCCATGAGCTAAATCCATGGAGTCCTAAAAATCAACATGGTATCAGAGCATTGATTTTCAGGACTCATAGTATGGTTAAAACCATTATTTTTCTTTTTTATTATTTTTTTATTGTTACTGGAATTCGGTTTGATTTTGCTAGTCATTTTTTTCTACTATCTATTAAACTGTGAAGCAGAGCAAAGCATTCTGCTTCACGGTTTGTTTGACAATGAGTTGATGTCATCACTGATGGAGGAGAGCTCTGAAATGCATTGCTGTTGTTACTTTTGTGATATGATCCTTGGTCATGGATCTCTTAACACGAGGCTGTGGGAAAGGATCCAGTGTTGAGTCCTACGATTTAGAACAAGAAGAGAAGGATATAGAGCATATTCGTTGAAGGGAACCTGGACCTGTGGGTTCATTGAGGAGAACTCCAATCCTAGGATTTGTTGAGAAGAATTCCAATCCATGGTTTAGATAAATCAAGAATTGACCTTTTCCATTCCATTTCCCCCCAAAATAGGGTTCACAACACCAAGAGTTAAAGAGGAAGAAATTATAAATATGTCCTTGCGGCTACATGACTAGTAAATTGACTTATAAAATAAATTGAAGGCAAATAACTCAAAACTCAAAGCCTTGATACCTCTGATCGGCCTGCTATTGAGTCCATCACATTACTCCCACACCTCCTCCTCAAGCTCGATGGCAGGGTAGGCCTGGAGGAATGTCCCCACATCCTCCCATGTGGCAGCCTCGTCATATGTGTCAGCCCACTAGATGAGGACCTCCCACTTGTTATTGATTTATCTGGCTTGCAAAACTGTGGCTGGAGAGAGTATAATGTGCCCTTCTACCACTTGAGGTAAGAACGGAGATGGTGGTGGCAATGTACCCTTGAAGGGTTTGAGGAGGGACACATGAAAGACATTGTTAAGTTGAGAGTCTGGTGGAAGCTGAAGCTAGTAAGCCACATGGCCAATGGACTGGCGAGAGGTTGTGGCTTGGTTATCAAGGGATTGTTGATAGTAGGGTTGGACACAGAGCCACACATAATCACTTGGGTTGTAAGTAACATCTTGGTGCCCCCTGCCATAGTATTCCTTCATACGAGCCTGAGCTTTCTTGAGATGTTGGGTAGCATCTTGAAGCACTTGATCATGGTCCAGTAGTGCCTGGTCAAGAGTTTCAACTCGGGTGGAGCATGAAAAATATGAGAGCAACCGGGGAGGGTCCCTTCCGTATAGAACCCGAAAGGGGGTAGCTTGCAAAGTTGTATGAAAGATGTATTGTAGCAATATTCTACCCATGGAAGCCATTTGCAATCATGTACAAAGCCTCATAAATACATTTCCACCATGCGATTAACAATCTCCGTTTGGCCATATAATTAAGGATGATAAGATGAGGAAAATTTGAGTTTGGTACCGCATAATTAGAAAAGCTCCCTCCAGAAGTGGCTGGTAAAGACTTCATTGCGATCACTCACGATGGACTCCAGAATGCCGTGTAAAACACAATGTTTTATATGAACACTTGAGCTACTCTGGAAGTCGTATAAGGATGCGCCGATGTAATAAAGTGAGAGTAGTTTGAAAATTTGTCAACCACCACGAAGAGGACGGATTTGCTAGAAGCTTTGGCGAGGCCATCAATGAAGTCCATGGAAAGATCAGCCCAAACTTGTGTGGGAAGGGCGAGTGGTTGAAGGATGCCAGCTGGAGATAAATGTTCAGCTTTGTTACGTTGGCATACATGACAAGAGGTCACATAACGTGCAATTCTTGACTTCATACCTTTTCAATACATATTGCCTTGAATCCGATGCAACATCTTGTGAATGCCCTCATGGGAGCTATCATGATAGGTGGATAAAATAACTGCAATCGAGGGAGAAGAACGGGGTAAGTATATTTGATTGCCATACAGTATGATGTTGTCCTGGATAGCCCACTTGGAGTCCATGTTCCCGTCCGTAATCTTATGAGACAGCTCTTGGAGTGCTGGAGTATTCTGATATTCCTCTTTAATGGAGTCTAACAGGAGAGACTTGGGCTGACTAATTGCACATAATTGTTGTTGTTCATCCAAATGTCTTGATAAGGTGTCAACCACCTGATTCAATTTCCCTACCCTATGTTCCACCTTAAAGTCAAAGCCCATTAATTTGTTGATCCAATGCTGCTATGGAGAAGTAGAAATTCATAAAAAAATGAGTCTGTAATGATCCGTATGGATGAGGAAGGTGCGTCCCCACAAGTATGGCCACCGATGTTGAACAACCTTGGTCAATCCAATTAGCTCTCATTCATAAGTGGGTAGCTTCTAATGATGTGCTGTTAATCGGCGGCTAAAATATGCAATGGGATGCTGATTTTGATGCAGAACCGCCCCACTACCTCCCCCAGAAGCATCACACTCTACAAAAAATAAGGCCTCAAAGTCAGGTAATTGCAGGGCTGGAGTAGAAGCTAATGCCTGTTTGAGTTCATTGAAGGATTTTGTAGCTGCAACGCTTCAATTGAAGGCATTGTTTTTAAGAAGACTGGTCAAGGGTATGACTAGTGTCCCATAATTTTTTATGAACTTCCGATAATATCCTGCCAACCCCAAAAATCCCCTTAAGGCGGATATGTTGTGATTGTGGCCAGTTGATGATTGTTTTAATCTTTTTTGGGGTCCATTGTTACACCTTCTACTGAGATGATGTGGCCAAGATAGGCAACTTTGGGTTTTCCACATGAACATTTAGAGTGTTTCAAAAAGAGATGATGTGTTCGGAGAAGTTGGAAAACAAAATGTAAGTCTTCCAAATGTTGCCCCTGCCTCCCGGCCCCCCCCCCCCCCCCTCGATGTGTTGTAAATCAAAATATAATCAAAGAAGACTAACATAAACTTTCAGAGATAGTCATTGAATACCTCATTCATCAATGCTTGAAATGTGGAAGGTGTGTTTGATAACCCGAATGGCATAACCACGAATTCGAAATGTCCATGGTGAGTACGGAATGCTATTTTATCAATATCGGGAGGATGTTTTCTTATGATGATAACCAAAGCTTAAGTCCAACTTGGTAAAAATATGGGAACCATGCAATTTGTCCAATTGCTCATCCACCACTGGGATGGGAGACTTGTCTTTGACTGTTTTTGCATTTACCTCCCTGTAGTCCACACAAAATCTCCATGTGCCATCATGTTTCTTCACGAGAAGGACTGGAGAGGAGAATGGTGATCGGTTGGGTCAGATGTGGCCTTGTTCCATCATTAGGTTGCATTGGAATTAAATTTTATCCTTTTGGAGGTGTGGATACCTATATGGTCAGACAACCACTACCTCTAATCCAAGTTTCAAACAAATTCGATGATCGCAGTGCCTTAAGGGAGGCAGCCCAGAAGACTCCTGAACCAAGTCGGTAAACTCGTCCAATAACTTGTTTAAAGTGCTGCTCGGGGGGTCCTATTTGTGGAGTAGGTTTATCTGATGGGTCATCTCCACTTGTTTGCTCTGTAACATCACTTGGCATCCTTAAGCCACAAAACACATAGTTAAGGCAGCAAAATCCCACAAAATTGGGCCCAAGGTCTATAACCATTTGATTCCCAGTACCATATCAAATCCAGCTAACGGTAAGAAAAAAATTTTAGTAGTAAAGTGAATGGTACGAATAGAAAACTTTACCACCTTGTTGACCCCATAACTAGGGACTTTGTCTCCATTTGAAACTAAAACCGAGGCAATTGGATGAGGCTGGATCTCAAGCTATGCTTCCCGAGTCCACTAACCCCACTAGAAGCTTTGCATGAACCAATGCCTGCACTTGCATTGTTTTGGTTGAATTTTGTCCAGTAATCGCATTGAAAGAAATTGTTGGTTCATCCTCCTCTGGAGGATCTTCAGTCGTGTCCTCTTCTTCCAATGTATCTAACTCCAGCTACAAAAATTTTTTACATTGGTGTCCAACCGTGTAAGGCTCATCACAGTTATAACATAAGTTCCTTGCCCTTCGATCAACCATCTCAAATTTGTTTAATTTTCTTATATATTGAGATGTTGGACTGCTAGGCTTTGTATCACCTACCAAACCATTAATCGGAGTATTTTTTCTGGCAGCACTGTTGGGAATGATACTTAAGGCAAAATGTTCCTCCCCAATACAAACCAGGAAAATTTTTCCTCCCCTCTACCAACCCGTCCTCCGAATTTTAATTTTCTATTTTGCTTCCAGTGCTCGAGCTAAATTCATTGCTTGACCCAAATCAGCAGTTGCGTGGAGTTCCACCTCCAACTTCAAAGATTCATTAAGGCCTACAGTAAACAAACTTACATGTTGGTTGACTTTAACCATCCTGCTTGCCCAAGCTAATTTTTCTTGAAACTTTTTTTGAAAAATTTCCATAGATCTAGTCTGTCTTAATAAAACCAAATCCCCCAACGGGTTGATGTATGTGGGCGGCCCAAACCGTATAGTGCATAGCTCCTTAAATACTTCCCAATCTAATACCAGTCTCTCCAATTGGACTTGATGAAACCATAGCTGTGCTACATTGAGCATGTGGAAGGCGGCCAAGCCCACCTTATCAAAGTCTATTGTTCCTTGATTGGAAAAAAATTCACATCTGTGTAACTAGATTAAGGCGTTGTCAGACCTAGCAAAGGTGAAAAAATCTAATTTTGTGTACCAAGGCACGAAACCTCCACCCTGCGCAGGGAAACATGTGCACCATGGAGACTGCTCTCCTCCTCTTCTATACAAGTTGTCTTCCACCTTTCGATCAGGGGCTGATTTATTCCAGCCACTATCTCTGATGTTGGAAGACGGGCTCCAACCCACATGATCAAGGAAGACCCACATATCTAAAAGGATTATAAGATGGGCCAAATGTCCAAGGAAGGCCCATAAGATGGGCCCAAGCCCATAAGATGGGCCCAAGCCCATAAGAAGAAGGACCCACCATGATTACCACAAGCTGACATCCTTATCACATAAGTTGGAAGATAAAAAGGGACTCACAAAGGCATCTTTATCTTATGGTCACGTCCTAGAAGAGTTCTAGTTTGAGTTGTATTTGTATTTTACCTATATTGAGTTATTTAATTATGCTAGAACTTATCTTTAAGTTTTAGAGTTTGGGTGTAATTGGGACAAATGTAGTTTTATTGTAATTGGACTCTACCACCTTCCTCTATTATAAATAGAGATTCATGTACTCTAATTATGATAAGTTAATGAACTCAATGAAGTATTTTTCTTTTCCATAAATTCAACATGGTATTAGAGCAGGTCATGTGAGTTGACTTGGTCAACCCACAGAGATAATAAGATCGTTTTCTCTTAACCCTAAACCCTAAGTTTAGGTTCGTAGTTATTTTTCTCAGTCCATACACCTATATTTTTCTTTGCGTTTTTCACGTCTTTCTTGAGATTTTCATATTGCAATATATATAATTGAAGGAAAGATATTTGAGTATATTTTCCATGGATTTTTTTTCCAATCGGAGTTATATACAAAGATAAATCTATATTTGAATGAGTGAAAGTCAGATTGTAAAAGAGGTTCGAGTAGCAACGGAAAGCTTCAACTTCTGAGGTATTTTATGCTATCAAGAATGAGACTTTATATGGAGAAATATATATCAAAACAAATATCTGTAAGTCTATTCTCTTACCTATTCAAGCAATTTTCTATCTGCGTTATCTACAAAGAGAAATAAATATTTGAAGAAGCGAAGGTCAGATTACAAAAGAGGTTCGAGCAGCAGCAGAAAGCTTCAATCTCTGAGGTATTTTATGCTATAAAAAACAAGACTTTATATGAAGAATTAAATATCAAAATAAAGATATGTAAGTCTATTTTATTACCTGTTCAACCAATTCTCTATCAGAGTTTTTTATAAGGATATATTGATTTTAGAAGAGTCAAAGGTCATGCTGGGAAAAAAGGAGAAACAATGCTTAGTTTTGCCCGATGATAGAGACCGAAATCTATTAGATTATTTATTTTCTTATAATTATATTTTATGAAAAGAAGTTATACTTGGATGGTGGTAGAAGTTATGACCCCATGAGAATGACTCTAGGTTAACGTGGAAGAAGAAGAAGAGAAGAGAGCTTTTTTGTTTAAGAGAGAGAAAGGAGAAGGATGTTAGAGAGGAGAGTTTTGATTAAGGGAAGGAGAGAATGCGTCAAGGGAGAAGAGAGGGTGTCTGGACGTTTTCTGAAAGAGGGCTCTTATTTATTGTGTTACAAAGCCCTTAGGGTTAAACTCAATAGATTAAAAGGCATACTAAGACAATTTATTTACATCTTCAGGCCATCCTTATGGAACATACCATAAATAACCACTTTGCCACTCCTTTGACGTGTGGGCTTCTAGCCTTGAGCTTGTGGGTTTGAACCCATCTTCCAACATTCCCCCTCAAGCTGGAGGAGAAAATACATCATAAATACCTAGCTTGCCACCTATATAAGATAGAATGTTGGATGTTACCAGTTTGGTGAGGATATCATCTAACTGCTATTGAGATGAAACATACTTAAGAGAAATTATTCTTGCTTAAACTTTTCCCGTATAAAATGACAATCCACTTCAATATGTTTAGTTCTTTCATGGAAGACTGGATTTGTCGTAATGTGAATAGTTGACAGATTTGGCTTACCACACTCACATCAATCATATCTTATATCTTGCCTGGTTATCGTGAAATAGATCAATTTTCCCACAAGTCTTTGATATTTGCAAGTGTCAACATCTTCTCCAGTTGTGGCACACAATTTTCATTCGCATCCATAGGTGTATCAATTGGTCTACAACCCTTCATTCCTGTTTCTTCAAGAAGATCCAAGACGTATTTTCTTTGAGACATTACAATTCCACGATTTGATTGAAGGACTTCTATACCCAAAAAATATTAGAGCTTACCCAAATCTTTAGTATTGAACGCTTTACATATCATATTCTTCACTTCTTGTATACTATGAGCATCATTTCTAGTCAAGATAATATCATCAACATACATGGCCAATAATATCTTCCCTTTGATAGTATCTTTAACATATATTGAGTGATCAATCGAGCACCTATGAAATCCAAATCGTAGAAGCGCTTGACTGAATTTATCAAACCAGGCTTGAGGGGACTGTTTAAGCCCATATAAAGATTTTTTTAACCAGCATAAAGACTTCCCCTCAACCACATATCCTAGTGGTTGGACCATAAAAATTTCTTCGTGAATATCACCATTTAAAAATGCATTTTTTACATCGAGCTGATATACTGGCCAAGATGAGTTAGCAGCAATAAATAGGATGATACGTACCGAGTTCAATTTTACAACTGGAGAGAATGTCTCTTCATAATTTTTAGGACCCACCATGGTGCTCGAGCTGGTGGGACCCACCATAAGGATGTAGGTCATCAAGAAGAGTCTTAGAGGACGTGGGTCACCAAGAAGAGTCCTCTCCCAAAGCAATCACGAGTTAAGGAAGCAAGAAGTACAAGCTGAATTGATTTAGAAGACTTGAGATCAAGTGGGACCCACAAAGATCTCACGAGCTGGCACTCTTATCAAGATGTACTGGGAGATCATGGGGGACCCACAAGGATAAGGCTACAAGCTGGATTATCCATTCCCCTCATGTGAATAATAAAGGACTCCTAGTTCTACTCAAGTTGGTCTTCTAGTTGTTTAGTTTAAATAGATTTACTTATATTGAAGAGTTAGAGTTGGAATGTAATTAGGATTGAATGATAAGTTGTATAAGGACTCTACCTCCTCCTATACTATAAAGAGAGGTCTTGTAAGTCAAAAAGAATAAAGTCACACATTCAATCCCGAGTTGGTTCTCTCTCTCCCTCTCCTTGGCACAACTCACTCTTCTCCTTTTATTTTTTTCTCTTCTCTACCGAGAGCTTTCCTCCCCTTTTCTCATTTTTATTTCTTCTTTTTCTTGTTTGTGATCATGGAAAAGGGATCCTAAATTCAACATGGTCTCAGAGCAACATATTTAGGATCCCTCGACAAAGGAAAGCTCTAGAGAAGTGATGATCAACACCACTCAAAGAAGGCTCTTGTATGAAGGAAGAACACTAGCCGAGAGATAAGTGTTCAAAAATATTTTTTTATGCTACTAGTTCTCATCTTTATATGATGATTCAAGGATTAATATGTGAATTCTTTCATCTTATTATTTTATGAATATGCATGCCCCTCTATATAGAAGGAGCTATCAAAACAGTTTTATCGGTTTGGAAATTCTGTTTGCCGAGACTAGTTCATACTCAGATTATTGATTTCTTTTTGTGGGATAAGATTGCCATGATAATAGAAGATTTCTATTGAGCTTCTCATGAGTGGTTTTCTGGAAAAAAAATTATTTAGCATCGATGCTATATTAACATATTCCGAGTTGATTGAATAAGTGCTACTTGGTGATATTATTTGAAGTTTTTTTTTGAAGAGATTATCAAAGGGATCATACTCATAAAGAAGTGCTACTTTCTTATGAGAATATGAATATCAAAGGTGATATACTGAAAATCACCACCATACCCTTACGTGGGGTATCAAATTTTATGAGTTGGTCCACCTCGGTTAGGAGGTTTCTAATAACCAAAGACCTACTTGGTCACCTCTCTACCCGACGACCACCTATTAATGAAGATGATATTAAATGCACTCATTATAAATTTCTGGGCCACACTATAGACCAGTGCCGTTATAGGGCATGAACTTACTGTGGTAGATATGGCCACTATAAAGAAATATGCTATAAGGCTAATGACAATTCAGAATCAACAAGGGCTAATCAAGCCCTCATAACTGATGCCCAAGCATACCATTCCCCAACACCAGCTGCACGGAAAATTATTATTGATGAAGAGTATGAATTATTTCAAAAAATGAAGACCATGCTAGGATCTTCTCCTTGCCCCTCTGCCACTATTGTTGCCACTATTGCTTCAGGTATGTTGTCTGCCTCCTCTTCATCCAGGATAATTGATTCAGGAGCCTCCGAGCATCTTACAGGTAACAAAACTTTATTACATTCTTTATCTCTGAGTCTTTCACACAAGTTTGTTACCATTGCTGACGGTTCTCAAACCAAAGTCCAAGGAAAATGTTCCACTTCGGTCACCTCATCACTTCCGCTCAATGATATTCTTTTTGTTCCTTCCTTTCCTTTAAACTTGCTCTCTATGAGTCAGCTTACAAAAAATTTTAATTGCTCGGTTACCTTCTCACGTACTTCATGTATTTTTTAGGATCTTATAACGAAGCAGGTGATTGGTGGAGGCCATGAACAATGGGCGCTCTACTACTTGGACGTGCCAAAGGTCAACATGGTGTCTACTACTGAGAATGAGACATGATTATGGCACAATCGGTTGGGACATCCTTCCATAGAATCTCTTCATCGTATGTTTCCATCTCTTAAGATAAGGTCAGAATTCGGTTGTGAGGTGTGTCAGTTAAGTAAACATCAAAGGAGTACATACTCTCCTCGTCTACAAGTCAAAAGTAACATTCCTTTTTCATTGATTCATATTGATGTTTGGGGGCCTTTGAGTTTCTCTAATATTTCTCAAGCCAAATATTTTATCACTTTTATTGATGATTTCACTCGGTCAACTTGGTTGTTTATTTTTAAGGAGCATTCTGAGATACCATCTATTTTTAAATATTTTTATGCGATGGTACTCACACAATTTGGTTAGAAGATAAAAATCCTCTGGTCTGGTAACGCCAAAGAGTATATTTCAAAAGACCTTGACTACTTTTGTCAAGAGAATAGCATTATCCATCAGACATTATGTGCCTACACTCCTCAAAAAAATGGTATAGCCGAACAGAAAAATCATCATATTCTTGAGGTAGCTCGAGGTCTATTATATGCCATGAAAGTTTCATATTTTTATTTGCCCCATGCTGTCCTTACAACTTGTTTTCTTATAAATTGTCTACCGTCTATTGTTCTTGGGAATAAATCCCCTACTCTAAACTATTACCACAAGATGATCCATTTGCATTACCATTGAAAGTCTTCGATTGTCATTGTTTTGTTCATAATACTTTCCCTAGACACAGCAAACTTGACCCTAAAGCTATAAAGTGTATCTTTTTGGGATACTCTCGCACACAAAAGAGTTATGTTTGTTATAGTCCCTCTTTGCAACGTTTATTTGTGTCTAGGGATGTAACATTCTTTGAAGACTCCTCATATTATTCTGATAGCGCTCCACCTGGTATGTCATCAGTACCAAATTCTCCTTGACCGGTTGTGCCTCATGATACAGAGATTGTTCAGCCCCCAAATACAGTGACCGATACCACACCTGCTGAGTTGTCGGATCCACCAAAGGTAAGTCCTTCATCACCAGTCATTTTTGGTCCTGAATTTGATACTTGTCCTATTGCTATAAGAAAAGAACCTCGTTCAGGCACTCAACCTTCTACTTCTCATCCTATCTCCAATTTTGTGTCTCATCATCGCCTCTCACCTTTATGTTGTCAGTTTCTTTCTTCTATTTCCTCCATATCTGTTCCCCAGTCATATCAGGAGGCTCTCCAACATCCAAGGTGGAAGGCAGCAATGGATGAAGAAATGAAGGCAGTCAATGATAATCATACATGGTCACTAGTTCCTCTACCTACAGATAAAAAACCCGTTGGTTGCAAGTGGGTTTATACAGTTAAACATAATCTAGATGGGATTATTGCACGGATGAAGGCTCGACTAGTTGCAAAAGGATACACTCAATGCTATGACATTGATTATGATGAGACATTCTCTTCAGTGGCAAAAATGACCTCGGTACGTATATTATTATCATTGGCAACTAATTCATCATGGCCAATACACCAATTGGATGTAAAAAACGCATTTCTCAATGGTGATATCAAAGAAGAGATTTATATACAACAACCACCTGGATATGTGGTCGAGGAGGAGTCCGTATGTCGTCTTAAAAAATCTCTATATGGACTAAAGCAGTCCCCACGAGCATGGTTTGAGAAATTTAGTCAAGCCATCATACGAGTAGGTTTTTACAGATGCTTTGAAGACCACTCAATATTTATTGAGAACACAGCAAGAGGTAAGGTGATTCTAGCTGTTTATGTTGATGATATTATTTTAACTGGGAGTGATTTTGAGGGCATTAAGAAAATAAAAGAGAGAATATGTGTCGAATTCAAGACAAAGAATCTTAGATTACTGAAATACTTTTTAGGTATTGAGGTCTTACAATCCAGACATTCTATCCCAAAGAAAATATGCCCTTGATCTACTAGAAGAAACAAGTATGATGGGATGCAAATCAGTAGACACTCCTATGGATGCAAATACAAATTTATGTAGAGGCACTAGAGAAGATGTCGATATTGGCAAATATCAAAGGTTAGTGAGATGACTTATTTACCTATGTGTAACAAGGCCAGACATTTCACATGCAGTAAGTGTGGTAAGTCAGTACATGCACAAGCCACAACTTAGTCATTGGCAAGCACTTGAGAGGATACTACGTTATCTGAAAGGGGCTCCTCTATAAAAAACATGGTCAATTCAACATTGAGGGATTCACAGATGCAGACTGGGCTGGATCCCCAGATGATAGAAAATCTACGTCTAGTTTTTGCATGATGGTTGGAGGAAATCTGGTTACATGGAAAAACAAAAAGAAAAAAATGTAGTAGCATGATCAAGTGCAGAAGCAGAATACAGAGTCATGGCACACACTGTAAGAGAACTCTTATGGATAAGGTCTCTTCTCACTGAATTGGGATTTTATAAAGAAGCTCCAATGGATCTATACTGTGATAATCAAGCAACAATACTTATTGTTTTGAATCCAGTCTTCCATGAGAGGACAAAGCACATTGAGGTAGATTGCCACTTGATATGAGAAAAATTCCAAGCTGGTCTCTTATCCTTGAAGCACATCTCATCACAAAATCAAGTTGCAGACATCCTCACCAAACTATTCACTCACAAGATTATGTCTACCATATGCAGCAAGTTGGGCGTTTATGATGTCTTCTTACCCCCAACATGAGGGGGAGTGTTACAATATGGGACCCATCATTGTGCTCGAGCTGGTGAGACCCACCATAAGGACGTAGGTCATCAAGAAGAGTCCTAGAGGATGTGGGACACCAAGAAGAGTCCTCTCCCAAAGCAAGCATGAGTTAACGAAGCAAGAAGCACAAGCTAAATTGATTTAGAAGACTTGAAAATCAAGTGGGACCCACAAAGATCTCACGAGCTGGCACTTTTATCAAGGTGCGCTGGGAAATCAAGAGGGGCCTACAAGGATAAGGCTACGAGCTGGTTTATCCATTCCCCTCACGTGAATAATAAGGGACTCCTAGTTCTACTCAAGTTGATCTTCTAGTTGTTTAGTTTAAATAAACTTACTTACATTGAAGAGTTAGAAGTAGAATGTAATTAGGATTGAATGATAAGTTATATAAGGACTCTACCTCCTCCTCTACTATAAAGAGAGGTCTTGTAAGTCGAAATGAATAAAGTCACACATTCAATCCCGAGTTGGTTTTCTCTCTCCCTCTCCTTACTTGGCGCAGCTCACTCTTCTCCTTTTATTTTTTTCTCTTCTCTACCGAGAGCTTTCCTCCCCTTTTCTCATTTTTATTTCTTCTTTCTCTTGTTCATGATCATGGAAAAGGGATCCTAAATTCAACAGCCCATAGCATTGAGTATAACCTTTTGCAACCAGGCGTGCTTTAAGGCGAGCAACAGAACCATCTAGGTTGTGTTTCACTAACAACCCATCTGCAACCAACCAGTCTTTTCCCTTTTGGGAGCGATGCCAATGTCCTTGTTTGATTTTCATATAATGCATGCATTTATTCATCCATAGCCACCTTCCATCCTGGATGCTCCAGGGCCTCCTGATAGGATTCTGGTATGGAAAAAGATGAAAGAGAAGCAAGAAACTGAACACACCAGAAGATAAGTGATGCGCAGACATAAAATTGGCAATTGGATGCGACGTAGTACTCTATCATGTTTCCTTTCGTAATGCAATAGGCTGAGTATCAAATTCAGGACCAAACTTAGGAGGTGGAGAAAGGCTTACCACAGGAAGAACGGAGGGAACGGCTGGTGCTTCAAGGGGATGAGTAATGCCTTCATTAAATGACACAAGCGGGCATGGAGTGGTAGGAGGAAATTTAAACCCTTGGAGAAGCCTCATGTGAGGAGTAGAAGGAAGTGACTTCAAAGAAAGTTGCATCCTGAGATACCATCAACCTCCGAAGTGTAGGATTATTAAAAATATATCATTTTTGAGTTTGAGAATACTCCAAAAAAATACACCTCAGAGACCGAGGATCAAGTTTACTTTTATGTGGTGAAGTATAATGAACAAAACATGTTCAACCAAATAGTCTAAGAGGAAGAGAAAATGGATCTTCACCATGAAACAAAATAGAATACGAATTTTATTTCTAAGTACTGATGAAGGTAACCTATTGATGAGAAAGCATGCTATAAGAATAGCATGAGGCCAATAAAAGTAGGGTACCTTCATGGAGTAGAGGAGGTGATAGATGCCAGATTCTGACATGAGAACTAGGTTAATTATAATTGAATAACCCTTATAATTGTGCTATAGGTGGTTATTTATCGGTTTTCACTTGAAACGTGCATTTATTGAATTTGACATTAATCATTGCTTATATTGCATATTTTTCTCTCCTGAATGATATTTCATTCCTTTTAGGGTTTATTTCTTCTTGAAATGATTTTTATGGATTTAATTATGGAATTTTAGGAGAATTTTGGTGGAGAAGCAAATATTTACCAAAATACCCTTAGTGAAAGGGAGGTGATTTTTTAGGGCAAATCGTATTAAAACGAGAGCCCGTCGACGGAAACAGGGGGGACCGTTGACCGAAAAGAAGAGAGAAACAGGGGAGGCCACCGACCGTTTGAAGGGGAGAACCGAGAGGGCTCCCTCCGAACGGCGTTCGTCACCGTCGTCCACCACCATCCGGCAACCGAGAACAGACCCAAGGAGAGCTCGAGAGAGTCTTCGTTGTGGCGAGTTCGATGCTGCCATTCTCTGCTAGCCAGGCTGAGAGGTGACCCGAGAGGGCTCCTCCGGCGCCGATTCCGCATTCCGACCATCCTTCGGCGTCGATTACCCATTTCCGACCATTTCCGAAGCTATTTCGACTCAGACTGCGACTCGAGAGAGACGATCAGAGGATTTTGGCTTCATTCCGTCGTCCGCCGGTCGTCACCTCCGTCCGTCGACTTCTATCCTTCTTCGTCGGCGTCGTCTCTACCTTCGGCCACTCGCTCTTGCTACCCGAAGCCATCAATTTCGGGAAATTGCAGCACCCGTGAGAACGAGTCTGCTGCCAGAGCGAGAGGAAGGAGAAGGGGAGTAATCCGTCATTTTGGAATTTAATTTTTTCTATAGTTTGAACTTAGGTTTTGAATGTTTATTAAATGTGATTTGGTAATTAATGTTTATTGAATATTTGTTTTCTCGATATTTGATTAAATTAAATAGTTAGGGTAGGATTATAATTTAGGTTGGATTTTGGTATTTTAATCCGATTTTTGTCTTTCACTCTATGCGCCCGAGAGGGGCTAGACGCAAAGATTGAGAAATCGGATCCGTGGTTACGTGGCGCTCGAGAGAGGCACGAATCACAATAAAATCCAGAGTTGATAATTTTAGTATCATCACAATAGGAAATTGATTATCTGCATTCTATTGTAATCCAATCTCTGTCATTAACTCTAGGCGCCCGAGAGGGGCTAGACGCAAGGATTGAGAATCCGGATTCGTGGTTACGTGGCGCTCGAGAGAGGCACATATCACGGTAAAATCCAGAGTTGACATTTCCTATTGTGGAAGTAGTTAACCAGATGATGGTTTGATAATTTATGATATAATTAGTGTTTAGTTTAGATTAATTCATCATATTTGGTTAGGCTAGTTGACTGAAGAATACACAAAATTTAGTCCTCCTTGTGGATATGACCCTCGCTTCCCGCTAGATTACATGAACGATTCGTACGCTTGCGAGGTATAAAAGCCGATGTAATTAAATTTTACATCAGGAGGCCCCGAGCAACTTCAAGGAGGTGATGATTCTTTATTTTAGCAACACCATTTTTTTTAGGGGTATAGGCACATGATGTTTGATGAAGAAGCACATTTCCCTCACAAAACGATTTAAACTTATTAGACAAATATTCCTTAGCATTATCGGATCTAAGGATTTGAATTTTTTCTCCAAATTACATTAGAACCATTGCATGAAAGTTTTTAAAATAGAAAGAATTTCCTATCATTCTTTAAAAAAAAACAACCAAGTCACTCCGGTAAAATCATTCACAAAAGTAACAAAATATTGAACTTGAGAACATTAGAGACCTTTAAAGGGCCCCATACATCAGAATGTTTTAATGCAAACGGAGCAGTACTAGTCGTTGTAAGACGAGGTGAATATGTATTCCTAACATGCTTACTTAATTGACATGCCTCACAATTAAAATTAGACAAAGATTTAAGAGATGGAACTAAAGAACGAAGTGATGAGGTAGATGGATGACCAAGTCGGTTGTGCCACAGTTGAGCCTCAGATGTAGTGGATGAAATAGCAGCTACTGGTGGAAGAGTAAAATAGTATAAACCCCCTTTTTCATGGTTGCCACCAATCACCTGTTTTGTAGTTAGATCCTAAAATATACACGAAGATGGTGAGAAGGTGACGGAATAATTCTATTATTTGGTTAATTGACTAACGGAGAGCAAATTTAATAGAAATTGAGGAACAAATAACACATCTTGGAGAGGAATAGACTCGGTAAGAAAGGAGGAACCCTTGCCAAACACCTTGGTTTGGGAACCATTAGCAATAGTGACCAATTTATGAGGAAGACATGGAGACAATGAATGAAGCATATGTTTTGTTACAATGTGGGACCCACCATGGTGCACGAGCTGGTGGGACCCACCATGAGGATGTGGGATGCCAAGAAGAGTCATCACCCAAGCTAGCACGAGTTAAGAACATAAGCAGCACAAGCTGAAATGAGTTAGAAGACTTGAAGATTATGTGGGACCCACAAAGATACCATGAGCTGGAATCATATCAATATAAGCTGAAAGATCATGTGGGACCCACAAGGATAAGGCCATGACCTGACCTCCTCCCTTATCTCCACGTTCTTGAAGAAGAGTTATAGTTCAACTTATATTAGAACTCTATTAGATTGCGTTTTCCTTTCATGATAGACTTATCTTAGAGAGTTAGAGTTGGAATGTAATTAGGAGATTTAAAGGTTAATTATATAAGGACTCTTTCAGCTCCTCTACTATAAATAGAGGTGTTGTAATTCTGAATTAATCAAGTTCTATAATTCTATCTTGAGTAAATCCCTCTCTTTGCTTGGCGCACACCTTGTTCCTCTTCTCTCGACCCGAGAGCCTTCTTCCCCTTTTCTCCCTTTTCTTTCTCTCTTCCCTTGCTCGGGATATTGGAAAAGGGATACTAAATTCAACATATTTGTTACCTGACAAGTGTTCGGAAGCCCCGGAGTCAATGATTCAAGAGGAAAGGGTTGAAAAGGAAGAAAACATAACTGAGGCAATGGTAGTGGCAGCAGTATGGCTGGTGGAGTAGAAGACTGATCCAATAAGAATTTCAGCTTCTGAATTACAACAGTCTTCCGTAGAAATAGTAACATTCCCGAAATGAGAATCAGTCCTATCCTCCTTTTTCTCAACATTAACTGAGGTTGGCTTGGTTGTCGCCCCATCAAGCTTACCATGGAGTTTCCAACATGAATCCACAAGGTGGTTCTGACCACCACAGTAAGTGCATAATTGAGGCTCGATGCAGGAATAGGTCGG
The DNA here is from genome assembly GCF_029961685.1 of Aristolochia californica. NCBI lineage: Eukaryota > Viridiplantae > Streptophyta > Magnoliopsida > Piperales > Aristolochiaceae > Aristolochia > Aristolochia californica. The sequence continues at coordinate 28,045,555 of NW_027181782.1, read as the reverse complement.
ATCCGTTCGACCACCTCTATTGCGACCTCCTCTTGTATTTTTGCCCTGTCCTTGAAATGGGGATGATGTACCCCGATTACCAGAGAACATATCTGATGGAGCATCAATCGGAGAAGGAGGAGATGGATCAGGAATCCGTAACAACATAGCACTGATGTCATCAAAAGAGGGAAGGGCAGAGGAATTAAGAAGCTGAGTGTTACGCCCCCTTGCCATGGATCGAGTCACCCAACGACCTCCTCTTGGTTCTAGATTGGAAGACACAAGAAAGCTTAAGGAACACCCTCTTGCTGAGGATAACCAAGCTTTCGAAGGAAGCTTACACCTTGGACCTCGTTGGGAGAGAGAATCCAATCTCTGGCTAAAACTATTGATCAATGCTTAATTCCATTCAAGCATTTGTTTCCCATATAAGAGAGGACTAGGGTTCGAGTACATAGCAAAGGCCAATAACGAGGCCCATGAAAAGAAGGAAAATTACATCTAAACCATCCAAGTTCTTAAACCTGAAAAATTACATGACGTCTATTAATCACTCGAGTTGCTATGGGGTCCATAACATCACCATCCTCCTAGAGAAAGAGTTTGTCCTCAAGCTCAAAGTTGTGATAGACAGCACGAAAGGTTCTAACGGTTCCCATGAGGCTTCAAAAGTGTTAGTCTCCGTCCATGGGACAAAAATATCCCACGTACCGGTATACAATGAACCTACAACACAAAAGCTGGAGATGGCAGCATACGACGGAAAGAGCCCAATTTCTCTGGTTTTTTTTGGAGGGATGCGTGTGGAACGTCTCTACGTTGCCCCAAGCAGCATGTATGCCCTTCCTGAAGCATGGACTGGTGTGACACAACCCTTCATGGCGAAGAACTCAAAGCTCCCAATGCAGCAGGCAAAGTAGTTAAATGGTTTTGAGCCAGAGACAGAACAATTAGAAACTTCATACATGTAAAATGTTGCCATCAAATGCTTCCATCCAAGATTTCATTAGCATTCAGGAGCAATTTCTTGACAAACACCAATAATCCAATTTTAGCCAGTAATTCTTGGATAGAGTTGTTACTAATGTCTAATACTCTGACAGATGGTCCACACATCCAGACTTCCTCAGGTATAACCTTCAAGCAACATTCCGAAAAGGCTACAACACCAGTCACCTTCCAAAGTTCTAAACGGGTTTTCTGAATTGGCATCTCAGTCTTAGCCTACACAGTCCTGCTGTCAGTTGTCCTCCTCATGTTGGAAGAAGCAGATACTTCTCGAGTGATAGGACCTTCCCCTTGGTGTAAAACTTGAGAAGCCATGAGCATTAATTTTGATCCCAAGAATACTACAGCAGCAGAAATTTGAAACTGGTGAACCCATTGCTGCAATGTCATAGAAGCAGCAACTAAAGTCCAAACTGATAATCCGACCAATCTATGAACTTGAGCCGCTGCCCATTCTTGCCATTACTCTGGATGACACACGGACCTTCTTCTGATCTCTTTTGAAATAATCCAATATAAGTAGCAATAAATGGTGAATGCCCAACCTCCAACATCTCAAGGCAAAACCCAATCACCTCTCCCTACTGCTTCCCTTGACACCAGCCGTGAAAAAAAACTATATTGTTGCAAGCTTTGGAAGATACAACAAATTTCTTCATTTTCCTGAAAACCCCTTTTTCATCTTCTAATTTTAGTGGCGTGCAGTAGCCGTCCACCACAGCCATATAGATTAAAATTTCAGGGATTGTACCCTGGTGACGCATTAACCCAAATAGATGCATAGTGCCTTGAATCAACCGTCGTTCATTGTCCTGAAATTCTCATCAGCATCTTGAGGTGATGGGTTGGGTGAAGCAGCTACATGTAGTTCAGAGACTTTGGTGGAGTTTTTTTGGAGGAAATTTGTTGTCGTCTGGGTATTGTGTTTATCATGACCAATTGCAAGTAAATTCACCTCAGAATCTATACAAGCAACATCCATATCATCCAAAAAAATTAATACAACATGTTGAAATGGACTGTTATTGTTGGGAAAATAACCCAAAACAGCCACCTTGTTTCTGTAGTCATTCACCAGAATAGAATATGTCCCCTGCCCCTGTGAAAAAAAAATTGTTGACGGCAAACATAGGTAGGGCCCTTTGCTGCTTGAATTGGAAGATGACCATGATTCTAGAAGGATTAATTAACCACGTTGGCTTTGCCGACCAGCCAAGAACTTCACATTGAGTCATTAATTTGGACAGCTCCCTAGCATTAGGAGCCCCATTGACGCATGGAAAAATAGGTTCATAGAGAGAGAGGGATGCATGCTCCATTGTAAGAAAAGGTAGAACTGCAATTGCATACCTGATTTTGTGCCTAGAAACCACGAATGGAAGTCTGTTTACAGCACCACTATCAGGGGCCTCTGTTATGGTCCCGGATCTGACACGTGGATTCTTTGGGAGGATCTGCAATCTGCCATGGGTTACGGGTCTTCCAAGGATTACCATAGGGGTAGTAGGAAGACATGGGAAAGACGAAAATGAAGATCAAGCCAAAGGGAAGCTTGAAAACCCTAGAGCTCGTTGAGGAGAACTCTTAGCCTCTCTACGCTAGATTTAACCTAATTCTTAATACTTCAATCCTTGTTACGGTCCCGGATCTGACACGTGGATTCTTTGGGAGGATCTGCAATCTGCCATGGGTTACGGGTCTTCCAAGCATTACCATAGGGGTAGTAGGAAGACATGGGAAAGACGAAAACGAAGATCAAGCCAAAGGGAAGCTTGAAAACCCTAGAGCTCGTTGAGGAGAACTCTTAGCCTCTCTACGCTAGATTTAACCTAATTCTTAATACTTCAATGCCTCTATTTCTCATTAGTCTTACCCCTTAAATAGGGTTCACCCGGTTAGGGTTTACAATAAAATATTCTAAAAATACCCCTATAAATAAAATATTCCAAAAATACCCCTATGACCTAAAACTGAAATAAAATAAAGTAAATTAAAGAAAACACTAAAATAATAATGTTATTGTGTGCATAACATTTACTCCTAGTGCCCCTTCGCAGTTCTCCAGGTCGCCCCCTCCGCTAGGTCGCCCCTTCCAAACCTACCAGTAATTTTAATCCAGCCTTTGCGCGCCCCGGGACTCGAACTCGCGACGTGGGAGCCCGCTCTGATACCAAATGTTAAGCACCTAGCCAATACTACCCAAAAGACCAGCCTGTTAGGAGCGGAAGACATAAGTACTTAACCCAGGACCATAACATCAATGTTATGCACACAATAACATTATTATTTTAGTGTTTTCTTTAATTTACTTTATTTTATTTCATTTTTAGGTCATAGGGGTATTTTTGGAATATTTTATTTATAGGGGTATTTTTGGAATATTTTATTTATAGGGGTATTTTTAGAATATTTTATTGTAAACCCTAACCGGGTGAACCCTATTTAAGGGGTAAGACTAATGAGAAATAGAGGCATTGAAGTATTAAGAATTAGGTTAAATCTAGCGTAGAGAGGCTAAGAGTTCTCCTCAACGAGCTCTAGGGTTTTCAAGCTTCCCTTTGGCTTGATCTTTGTTTTCGTCTTTCCCATGTCTTCCTACTACCCCTATGGTAATGCTTGGAAGACCCGTAACCCATGGCAGATTGCAGATCCTCCCAAAGAATCCACGTGTCAGATCCGGGACCGTAACAACTGGTATCAGAGCGGGAACACAATGGGTTATTCTATATCCCAAGAAAGATGGATCACTATGGGTAAGGAATTGGAGAAAATACGAGCACGGTTAGATGCTTCCATTGAATGTTATGGAAGGGAGAAACTTGTTGTTGCAGCAAAACAGGTCATACGACCTCAATTCTCTATGTCGGACGGGCAGAACGGCCCATGGCCGGCAAAATCAAAAAATTCGTCTCGAGAGGTGGACACAGAAAATCAACAGAAATCAGTCCCTAACACCTGCTCACGGCAAAGGGCCAATGGGGAAAATTTCCGTTCCGTACGGGAGGGGGAAAATTTCTGTTCCGCACGCGAGGGGAAAAATTTCCCGGCCATTCCCACCGGGAAATATTTCCGATAGTCTGTCTCGACAAAATTCCAATCGGCGAAGCCTCCAAGGGCTTCTAGTCACCGCAGGAGCAGCATGAGACTCCGTCGGCGACAATTCCGCCCTGTTCGGCGACATTCCAACAACAGAATCGTCAACATTCCAGCAGAAGATCGTCGGAGATATTTCCGCAGAAGACCGTCGGCGATATTCCGAGAGCCCTATGTCTCGGCAACTCTCCCATCGGCGAAGCGAAGCCCCAATGGGCTGCTCTTCATCACCGGAGAATCAGGCGATTCCGTCGGTGCCGGGAGAGGGGAAGAAGAAGCCAATTGCCGGACTTCGTCGGTGCCGTGAGGAATGGAACTGCCGGCCACAGAGTTCGGGAGCCGCCGAAGGAAGATGACGACTCCCGATTAAATTTTCCTAACTTAGGAAAATTTAATCGGCCCGGTTCGCTGAGTCGCAAGCCGGACCAGTTCCTGAACCGGGTCAACCCAGGTTAACTCGGACCGGCCCCCCTCCCAAAAAAAAAATAAATAAAAAAATAAAAAAGGAAGCGGGCAAACAGAGGGGGCGTCATAGCTTTCGCGGATGCTACTTCAGCACCGGTGAAGACGTCGGCATACAGACACTACTTCCGAGCTTGAGGACAAGCTCGTTTTCCAAGGGGGGTGTAATATTATGCACACAATAACATTATTATTTTAGTTTTTCTTTAATTTAATTTATTTTATTTCAGTTTTAGGTCATAGGGGTATTTTTGGAATATTTTATTTATAGGGGTATTTTTGGAATATTTTATTTATAGGGGTATTTTTAGAATATTTTATTGTAAACCCTAACCGGGTGAACCCTATTTAAGGGGTAAGACTAATGAGAAATAGAGACATTGAAGTATTAAGAATTAGGTTAAATCTAGCGTAGAGAGGCTAAGAGTTCTCCTCAACGAGCTCTAGGGTTTTCAAGCTTCCCTTTGGCTTGATCTTCGTTTTCGTCTTTCCCATGTCTTCCTACTACCCCTATGGTAATGCTTGGAAGACCCGTAACCCATGGCAGATTGCAGATCCTCCCAAAGAATCCACGTGTCAGATCCGGGACCGTAACAGCCTCATCTTGTTGAAGTCGTGGCAATTCAAAATCCACTGTTCGAGATCTCTCCTCTTCCGTCAGGGCCACGATTTCTACTTCAAAATCGAAATCTCTGGGTTTTTGTGCTTGTCGGTTTGTATAAGCCGTCAATGGTGCTAGGCTGAATTTTTCATACCCCGTGCCAACTTTGATCCCATCGAGCCTGAGTTGTTGCCGATGGCGAACAGAATGAAGGGGTGGCCGAAATTTAGAACCTGGTTGCTTAACAATGAACAGGTGGTTTGGTTCCGCTAGAGCAGAATAGGTATTTGGATTTGAGGTTGCCCCACCGTCTGATTTTGGAAGTTCGAAAAGCTTTTCCGAGACAATGATCTCTTGGATTTTTGCCACCTTCTGTTAAGAAGGACGTATGGTGTCTAGTGAGAAAGGGTTTGACAGCAAACCCCCTTCCATTTTTGCCGACAAGGTTGTGCGGAGGATCCTTCCGATTTCGGACGTGTTGAGTCCCCAATTTTGGATGTCGCCGCCACTGGAGAGACAAAGGGCTCTCTGATATCTTGCATCGCTGATTTATTTGATTACATTTCTGCTGCACTACCCAGAACAGCAGAAATCCGAGCCATATGTGCATCAAATTGAAGATTGAACTGACGAATAATCTCCCCGATCTCCTTAAGATCAGTGTGGATTGCAGCGTAGCGGGTCTGTGTTTCAATTGGAAATTCCTCCAGCAGATTGTGGCAATCATTTAGAGAAGAAGAATTGTTGATGGTGGTCCGCTCTGATACCAGGTTGTTACACCCCCTTGCCATGGATCAAGTCACCTGACGACCTACTCTCGGTTCCAGATTGGAAGACGTAGGAAAGCTTAAGGAACACCCTCTTACTGAGGATAACCAAGCTTTCGAAGGAAGCTTGCACCTTGGACCTCGTTGGGAGAGAGAATCCGATCTCTTGCTAAAACTATTGATCAATGCTTAATTCCATTCAAGCCTTCGTTCCCCCTATAAGAGAGGACTAGGGTTTGATTACACTACAAAGGCCAATAACGAGGCCCATGAAAAGAAGGAAAATTACATCTAAACCATCTAAGTGGTTAAACCCGTAAATTACATGATTTACCCACGGCGTCTATTAATTACTTGACCTACTATGGGGTCCACAACCCTGAGTTTTAGCCACCTATAGATACGACTTAATATTGGTAAGGCAAATCGCCGATGCCAGGGCCCCACACTATTTTTCTTGGACAAAAATGTCGGTAGAGTATGGTTGAGCAATTTTCCATTCTAGGAGAAACCCACAAAATTAGGCCAGAAACTCATGAATATTATCTCCTTGTTTGGTAGTCAGCATACTTTGGAAAACATCATATACTCTTTGCAAGGAGGCGGTACTAGAATAGAGCTTAGCACATGTGTCCCAAATATCCTTGTAAGTATCCAAGACGACCACATTCTTAGCGACATGCACTTCCATTCTATTAATAACCCAACTGATAACCATGTTATCATTTTTTACCCATTTATGGTAGACTTCATCTTCTTCATCAATTGGAAGAGGGATTTTGATAACGTGACTGAGAAGGTCACGAGTGATGAGAACCCTCTGTACCGATTGTGACCAGCTGAGGTAATTGAAAAGACCTCTTAGTGGAATTGTAGTAATTCAGAGTACGTCACTTTTATTAGTCATATGTCTACTCTCCATGTTGACACAAATCAACTAGTAAGGTCAATTGTCAAAGGGGCTCAAATAACAATTACACAATGTAATTTGAAGCACCTTTAGACCAAATTAGCCACCAAAACTAAGTAGAGAATATTTTCACAAGAATAACCACCAAATCATGGGAAAATTGGTGTTTTTGTCAAGTGAGAACAAGAACCAGTCACTACTCAACTTCTCTTATATTTATCAAAAAAATATAGAGAAGAGAATAGATGCAACTCTTATCCTTAATCCAAACTCAACCACAAAACCGAGATCAACTTTAGACAAGGTCTTTCTGGCAAACCGAGAGCAATTTCTTGGCAAAATAAATTCCAAATCATGGGAATAGTTCAACACAAAAAAAGATTCAATTGTTGAAGTTCAAACGCAAAAAATTAATAGGGATAAGTGAGTGCTAGAATTTCATCAAACATATAATGGGCATCCAACAACACAACACACTCCCATGAGTAACCTTATATTATAGAATTGACAATAACATATGCTGGAATCTCATATCAACAATGTTTGATTCCCGTTACATAAAGGTAACTGAATCCAAATAACAAAGCGAAAAAAAAAACTATTGATCAATCATGTAATTTTGCTACATGATGATCAAGACTACAATATCCTTTTAATCATACAAGATAGATCTTCACAATTTTTATGAAGATTATCTTGCCTTGACGTGAATCAAAAATTCAAGAAGAGGAAAAAAATTGAAAACGTAAAGAGAGAATATTCAAAAAAAGAACCAGATTTTATTTATCTCTTCATGGAAGAACTCCTTCTTCTATACACAACTTCTTGAATGGATGACATAACTACTTGAATAGGGATCCTAATCTCCAAGCTTTGATACCATGTAGAAGTACCCCATGAGAATGACTCTAGGTTAATGTGGAAGAAGAAGGAGAGAAGAGAGAGAAGAGGGAGAATGGAGAAGGACTTTAGAGAGGAGAGTTTGGATTAAGGGAAGGAGAGAATGAGTCAAGGGAGAAGAGAGAGTGGTTGGACGTTTTCTCAAAGAGAGGAAAAGGATTGAATGCCTTACCTCTTAGCCAATGCTCTTATTTATAGTGTTACAAAGCCCTTAGGGTTACAACTCAGTAGATTAAACGGCATACTAAGATAATGTATTTACACCTTCATGCCATCCTTATGGAACATACCATAAATAATCACTTTGTCACTTCTTTGACGTGTGGGCTTCTAGCCTTGAGCTTGTAGGCTTGAGACCATCTTCCAACAGATGGAAAGTATTTAAGTCTTGTTTTATAAGGAGAAAATTTCATGTCAATCTGGTCTATATATTTAAATATATATTCACGTTGGAAGAATCAAAGGTCATGCTGGTATTCTGTTGAATTGAAAATTCCGAATTTATGCCCATTGTTTTGTGTCACTTTTTGAGTTGATATATCAGGAAACTATCTCACTTCTCCCTGGTTTGAGGGCTTATTTATACATCTTTGTTATTTGGGCTTATTGCTACACCTATGATATTTGGTTCAAGCTAGGATCACTGCCCATCCCAGCTTGAGGAGGAGAAGTACAAGAAGTACAAGAAAGAGGTATTTTATTCCATATGTTGTGGATAAGTTTATGTGACCAAAATATTCAAGAAAGGGGGAACACAAAAGATGAAACTTTTGCATCTAAGAAAAATATTTATATCAGATTATGATTATTTCATGGGTCCTTCTACAAGGTTTATTATTTTGGTTTGTGTTATATGTGTTGGAAGATGGTCGTGTTACATTATAGTTGTTGCTATTATATCTCTGTGGATGAGACATTATTATTGAAGAAGAGGTCGCCTCAGTACCTTTTCTCATACGATAATTTATTTGACTATAAAAAATATCATGGTTGGGACACCATGAGAGTCAATGCCCGGATTGGGACACCATGATAAATTTAACTCTAAAAAATATCATGGTTGGGATATCATGAGAGTTGGTGTCCGGATTGGGACAACATTATAAATAAACCCACTACCTCCCCCCCCCCCCCCCCCCGTAATGGCTTTTATTACTCCTAATACTAGAGAGTCCTTGTCCAGTGGAGGGACACGGTGGTGGACACTTCAGAGCAAAGCCAATAGATACACTACCTACAGAAGACGGAGTTTGCCTTACATCCAGCATTAGGACTAGAGTATGGAGCAATGTGTTATCGGCTAGGAGTGATTTTTAATCTCACTTATATTATGCCTGTAATGCCTCATGAAAGGACGCAATAGCGTGAGGGGAGTGTTGGAAGATGAAGGCATATTGGAAGATGTGCCAATTTATACAAAAAGATTATATACATCATTTGCAGCAAGCTGGGAGTTCATGATGTTCTCTCACCCCCAGCTTAAGAAGGATCGTTGAAAGATGGGCTCCAGCCCACACGACCAAGAAAGGCCCACATATCTAAGAGTATTATAAGATGGGCCACATGACCAAGGAAGGCACATAAGAAGAAGGACCCACCATGATTTCCATGAGTTGGCATCCTTATCACATAAGTAGGAAGATAAAAAGGAACTCTCAAAGGCATCTTTATCTTATGGTCACATCCTAGAAGAGTTCTAGTTTGAGTTGTGTTTGTCTTTTATCTATATTGAGTTATTTAATTATGCTAGGACTAATCTTTAAGTGTTAGAGTTTGAGTGTAATTAGGACAAAGGTACTTTTATTGTAATTGGACTCTACTACCTTCCTCTATTATAAATAGAGGTTCATGTACTCTGATTATAATAAGTAAATGAACTCAATGAAGTATTTATCTTTTCCATAAATTCAAAATCTGAAACCTTGCTCGTGATTTGTTCCATCTTTTGTCCGAGTCTGGTCTCCCATGCTGCCATTCACACATCATTTTGTGCATTCTTCTCTACGTGCATCTCTCTGATTCGTACCTCATTGTCTGCTTGCATATCTCTAACAATGGTTCTCAACTCATCACTTCCAGATGAATTCTGCATGTTACCCTGCTCTGATACCAAGTTATTATCCCTGGTCATGGATTTTGTAACACGGCGCTATGGGAAATGATCCAATGTTGAGTCCTACAATTTAGAACAAGAAGAGAAGGATATAGAGCCGATTTGCTGAAGGGAGCCTGGACCTTTGGGTTCGTTGAGGAGAACTTCAATCCCTGGCTTAGGTAAATTAAGACTTGCTCTTTTCCATTCCATTTTTCCCTCCGAATAGGGTTCACGACACCAAGAGTTAAAGAGGAAGAAATTACATATATGCTTGTACGGCTACACTACTAGTAAATTGACTTATAAAATAAATTGAAGGAAAATAACTTAATACTCAATGACTCAGCCATGACACCTCTGAATGACTCGGCCTGTTATTGATTCCATAACATTCTTCTTCTTCCAAAATTGATTTTTGATTAATATCTATCTCTGGCCCCTAGTTCTTTGCTACCAATATTTATCAATCACGGAAGGTGGTATCTAGGTCTCACTGGTTCTTTTGCTTCATCATGGTCATCACAGTCATTGCCTTGTTAGCACTCTATGTCATAACTTATATCTAGTATGCAGCGCCAAGCACTTCGGCTTTCTTGGTCCAAGAAGTCTATTGTTGGAACAGGGTTGGAACGCCAAGCAGCTCTAGATACGGGGGTTTTCTGCTATAGCCGAATGCAAGGGAATGATAACTTAGGTCAATGATCCCCGAAGGCCCTATACGGAGTTGCAGAATACAAAAAAAAAAAAGAGAAGTTCTTATCTTTGTAAGTGATACCAGACAAAACTCTAAACACGGAACTTCTTCAACACTTTAGGTAGTCTGAATAGCATAATTGGAAGAAGTGGAAAAATACATATTACAGTTACCTCTCTAGCGTCTTATGTGAGGGAAAAATCTACGACGAGTGCATCCTCGGCTCACCATGATATCTCTGCCACCAAGCCAACAACCAAAATTTATTTTGCTGCTACCTCTCCTCTTCAGAGAAAACTTTTGTAAGTTATCCTCTGAATATTTTGCCAGCCAACCTTCTACTCGCTGGAAAAAATTTCGCATCGCCAAGAAGAACATGCTTTGTTTCATCCAGCCTGGCCTTATCTTCCAGAGACGTGCCCGCTGGAAAAACCAAAGACATTATTTATGCTGAAGACGATGAATTCTCACGACAAGGAAATCGCTGAGCGTTCCTGCCATGATTGCCGTCCCAGAATATATTTGCTGCTCCATATCTTTTTCTCATAAAGTCTAGGTTCCTTGTCTTTTGCTGGAATTGCTTCTCCACTAGTAAGCCGAAACTATCTCAGCCAAATTGACGGGATTTCGTTCCATCACTGCATTGTTGCCCATTCCTTTTTCTCTGGCTGGTTTTGTAGAGTTGTTTGTGTTGGAAACTAACCTTGATCCACGAAGCCCATCAAATAGAAGCTTCGGATTTTCAGTGTGCTGGCAAGAGAGGTCGGCAAGCACCATGCGCTGGCAAGGAGGTCGGCAAGCTCAATGCGCTGGCAAAGAAGACGGTAGAACCAGTGAACGTGTTCGGTAACGATGAAAGATGTATGCGGTGTAGATTAAATCCAAATGTCTATAAATAGGACCTTAAGCTATGTAATTCATCATCCAGAAATAAAACGAAAGTTCAGAGAGCTTCGTTGTCCCGAGAGAGAGTTTAATTTTCCGTAAGAGACGAGCGTCGATTATTTCCAACAGTGGTATCAGAGCTGGTCGGAAAATTTTTCCGAACGTTACGCTACCAAAATTCCGGCGAGAAGACGTCTCCGGTGGAAGGATTTTCCGGCGGAAGAAAATCCAGAAACAGAGACGACGACGTCTCTGTTTTTCGGCCGAAGGAGGAAGACGAAGGCGGGTGAGTTTTTAAAATTTTTTTTTAAGTTCCGAGTCGACTCATCCCGAGTTCCGCTCGACTCGGTTCGGCTCAACTCATCCCGCACGCTCGACTCGGTTCGGCTCAACTCGTCCAGAGCGCCGAAGTTGCGCACGGACAGAATTCGTCCGACCCGGTTTGACTCGGCCGATTCAACTCGCTGAGTTGACTCAGTAAATTTCTGGAGGCTTGTGGAAGCTCATCCGACGTCCGATCAGGGTGATTTTGGAGGCGTTGGATTCGTATTTTCGAGGGCTTCAATTTGATAAGGTAGAACCTCATAAAAAATATAACAGTTTTTTTTATTTTAGAAAAATGGCAAATAGTGTGATATCTTTCCAAGTTCCTATTCTCAAAAGTGATATTTATGATAACTGGAGTATAAAAATGAAAGCTCTTCTTGGAGCACACGATGTCTGGGACATCGTTGAAAATAGCTTAAGTGAGCCAGAAAGAGAAGATGCTCATACACAAGAGCAAAAGACATCTTTAAAGGATTCAAGAAAGAGAGACAAGAAAGCTCTCTACCTCATCTATCAAGCGTTAGATGATGATGGTTTTGAAAAGATTTCAAGTGCAACCTCCGCCAGAGAGGCGTGGGAGAAGTTGCACACCTCTTATAAAGGAGTCGAGAAGGTGAAAAAGGTACGACTCCAAACACTAAGAGGTGAATTTGAATCTTTACACATGAAAGCATCCGAGTCTATTTCGGATTATTTCTCAAGAGTAGTAGCTGTTTCTAATCAATTGAAAAGAAACGGTGAAAAACTCGAAGATGTGAGAATCATAGAAAAGATACTCCGTTCGTTGGATCCAAAATATGAGCACATCGTTGTGACGATTGAAGAAACGAAGGACTTGGAAGAAATGGCGATAGAGCAACTTCAAGGATCGTTGCAAGCCTATGAAGAAAAGCACAAAAAGAAGAAAGATCTCTCTGAACAACTGTTCAGGACACAGATCACAGAAGCTGGTGAAAAACAAGGCTACGCAAGAAATGAGCGTGGTCGAGGAAGAGGCCGAGGCCGTGGACGTGGAAGAGGCCGCGACTCTGGAAGAGGTTGGAATAACAATTCCAACAACAGCCATGAGAGAGGTGAAACCTCAACAAGAGGTCGTGGAAGAGGAAACATGACTTCCAGGTATGACCACTCTCATATTCAGTGTTATAATTGCCAGAAATTTGGGCATTATGCTTCAGATTGTAGAGCTCCCAAGAACAAGTTCGTTGAGGAAACAAATTATGCTGAAGCAAAGATAGAAGAAAAAGAAACGCTGTTATTAGCATACAGAAACAGCAATGAAGAGCAAGAGAATACATGGTATCTTGACTCAGGGGCCAGCAACCATATGTGTGGAAGAAGAAGCTTGTTCGTCGATCTCAATGAATCGATTAGTGGCAATGTCTCTCTTGGAAATGATTCCACCATGGCGGTACAAGGAAAAGGTAACATTCTTATTCAAGCAAAAGATAGTAGTCATCAATTCATTTCAAATGTCTACTATGTACCACATATGAAAAATAATATCTTGAGTCTGGGTCAACTCTTAGAAAAGGGCTATGACATTCATATGAAAGATGATAGCCTTTTTATAAGAGATGACAGAGGAGATTTGATAACAAAGGTACATATGTCTAAGAATAGAATGTTTCCTTTAAATATACAAAACGATGTTGCCAAGTGTTTACAGGCTTGCTATAAAGATACATCGTGGCTGTGGCATCTTCGCTTTGGGCACCTAAATTTTGAAGCTTTAAAGCTATTGTCCAAGAAAGATATGGTGAGAGGCCTACCTCGAATGACTCACCCGAATCAAGTGTGTGAAGGGTGTTTATCAGGGAAGCAATTCAGAAAAAGCTTTCCGAAGAGATCAGAGTCAAGAGCCAAGAAGCCACTTGAGCTAATCCACACAGATGTGTGCGGACCTATCAAGCCAAATTCTTTAGGTAAGAGCAACTACTTTCTTCTCTTTATTGATGATTTTTCAAGAAAAACATGGGTATATTTCTTGAAACAAAAATCAGAAGTATTTGAAGTCTTTAAGAAATTTAAAGCTTCAGTAGAGAAGGAAAGTGGTCAAGAAATCAAAGCCATGAGATCTGATCGAGGGGGAGAATTTACTTCCAAAGAATTTCAAGAATTCTGCGAAGTAAATGGAATTCGTCGACCACTGACAGTTCCTAGATCTCCCCAACAAAATGGAGTGGCAGAAAGAAAGAACCAAACTATTCTCAATATAGTTCGGAGTATGCTTGAAAGCAAGAAATTACCTAAAGAGTTTTGGGCAGAAGCTGTGGCGTGTGCGGTTTATTTATCAAACCGATCGCCGACAAGAAGTGTTTGGGGAAAAACGCCACAAGAAGCATGGAAGGGAAGAAAGCCTGGTATCTCCCACTTAAGAGTCTTTGGGAGTATAGCTCATGTACATATACCAGATGAAAGAAGAACCAAGCTTGATACTAAAAGCGAAAGTTTTCTCTTCATTGGTTATGATACACGTTCCACGGGCTACAAGCTGTATAGTCCGGCCAGTAAGAAGACAGTAATCAGCCGAGATGTGGTGTTTGACGAAGAAGGATTATGGGATTTTGGATCTCATAATAGTGACTTCAATATCGCCCCTCCATCTGAAGATGGACCAATATCGGTCGAACAGAATGGAGAAATGCAGCCTACAACTCCATCTACTGCCGTTACACACGCAGATGAGTCACCTTCGTCACATTCCAGTGGGAGCCAGAGAATTGCGCCACGGATACGTAGTCTTCGAGAAATATATGAAGAAACCGAGTCATCTGGTAATCTCACTCTTTTCTATCTCTTTGCTGGTTGTGAACCAGTAAGCTTCCATGAAGCTGCTCAAGAGAAGAAATGGCAAAATGCCATGGATGAAGAAATTAAGGCTATCGAGAGGAACAATACTTGGGAACTCGTTCCACTCCCAAAAGGGCATAAACCCGTTGGTGTCAAATGGGTGTACAAGACAAAGAGAAATGCCAAGGGAGACGTTGAAAAACACAAGGCCCGATTAGTGGCCAAAGGATACAGTCAGAGAGCCGACATTGACTATGATGAGGTATTTGCTCCTGTTGCTCGTTTAGAAACTATACGACTAATCATTTCTCTTGCAGCTCAACACAAATGGAAAATACATCAAATGGATGTAAAGTCTGCATTCCTAAATGGAGTTCTCGAAGAAGAAGTTTACATCGAGCAACCTTTAGGGTATAAAGAGAAGGGAAATGAAGACAAAGTGTTGAAGTTAAAGAGGGCTCTTTACGGGCTAAAACAAGCACCAAGAGCATGGAATAGCCGGATTGACAAGTATTTCCAAGAGCATGGTTATACAAAATGTCCATACGAGCATGTCCTATATATCAAGATCAAAAAGGAAGATGTGCTGATTGTGTGCCTCTACGTGGATGACTTGATCTTTACAGGTAATAATCCAAACCTATTTTATGACTTCAAGAACGAAATGGCCAGAGAATTTGAGATGTCAGATATCGGGTTTATGGCTTATTATCTGGGCATCGAAGTGAAGCAAGAAGAAGATGGAATTTTCATTTCACAAGAAGGTTATGCAAAAGAACTCTTGAAAAAGTTCAAAATGGAAAATTGCAAGCCAATCAACACACCGATGGAATACGGAATCAAGATATCCAAGAATGAAGAAGGAGAAAACGTAGATCCAACTTTTTTCAAAAGTTTGGTAGGCAGTCTACGGTATCTCACCTGTACAAGACCGGATATTCTGTATGCAGTTGGACTGGTCAGCCGCTACATGGAATCTCCAACCACCACTCATTTTCAGGCTGCAAAGAGAATTCTTCGCTATTTACAAGGTACTATGCACTTAGGCTTGTTTTATTCAGTTTCTAAAATTACAAGCTTATTGGATATAGCGATAGCGATTGGGGTGGAGACATAGACAACCGAAGGAGTACTACTGGCTTTGTATTTTTCATGGGAAATACCGCCTTCACATGGATGTCAAAGAAACAACAGATTGTCACATTGTCGACTTGTGAAGCAGAATATGTTGCAGCTACTGCATGCGTGTGTCATGCTATTTGGCTCAGAAATCTGTTGAAAGAAATAGGCTTAATACAAGAAGAGCCTACCAGAATCTATGTTGACAACAAGTCAGCCATTGCTCTAGCAAAGAATCCAGTATTCCATGATCGAAGCAAGCACATCGACATTCGCTACCACTATATACGGGAGTGCATTGCAAGAAAGGATGTGCAAGCTGAATATGTGAAGTTACAAGATCAAGCTGCAGATATCTTTACCAAGCCATTGACCAGTGAAGACTTCATAAGGTTAAGGACTCTACTTGGAGTTACAGGATCAAGTTTAAGGGGGAGTGTTGGAAACTAACCTTGATCCACGAAGCCCATCAAATAGAAGCTTCGGATTTTCAGTGTGCTGGCAAGAGAGGTCGGCAAGCACCATGCGCTGGCAAGGAGGTCGGCAAAGGAGGTCGGCAAGCTCAATGCGCTGGCAAAGAAGACGGTAGAACCAGTGAACGTGTTCGGTAACGATGAAAGATGTATGCGGTGTAGATTAAATCCAAATGTCTATAAATAGGACCTTAAGCTATGTAATTCATCATCCAGAAATAAAACGAAAGTTCAGAGAGCTTCGTTGTCCCGAGAGAGAGTTTAATTTTCCGTAAGAGACGAGCGTCGATTATTTCCAACAGTTTGGTGTTGCGGGAAAGAAGGAATGTGTTGCCTTTTATGGACGATTGTTCTATTGCGGTTTAAGGAATTGTTGTCTCTTCGCTGTTGTTTCCTTTCTCCGGCTGCTACAACGAGATCTCCTGCCATGACTGTCTCTAGTTTTGTGCTCGGTTTGGAAGCGTGGAGGAAGACGATAACTGGACGAATTCATGTTTCTTAAGTTAGGAAACTTTAATTGAGCGCCGGTTCAGCGCCTAGCAAGACTCGGCTTGGACCGGGTCGAGTTAACCCAGTAACGCTGTGTTATGGACTCAGGGTGACACGTAATTTTCTGATTTCATACTTAGTGGCATTTTGATGTAATTTTTCTGAAAGTTTATGTCTTTTGCAATTGTTGTGTAAGGGACGTCCTGATTTTAAAGGGGCGTGAATGAAATGAAATGGCAACCATTTTCAGTAGATTAATTGGATTAGGTTCTCTCCTAAATCGAGGCCTAAGGTAGAGCTCCTTTGAGCACACATTTACTCGTCTCCCTCACTGAACTCGCCAGCATCACACCCACCTTTATTCTCTCTTTTCTCTGAACTTACCAGCAGCTATTGGACGTTCAAAGAGAACTACAACCTTCCTTCGTCTTCAACACTAGAATCAAGAGGGGAATGTCGGGTGACACGATCCATGGCTAGAGAACCCAACATCGTGGCATCAGATAGGACCACCTTGGATGATTCTTCCTCTCCATCTGATCTGCGTGCTGCTGTTGACACAATCCAAGCTACCCAGGCTGCTTTCCAGACCCAGATGAACCAACTTCAGGAGTTTGAGCTCCAGCTTCTCCAAGTTCAGGGGCCCCGAGAAGCTCCCCCTCCACATAGTTTCCCACGCCCAACCGCCCACTCTGCTCTGTTCACCTCCGCCCCACCGCCCCCACCCCCAAGTGCCTCCCCTGCGTCCTCACCATTTCAATCCAGGGGCCTCTCAAAGCACCGACACTTCCAGTGTGCCAAGGTATACAAAATTACAGTTTCCCTCCTATGATGGTTCCACTGACCCCTTAATGTGGTTGCATCGCTGTGACCACTTCTTTTGGCACCATCTAATTCTGCCAGAGGAGCAGGTCTATTTAGCCGCCGTCCACATGCTCGACGAAGCGCTGTTGTGGTATACCCAGTTCAATTCGGACCATCAAGTGTATGATTGGGACATGTTCAAGGCCGAATGTATGCTGCAGTTTGGTCCCCCGCCCACAGCAACCCTTTTGGGGATTTGGTTAATCTTAAACAAACCGGATCCATTGAGGCATATCAGAAACAGTTTCAGGAACAACTCGTCCGCGCCGGTGCCCTGGTGCACCCAGACAACACATTCCTTTGTTTACTGCTGGGTTGGTAGAGGCTCTACGCCTTGAAGTGGAATTGCTTGCCCCGCCCTCCCGCTCCCATGCAATGAATTTGGCCCGGACATTGGATACTAAACACAGAATTCTGAAGGACTCCTTGCTTCGTCGCCCATCTTGGCCGAACTGCATGTCCACTGGTACAGCCCTAGCTCACAACACTCCTCTGCGCCCAACACCTCCCACCTCCCATCCAGGAGGGACTTCCAGATCCACTCCTCACCCTCAATATTTTAAAGACCTCTCTAAATTTGAAATGGATCAGCGGCAGGCACAGGGCCTCTATTTTAATTGTGACGAGAAGTACGTCAAGGCCACTTATGGAAGAGACTGTTTTGGTTAGAGGTCGAGGATCCCGACGAAAACCCTTACCTCGAGGAAGAGGCCGGCCCCGAAGAAGACGAACCCGCCATTTCCCTCCACGCCATGACGGGGTTACACGACACTAATACGATGCAGCTATATGCTGGCATCCAGGCTCGTATGTTGCTTGCACTGGTTGACTCGGGCAACACTCACAATTTCCTGAGCCAACCAGCAGCCCAGCAGTTGGGGTTGCCACTTCAGCATAACTCGGGCTGTCCGTTGCCGTAGCTAATGGACCAAAAATTACCGGCGTGGGGGTATGCTCCGCCGTTCCATTTGTGATTGAAGGCCACACCTTCACAGCAGATTTTCTGGTGATTCCACTTGCTGGTTTTGATCTAGTGCTCGGCATTAAATGGCTGCAGCAGTTGGGACCGATCTTGTGGGACTTTCAGTTCCTTACTATGACCTCACCCAGGGTCCACAGCAGCTCACACTCCAGGGCACTCATGACCCTTCCAGCCCGCTCTGCAAAATCTCCACATGCTGGAATCCGATGACCAGCAGCTCACCCAGCTCATTGCAATCCCTGCAATTGTAATCTATATGAGTGTGGTGGACGGTTGCTGCAAGGCACTAAAGTTTGAAGATGGCCAAGGGGTTTTCTGGAACTTGCAGACCATTGGTATCTCTTCCACTGCTTTCAGCAATACTGTTTTTGTTCAAGGATTGGGTAAAGGGCAACCGCAAGAAGAGGGGATTCGGTTTTGCCTTAGATGTTGGAGGCTGGGCCTTCACCACTGGTTGCCACTTATATTGGGCTGGTTGACCAGCGATCAGAAGCAGCTCCATGTATCATCCCACGTATACGCGCGACATGGCAGAGGATAGGGGCTCATGTTCATAGATTGGTCAGAGTATCAGTCTGGCCTTTAAGTTGCTGCTGCTGTGACATGACAGCAATGGGTTCAACATTTTCACTTTTCTACTGCTATAGAAATCTTGGGGGGGGGGGGGGGGGGGGGGGGGGGGTGGTCAATGTCTCCCAGGTTGCCTCTATAGCTCATGGGCATCAAGGACAGGCTGCAGTGATTACTGCTGTTCAGATCTCTGCAAACAAGTTAACCACCAGAACACTGATATGTCTCTCTTTAGGCCAGCAACATAGCCGTGTTTATTGGAAGACTAGCAGTTCTCCCTTTTATTCCAGCTCCATCCAATGCCTAGCGGACGTGTATGACACTGTGTTGATACGGCCAGCAACAGTGTTGCCAACAGTGCCACTGCTGCGACCAGTGCCGACAATTCTGGGAGTACTCGCAGCAGTAACCTCTTCCTTACAATTCTCTGTTGTGGTGCACACCACAGATAATCCTCGGCAGGAGGTACCTCATTCGAGCCAGACCAGGACAGCAACACCATTCATTTCCGTGCTGGCTGCATACCCCATTCGTCGTGGTCGTGAGCCCAAGAGGGTGCAGATATTTCCCATTGCTGCTGCTATCACAGTACAGATCAGAGCACCCCAGCACCCCAGCAGCACCTACAACCTCACACTTCTAATGCAGCTGACCCCCATTTGGGAAATTCTGATTTTGACCAAATTGCATCTCTCACGGATGAAGCTTCTCTTGACCAGCATTTGGATGTTATGCTGTGGGGCATGCTTTTTTGGGCTGTTGACGAGCAACATATTACAATGGGAACGACATCTGTCCAGAGTTTCAGTGTTGTTGCTATGGCACTGCTGCAAATAGTACTCATAGTTCCTCATGGGAACCGTTACCACCTCCCATGCTGTCTATCACCACTTTGAGCTTGTAGACAAGCTCTTTCTCCAGGAGGGGGGTAATGTTATGGACTCCATAGCATCTAGAGTAGCAGATAGACGTAGAGGGTGACTTATGTAATTGTCTGATTTCATACTTAGTGGCATCTTGATGTAATTTTTCTGAAAGTCTAAGTCTTTTGCAATTGCTGTGTAAAGGACGTCATGGTTTTAAAGGGGCGTGAGTGAAATGAAATGGTAAGCATTTTCAGTAGATTAATTGGATAAGGTTCTCTCCTTAATCGAGGCCTACAGTAGAGCTCCTTTGAAGCTCAAATCTCTTCACGCATTTACTCATCTCCCTTAATGAACTCGCCAGCATCACACCCACCTCTGTTCTCTCTTCTCTCTGAACTCACCAGCAGTTATTGGACATTCAAAGAGAACTACAACCCTTCCTTCATCGTCTTCAACACTGGAATCAAGAGGGGAACGTCGAGTGACACGATCCATGGCTAGAGAACCCAACACGCTATCGACCCAAGGTCAGCCTATGTTCTATTGAGTTAACATGGCTAAACCCGGTCCGGGTCAACCTAAATCAGCCCACTTGTTTCTGCCTCGGCTATACGGGTCTAGATCCCAAGTTCTATACTGATTCCTCCCGTGACTCGGCAATATTGGTTAGATATTTGAGTCGACTCAACTCGATCCTCTGTCTTCAGCTAGATTATTATTTTGAAGTATTGACAGTATATTTCATGGTTAGCATATTATTTGGTGCAAATACTCGCATCGGATTATTTCATGGGTCCTTTACAAGAATTTTTATTATTTGGTACGTGAAATTGGGTCCAGGCCCATTTCAACTGTTGTTATTGTGTATTTTTGGATGAGATATTATTATTGAAGGACTTCTCCATTATTGATTTTTATTAGCATTGGTTATCTGATAATGAAGAAAGCCAAGGTGGCCCCAAAATATTATCTTCTAGGTAATTATCCGTTACCCTCCTTAATTGGTATTTATTACTCCTACCATTTGAGAGTCGGTGTCCTATGGAGGGATACAGTGATGGAGGTGTTTTATTACACTTCTAAGCACTGCATATAGTGCAACTACCTATAGAATATAGGAGTGTGTCCTACATCCAACATGGACTATGACTGAAGTATGAAGCGATGTCATATGGATTGGATGTCAGAGCTAGGTGGTTCCATCCATCTGGGTGGTTCAGCCCACCACTGATGAGTTAGGTACTTGGCTTTCCGCACTTAACAGACTAGTCTTTCAGGTTCTATTGGCTAGGCGTTTGACATGGTATCAGAGCTGGGCACCACGTTATGCATTTGAATCTGGGGTGAAGCGGTGGGGAACAGTGGGTGTCAGAGTTAGGTGGTTCAGTTGTTACGATCCCAGATCTGACACATGGATTCTTTGGGAGGATCTGGGATTTGCCACAGGTTACGGGTCTTCCATGCATTACTGTAGGGATAGTAGGAAGACATGGGGAAGACGAAAATCAATGGAGGATGAGAGAATATGTAGGTTTTTGAGGAAAACCCTAACCTCGAGATCAAGAAAGTGATCTCAAGCCAGTTTACGCTAGATTTAACCTAATTATCAATACTTCAATCCTTCCTTTTCTCATTACTCTTACCCCTTAAATAGGGTTCACCCTATTAGGGTTTAATAAAATATTACAAAAATATCCCTATGAATAAATATTTGAAAAATATCCCTATTAATAAATAATTCCAAAAATACCCCTATGACCTAAAACTGAAATAAAATAAAGTAAATTAAAGAAAAAACTAAAATAATAATGTTATCGCATGCATAACATCCGTCCACCTGGGTGGTTCCGTCCACCACTGATGGGGTAGGTACTTGGCTTTCCGCACTTAACAGACCGGTCTTTTGGGTTGTATTGGCTAAGCGATTGACATTGGAGTGATTTTACTCTCACTTATCTTATGCCAGCTAGGCCTCATGGAAGAGATCACCAGCATGAGGGGGAGTGTTGGAAGATACTGTGGACTGCCATTTTATACGAGAAGATCCTATACACCATTTGCAGCAAGCTGGGAGTTCATAATGTTCTCTCACCCTAGCTTGAAGGGGAGTGTTGGAACATGGGCCCAAGCCCACACGACCAAAGGAGGCCCACACATCCAAGAGATGTAGAAGATGGGTTAAAGGCCCATAGACCAAGGAGAAGACCCATAGGCCCATACAATGATGGCAGGATGGTAAATAAAGAGCCATCTCATAGAGATGGTTTTGATGTAATTAGATTAAGTTCTAGGGGCATAATTGTAATATTATAGGTTTATTAATCTATTAATTGAGCTTAGAGAAAGGGTTAGGAAAACAAGTTCATAACCTCTCTTCTTCCTCTTATTTTCTCCCAATTGGTGTTCCTATCTTTTTCTCCATGAGCTAAATCCACGAAGTCCTGAAAATCAACATGAGGTAACAGTTCAAGGCCCCCACACATCTGTGTGAACCAACTCCAATTTTGTTGTCTTTTGCTCATTTCCATCTTAAGAAAAGCTAACCCTTTTCTGGTTGCTGAAAATACAACCTTCACATAAGTTGTCGTTTACAGTTTTCAACCCTGGTAGCTTCCCTTTGGACTGAAGCATTTTCATTCCCTTCTCACTCATGTGACCGAACCTATAATGCCATAAATTAGAATCAACATCTGCAACCGAGTTTGTGTAACTAGGAGTGATGTAAAGAGTTCCAGTTTTTACTCCTCGTGCAACAACCAAAGCTCCCTTAGTGACTTTTCAAGCAGCACCATTAAAAGTCACATTATGATCTTCATCATCAAGCAGCCCTACTGAGATCAGATTACACATCAATTTTGGTACATGTCTCACCTTGTGAATTTTCCACACTGAGCCACTTGACATCCTCAAATTGACATTACCAATACCGACAATATCCAAAGGTTCTCCAACAACAAGATACACATTCCCATGATCTCACGGTGTGCAGTGGTGTGAAAAGAAACTCCTAAATCTAACACCCAAGAGTCAATAGGGCTATCAACTGACAAAAGTAAAACATCTTGTACTTCTTCAATCACTGCATTTGCAGTATCGTTTTTCTTTTCATCCTTCTTTGATGCTTTGAAATTCTTCTTTATGTGACTAGACTTGCCAAAATTCCTACATTCTAGAGTCCTTCCGAACTTGGTCTTGTTTCTACCATTCCTTGACTTTCCTGTACCATTGCCCTTGTTAGAATTTCCCTCGAAGTTCCTACCCCTAGTATCAAAATTTAGGATAGAATTAGATGTCAAAAATGCTTCGGAGTCCTTTCTACAAACTTCCTCAGCTAGAATGGTATCCCGAACATCAGTAAAGATCAACTCCCCGTTGCCTATGGAGTTTCTGACTGCAACCCTCATAGGCTCCCAACAATTTAGCAGAGATGCCAAAAGAATTAAAGCACAAACCTCATCCTCAAATTTAATCTGGATAGAGGTCAATTGATTGGAAATCATGATAAAGTCATTCAAATGTGTTTTCAATGATGCATTTTTTGTCATCTTTAAATTAAAGAGTTTTTTCATGAGATGTACCTTATTATTTGAGGAAGGTTTCTCATACATATTAGACAAAATCTTCATAATCTTGGCTATGGTCTTCTCTGACGCCATGTTGTGAGCAACGTTATTTGATAGTATTGACCGGACTACTCCCAACACCTGTCTATCGAGGAGATTCCACTCATCATCTTTCATACCTTCTGGTTTCATATCCAGAAGTGGCGATGTTGTGGTCCCTAGCCATGGATCTAGTAACTATGTGAGGTAGTTGAGGATCCAGCACGTTAAGAGGGTTTGTGATCATTGTAATACATAAAGAACTCTCCTTTTCCTTTGCTGTAATCATTCTCCTTGAAAAGGAGTTTCCTTTTCTCAATTATAGATGAAACCAGAGAATCAATGAACTCTTTGAGACCCAACGTATAAAACCCCTCTTTTATGATTCATCTCAAGGGTAAGGGTTCTCTATCATGCAACTACTGATCATGTACGTAAAAAAATAGAACTCTAACCCTTCTATACTCGGAAAGGGATTGAAAATTATCTCTTTGCAGTGAATTCCAATTCAGCAATCCGCATTCTGCCTCCTTCTTGAAATAGTTCACGCAAACCCTTCTCCTCTTCCTGATTTCCGTGAAAGAGGTAAGGTTCTTCTTCTTGCTTGGAAAAGAGAGATTAACTCTCTTCTTCTTCTTCTCACAATCAATCTAGGTATCCATCGAGTTCTCCATGAGAACTATGCACGTCAATGACCAAAACTAGGAAATCGTCAAGGCAACCTCATTACTCTAAATTAACCTAATTCCAGACTTGCTTTTTCCTATTTCCTTAACCCTTAAATAGGGTATTTGACGACATAAGAGTTAAGGGCTATGAATACCACTTATGACCCTACGTCCAAGCTTATTACATAATCAATGAAAATTTAAATTGAAACAATATAAATAATGAAAGTTAAACTAGTTGACTCGGTGAGTCATTGTCTTCTCCTCTGGGTGACTCAGTGTGCTATTGAGTCCATAACATCTGCCTCCCCTTGGACAAAGAGCTTGTCCTCAAGCCCGTAAGCTGGATAGACCTATTTGAAGGTCTCTAACCGCTCCCATGTAGCTGCTTTCAGGTATGTAGCGGTCCACTACATGAGAATGTCCCACTGATCATCGTTCAAACGTGCGCGTAACACAACATAGGGTGTCAGAATGATGTGGCCATTGTCCACTAGAGGAAGGAACGGAGAGGAAGTAGGTGGCGACCCCTTGTGTGGTTTCAGGAGTGAGACATCAACCACATCATGTAGTTTTTCCGTGTTTGGTAGTTGTAGTTGATAGGCCACCTGCCTCATGCGTTGAATAATGGCGAAAGGCCCAAAGTACTTGGGGAAGAGCTTATGGCGCGACGGCCCCGCAATGGACTATTGTCGGTACTGTCATAGCCATAACCAAACATACGCCCAAACCTCGTAAGAGACATCACAGTGTCCCTTGTTGTAGGCACTCGTCATCCGGTCCTGAGCCCGTTGTAGGCGGTCAGTAATAGTCTGTTACACTTGATCACGATCCATGAGTGCCTCATCAATGGCATCCACGTGGGTGGAGCCTCTGGTATAAGAGAGAAGTTGTGGGGGATCCCTCCTATAAAGAAACCGGAAAGGAGATGACTGCAAGGCCAAGTGGAACGAAGTATTGTAACAGTATCCTGCCCATGGTAGCCACTGAACCCATTGCTTCGGTTGATCTCCAACGAAGCACCGTAGATACATTTCAATGGTTCAATTAACCACCTCGGTTTGAGGATGATATGCGGATGAAAATTTAAATTTTTTTGCCACTCAGACGAAAAAGTTCCCTCCAGAAAGTACTCGTGAAAATCGCAACCCGATCACTGAAAATCGATAACGGGATGCCATGTAATCAGACAATATGCTCAAA
Organism: Aristolochia californica; assembly: GCF_029961685.1. Lineage (NCBI taxonomy): Eukaryota > Viridiplantae > Streptophyta > Magnoliopsida > Piperales > Aristolochiaceae > Aristolochia > Aristolochia californica. The sequence continues at coordinate 28,020,202 of NW_027181782.1, read as the reverse complement.
TAGAGTATGTGCCACTCGAGCTGTTTTGTATGGATGAGCCATCGGTATAAAATGACCATACTTGGAGAACCGATCAACCACCATGAATAAAACTGATTTCCCGGTTGAAAGTGGAAGACCCTCAACAAAGTCCATCAAAATATCGACCCATACTTGAGTAGGAAGGGCGAGAGGCTGTAGAAGACCCGCTGGAATCAAATGCTTGGTTTTATTACGTTGACATACCTGACAGGAGGAGACATATGTGTGGCAATGGAGGTCTTCAGAGCCTGCCATTAAAAATCTGCCCGAATACGCTACAACGTTTTCTGTAGCCCCTCATGTGTAGAATTATGTTAAGCCGAGAGAATGGCTGGAATCAACCCTGACGTGGGAGGAAGATAAATCCGCTATTTATAACAAACGAGTGAATCCTGTATAGACCACTTAGAATTCATGTTCCCCGCTGTAATCTTTTTGTGCAACTCCTGTAGTTCTGGAAGTGTGACATGTGCATCGCGCATCATGTCTAGGATGAGGAAACGAGGCTGGCTGATTGCATATATGAGCTGCTGGTGTTCAAAACATCTGGACAAGGCATCCGCTGCCTTGTTCAAGGTCCCAACATGGTACTCAACTGAGAAATCAAAACCCATCAACTTAATGATCCAATGCTACTGTGGTGAAGTCGTGAGGCGCTGCTCAAGTAAGAACTTGAGACAATAATGATCAGTACGGATGAGAAAAGTACGACCCCATAAGTAAGGTCTCCTTGGCCAACCCAATTAACTCCCTTTCACAGGCAGCCAATTTATGACAGCGAGCTGCCAACTGTCGACTGAAATAAGCAATGGGGTGTGATTGGTGCTGTAACACGGCCCCAATGCCCCCATCCGAAGCGTCTCATTCAATCACAAATAATTCTTCAAAATTCAAAAACTGTAAAATAGGTGTAGATGCAAGAGCACCTTTAAGCGCCTCAAAGGTCTGTGTGGCCTCCTTGGTCCAATGAAAGGATTTCCTCTTGAGGAGGTTTGTCAAAGGTGCTGCCAAAGGACCATAATTCCGAATAAATTTTTGGTAATTGCCTACCAAACCCAAGAGTCTGCGTAATGTTGAGCAAGACTGAGGTTGTGGCCACTCACGAATGACCTGAATCTTCTAGGGATCCATAGTGACCCCCTCATGGTAAATAATGTGGCCAAGGTAAGCAATATGAGATGCCCCAAAGGAGCATTTGGACTTCTTCAAATACAGTTGATGTGCTTGTAATAATTCAAACACAATCCTCAAATGTGCTAAATGGTCCTCTCTAGACTTGTTATATATGAGTATATCATAAAAAACACAAGTAAAAATTTTTGAAGGTAAGAGCTAAATACCTTATTCATCAGCACCTGGAAGGTGGAGGGAGCATTGGACAACCCGAATGGCATGACCACAAATTCAAAGTGACCGTGATGTGTGTGGAAAGCTGTCTTCTCAATGTCGGAGGGGTGCATGCGAAGCTGATGATATCCAAACCATAAGTCCAATTTAGTAAAGACCCACAACCCATGTAACTCATCTAGGAGATCCTCCACTACCGGAATCGAAAACTTATCTTTCACTATTTGCGCGTTCAATTCCCGATAATCAATATAAAAGCGCCATGTCCCATCATGTTTCTTCATGAGCAAGACGGGTGAAGAGAACACGGACCTGCTGCTGCGAATAAGGCCTTGTTGTAGCATCGCCTGACACTGTCTCTTGATCTCATCTCTCTGGAGGTGAGGATACCGATACGGTCGAACAACTACCACATCAGATCCTGTTTTCAAACATATCCGGTGATCACAGTGTCTCAAGGGAGGGAACCCTATAGGCTCACAGAAAAGGTCAGAGAACTCATCAATAAGAGTATCAATAGTGTTGTCTGAAGTATCCTGGGCAGTCATAGAATGAATTTGATGCAGTTTGTCCACTTGACTTCTGTGTAGGAGGACTTGGCTACTGCGTAAGACAAAACACATTGTCAAAGCAGAGAAGTCCCACAGAATGGGTCCCAATGTTTGTAACCATTTAATTCCTAACACCATATCAAAACCGGCCAGATGAATCACAAAAAATTCAGCATGAAAGTATTATGGACTCTATAGCATCACGAGTTACCTATAAGCGTAGGAATTAATGAATGTGTTTTTCAATTTCCATGTAATTGTTTCTTGGTTTGGTTTTGTCTTTGGGTTGGGTTGGTTTAGCATTTATTGGTTTGAACCATTGATCCAAGAGGTCTTTAGTGTTTTGGACATCGTCAACCCTATTTAAGGGGACGACTAGGGTAATGAGAATTATGAATTGAGTCTACTTTAGCTAGAGTAAATTAGATAAATAGGTCAAGAGCTCCTTCAAGCTCTCTTCTATTTTTCCCCAAATTCCTTTCCGAAATTCTACTTTCTGAATTCAATCTCCTCCATTCCCTCATTCCATCTCAATGCCAAGCAAGGTAATGGAAGGAAGAGAAGAGAGGAGGGTGACAAGATCCATGGCTCGTGAGGATCCTAACAACGTGGTATCAGACAGGTCCACCCTCGGTGATTCCTCTTCTCCAGAGGACATACGTCAAGTACTTTCAGAACTTCAACAACGTTCCACTCTTCAAGGTGCTGAAATTTCTCACATCATTAATACATTACAAACATTGGAATCATCTCTCCAAACCGTCATCCGACAACTTGCTACACTTAAAGCACCAACGCCACCACCAGCAATCAATTTTCAACCACAACCAGTACCTCACCAACAAATCACGCCACCACCAAATCCACCCATGCGCCAACCAATGGTTTCCATGGCAACTCACGCACAAGGACCATCAACGGTTCCAAGGTACTTTAAACTTAACTTTCCTACATATGATGGCTCTAAAGATCATTTACTGTAGTTCACAAAATGTGAACAATTCTTCTATCATCAACAAACGGTGGAAATGGACAAGGTTACTTTGGCCACCTACCACCTGCTCGATGAAGCGCTCATGTGGTTCCATCACTACCGAAATGTCCATTCCATTCAGGATTGGCTGCACTTTAAACATGCTTGCCAGTTGAGGTTTGGACCTCCAGCTAGCAGCAATCCAGTGGGGGAATTGATCAACTATAAATAGACAGTCACCTTAGAAGTTTACCAAAAAACGTTCCAAGAAAGGTTTGCCCGAGCTAGTGAATTTGTTCCTCCTCACCTACATGGATTGATAGAGGCGGTTAGATTGGAAGTGGAATTACTTGGTCTGACAGATTTGGACTCAGCAATGAATTATGCTAGAGCTGTGGAACACAAACAGAGAGCTCTAAAAGAGTCTTTACACCAAAAACCATTTTGGAACAACAGAATACAGGGTATTGCATTTGGTCCACCTTTTGGGTCCTCTGCCCCTAACCGAGCAGATCAGGCTACCAGTGTGCCTCCACACACTATGCCACGTAAATTTTTGACTAAACAGGAAATGGACGCTAGAAAGGCCAAGGGCCTATGTTTTAACTGTGACGAACAATTCCTACCAGGACATACCTGTAAACGCTTATTCAGTATTGAACTATTGGAAGAAGATTCAGAAGAGCTTCTTGAAAATGAATTTGTTGAAGAGGTATAGCAAGAACCAGAGCTCTCCCTCCATGCCATGCATGGCCTGCGTAGTTCTAATACCATGCAGGTAAAGGCCAGGTTACATCATCTCGTGCTACTTGCTTTAGTTGATTCGGGCAGTACACATAATTTTATCAGTGAACTAGCCGCGCAAAAATTGGGATTGGCAATTCAACAACAAAGGGGACTCTTAGTTTCAGTGGCCAATGGGGCTAAAATTGCAAGTATTGGGTTATGTGGTAACACCCCTTTCACCATTGAGGGGCATTCATTTCAGGCAGATTTACTAGTCCTTCCATTGGCTGGATTTGATTTGGTGCTCGGGGTAAAATGGCTCCAGTTATTAGGACCTATATTATGGGACTTTCAGGCTCGGACTATGACATTTTCAGCACCACAGGGTCAAATTACATTACAAGGTATTGTGGCACAGGTACCTAACGCACTTTACACTTTACAGCTTCAGCACACTGGTGATGATCAATTAGCTCCTTTACTTACAGCATTGGCGGATTTATTTAATGATCCTACGGGTCTACCACCAGTGCGTCATTGCGATCACCGCATTCGTTTAAAGTTGGGAACTGATCTAGTAGTGGTGCGGCCTTATCGTTACCCGCATATACAGAAAGATGAAATAGAACGACAGTGCATGCATATGCTCGCTTAGGGTGTGATCCAATCCAGTCGATCTCCTTTTTCCTCACCAGTGTTACTAGTACGTAAAAAGGATAAATCATGAAGATTTTGTGTCGACTGTAGGCAACTCAACTTGCAAACAATTATTCATGGACGAGTTGCTGGATGAGTTACATGGTGCTACAATTTTTACCAAATTAGATTTGAAATCAGGCTATCATCAAATAAGAGTTCACCCGGCGGATGTGGAGAAGACTGCCTTCCACACACATCACGGTCATTTTGAGTTCATCGTCATGCCTTTCAGTCTCTCCAATGCACTCTCCACCTTTCAGGCCCTCATGAATGAGGTCTTTTCATCACTTCTGTGCAACTATGTGTTAGTCTTTTTTTATGACATTCTGGTCTACAACAAAAATTGGGAAGAACATCTCCGCCACCTCCATCAGGTATTTACTATTCTACGCTCTCATCATTTGGGTTTAAATCAATCAAAATGTTCTATGGGTACATCTGAGGTGGCATATTTGGGCCACGTCATATCAGCTGTGGGCGTGAAAGTTGACCAGAGCAAGATACAAGCAGTAACAGATTGGCCGATTCCCACCTCCATCACAACATTAAAGGGATTTTTGGGCCTAGCGGGATATTAAAAAAAAATTATCCAATCTTATGGCCAGATAGCAGCACCACTTAACAACCTGCTAAAAAAAATGCCTTCCACTAGTCTTCTTCAGTGGAACAGGCCTTTCACTTGTTAAAGGAGGCCTTAGCCTCATCGCCAGTCCTACAATTACCAGATTTTGAGGGAGACTTTGTGGTGGAATGTGATGTATCCGGGGGAGGTATAGGAGCAGTGTTACAACAATTGGGACACCCCATTGCTTATTTCAGCCGTCAGTTGGGATAACACCACCATAAGTTAGCTGCATATGAGAGGGAATTGATTGGGTTAGCCAAGGCTGTCCAACATTGGCGACCTTATCTCTGGGCACGACCGTTTCTCATTCGTACAGATCATTGCAGCTTCAAGTATCTTCTTGAATAACGCCTCACCACATCCCCACAACATCATTAGTTAACTCAACTCATGGGCTTCGATTTTACGGTTCACTATAAGCCAGGTAGTTCGCATTTGGGGGCTGATGCTTTATCACGTCGGGATAATTCAGCCACACAACTTTATGCTATCAGTCACCCACGTTCACTGGTATTAGATTCTATTCGTTAGAAAGTACAACAATATCCGGATCTCATGTCATTATATCAGGATATTCAATAGGGGACAACAGCTCCTCAGTGGACGATTCAGGATCGTCTCATACTCTACAAAAATAGGATATTTTTGCATAATACATCCCCACTTCTTCACACCATCCTGTCCTCTATCCATGATAGCACACATGAGGGTTGACAGAAAATATATTTCCGAATCAGTCGGGACTTTTAATGGAAGGGCATGAAGAGCACAATTGCTGATTATGTAGCTGCTTGTCAGATTTGTCAACGAAACAAGGCCGAATCTTTAAGTCCGACCGGCCTACTGCAACCTCTGCAACTACCGTCTCAAATCTGGTCTGACATTTCCATGGACTTCATTGCTGGACTTCCCATTTCATTAGGTAAATATGTGATATTCGTCGTCGTTGATCGGTTTTCAAAATATGGTCACTTCATTGCTTTGGCGCATCCATATTCTGCTGCTTAGGTCGCTCAATTATTTATGGACAACATTGTCCAATTACATGGAATTCCCTCATCCATTATCAGTGACAGGGATGCCATTTTTACCAGTATCTTTTGGAAGGAATTATTCAAATTACAGGGCACACAATTGGCATTTTCATATGCATATCATCCACAAACAGACAGACAAACAGAGGTTGTCAATCGCACGATTGAAATGTATCTTCATTGTTTTGTGGGGGATGCACCTAGAAGGTGGGTGAAGTGGCTTTCATGGGCAGAATTTTGCTATAACACATCTTACCACACAACACTGGGAACTACTCCTTTCAGGGTAGTTTATGGCAGAGATCTTCCTCGTCTGTTACCATATGAACCTGGGGAATCCAAAGTAGTCACTTTGGACCAAGCGTTAGCTGAAAGAGACACTATGCTCACTGAGGTATGTACTCATCTACAGGAGGCCCAACACTCTATGAAACGCTATTATGATAAGAAGCACCGGGAGGCATCTTATTTCCCTAGAGACTATGTGTGGTTAAAGCTTCAACACTACCACCAGCTGTCCCTGACTGCATCCAAGCGCCATAAGCTGTCTCCAAAATATTATGGTCCATTTCAGGTATTGGACAAAATTGGGCCCGTGGCATACCGCTTGCAGCTATCACCGGAATCAAAGATCCACAATGTATTTCACGTCTCCCAATTGAAGACCTTCCAGGGTGACTCGCCCCTACTGCACACTCCACTACTGCCACTACATGAGGGCAGAGTGCTTTCTATTGCAGTTTAGGTAGTACAAGCACGCCACATTCAAGGTGATTGGGAAATTCTTGTCCAGTGGGCAGATGCCGACCCCAGTGACACCACATGGGAGCCGTTATCAGCATTTCGACTCTTATATCCTTCCTTCGAGCTTGAGGACAAGCTCTTTCTCCAGGAGGGGGGTGATGTTATGGACTCTACAGCATCACGAGTTACCAACAGGCGTAGGAATTAATGAATATGTTTTTCAATTTCCATGTAATTGTTTCTTTGTTTGGTTTTGTCTTTGGGTTGGGTTGGTTTAGCATTTATTGGTTTGAACCATTGACCCAAGAGGTCTTTAGTGTTTTGAACGTCCTCAACCCTATTTAAGGGGACGGCTAGGGTAATGAGAATTATGAATTGAGTCTACTTTAGCTAGAGTAAATTAGATAAACAGGTCAAGAGCTCCTTCAAGCTCTCTTCTGTTTTTCCCCAAATTCCTTTCGAAAATTCTCCTTTTCGAATTCAATCTCCTCCATTCCCTCATTCCATCTCAACGTCAAGCAAGGTAATGGAAGGAAGAGAAGAGAGGAGGGTGACAAGATCCATGGCTCATGAGGATCCTAACAGAAAGAAAGTAGTGCCAATAGCAAAATTTACCTCCTTGCTGATCCCGTAGCTAGGAACCTTCTCCCCATTGGCCACTGAGACTGTGGCTGTCGAATGTGGAAGAATTTGTAACTGCAGGTGTTGAGCCGCAATTAAGCTAAGAAAATTGTGGGTACTCCCCGAATCCACTAGTCTCACGAGTTCCTGATCGAAGACCTGAGCTATGACTTGCATGGTTTTGGGCAATTTCTGTCCAGTAATGACATGCAAGGATATTTCTGGTGGTTCTTCCTCTATCATCTCTTCCGTATCCTCTGGATCATCGACTTCATCCACTTCAAGCCAAAACAACCTTTTACACTGATGACCTGCCCGAAACTATTCATCACAGTTGTAACACAGATTTTTAGACCTCCTTTCTGCCATCTCAGCACTTGTCAATTTTTTTATGTACTGAGGTGAATGATTGCTAGAGCTCGTATCCCCTGTCAAAGTATTACTCAAAGTGTGTCTTGGAGGATGTGCTGCGGCCTGAACCCCCTATGGATAATTGCGACTTCCTTGTCAAGTGGAGGAAGTGCTCTGTTCCCTTGGCCATGGGGGTCATCTATGCTGGACTTTCTATCGAAGTTCTAAAGCACGGGCTATATTCATAGCACTGGATAAGTTAACAGGAGCATAGAACTCCACCTCTAGTCGTAACGACTCCATAAGGCCTGCCATAAATAGTGCTACTTGATGATCCCCCCGTACCATACTGTGTGCTCTTGCTAATTTTTCCTGGAACTGTGTTTGATATTGCTCCACAGTGCCAGTTTGGCGTAACAGAACCAAATCCCCCAAAGGGTTGCTATAAGCCGGAGGACCAAAACGGAGAGAGCATAAATTATTAAACACATCCCATTCGATCACCTCTCTATCAACCTCAACCTGCTAAAACCAGGGTTGTGCTTCCCTCAGTAAGTGGAAAGCGGCCAACTGTACTCTATCATAAGCTGCTATTCTTTGATGGTGAAAAAACTTTTTGCACCGATACAGCCAAATTAAAGGATCTTCTAATCCATTATAAGTAGGAAAATCAAGTTTAGTATACTTGGGTATAGTGCCTCCCCCGTGATTGAAGTGTCCTTGCTAGCCAGAGAAACTAGTGCACCCAATCTAGAAGGAAACAAAAAGTGGAGCCGGAATCTATTTGAAAGAAGAAATCCTTAGGAGAGATTGGGATAAAGTAATTGGGTTATACACTTGCCTTAAATAGAGCCAAAATCTCTTTTATAACTTTTTTTATTAGAGAAAAATATAGAATTTCTATCTAGCAAGGGTTCTTGGTGTAGTGATTGCCACTAGAATAACATCAAGGACAAAAAAAAATTCCTTTTTGTAGTTGTGTGCATGTGCTTTCATTTTTGCTTCTTTATTTACTTTTAATTGCACTCAAAGCACTTGAAAATTTAGTTTTAGATTCAATTCACTGCCCCCTCGAGACACCAACTAGGCTAACAATTAATGTCAGAGAAGGCTTGAAAGAGTTGTGTTAAGATTTTCCAAATTATAACACAATTGATTTCATGACATCTCAAGTAGACATTATCTTCCAAGAGGGTCACGATCTCAATTCTACACCCATATTTTATAGTTCATAATACCAATGGTGGAAATTTAGGATGAAAATTTTCTCACAATCCATTGGGTATAAATTTTGGGATGCAATCATAAATAGACCCTTCTTCCCATTTCAAAATATAAAAGGAAAAATTACACCTAAACTAGTCTTTCATTGGAATGAATCAGAAATTGCAAAGGTAGATGACAATGGAAAGGTCATGGCACGATTGCCTAGTTCCTTAAGTAATGAGATGGTAGATTCTTTTTCTTCTTGTAAATATGCAAAGGATTTATAGAAAAATTCAAATCAAACTTTTTTAGAAACTCAAAATATTGTCTCACTCTCTGTACACTAAATTTTGAGATAATGCAGACATTGAAAAGTGTAGATGCTCATGATTTGTTGGAGAAATCCTCTTCGATAGAGATAGGACATTTGAGAGTAATAATTTTAATGAAATGGATAACGAATAATTATTGTTGCTACTAGGTAAATCCATATCCTCCTTTGAAATAAAAATAATAATAAAAATTTGAGCCAGCATCCTTATCCTCCCTTATGTTGAGGAATGTAGGCATACAAGGTTTGATTAAAAAAGCCATTATCCATACAAAATTGTATGAAATTCGCCCAACAAATATTCCTTGGCATTATCAGAGGGAAGTACTTATAATTTGTGACTAAATTGAGTCGAGACCATGGCATTCAAGGATTTAAATATGCACAAAATTTCAGATCTATAATTAAATAGAAACAACTATGTTACTCTAATAAAATCATTAGTAAAAGTAAAAAAGTACTTAACGTGATAAACATTTGAAATACTCAATGGTCCCCATATATCAAAATGGACCAATGAACAAAGAGCAACGCCTTTAACTTCAGCTTGAGGAGAATAAGTAGTTCATTGATGTTTGTTTAATTCACTCACCTCTCAATTTTTAAGCGGAAAATAGACTTTAAAGAAGGAAACAAGTGTTGAAGTAATGACAATGATGGATGCCCTAATTTGTTGTGTCATTGTCATGCCTCTGGCTAAGAAATAAAATCCACGATAACTTGAAACAAGTTGAAGCCTCCACCAATCACCTATTTCGTCCCCAAATCTTGAAAAACACAAGAAGATGGAGAAAAAGTGATAGAGTGATTAAACTTCTTGGTTAACTGGCTTACAGACAATAAATTTAACAAAAGCTGAGGAACAAATAAAACATCATGAAGCTGAAGAGTAGGAGTAGCAGAGGAGGAGCCCATCCCAAAGACCTTGGTTTGAGATCCATCTACTATGGTAAAATATTTATCTCGTAAACATGGAGACAAAGATTGTAAAAGACTTTTATTACCTGAAGAGGAGGAAGAAGCAAAAATCATACCTGAGATAGTAATAGCAGCAACAATAGTGGAGGAGGAACTGGATGTAGGTGTCATCAAAGTTTTCACCCTCTGAAATAGCTCAAAGTCATCATCTGAGATTGTCTTCTTTCCTTTCTGTGACTTGGATTTCTGTTCATTATTTTCAATATCATTTACCAAGATCTGATTAGCAATAGTCCAATCCGGCTTACCATCAAGTTTATTACAAGTATCAATTAGATGATTGAATCCTCCACAATAAGGGCATAAGATATGTGTTAGTCCTCGAGGAGCTGGAACCAGCTTTACCACCTCTCTCATTACCTCCTTTAGAGTTCCCACCGCGGCCTCTATTGGTTGAAGTTGTAACTTTGTTACTAGAGTACAAAGCTGAGAATATTTCAACCTGAGCAATAGTAGAGGGGTCTAGGATTCGAAGCAATGTGGCACTTATATTATCAAATGATGGAAGTGCAGTGGAAGGACAAAGCGGTGATTTAGCCACCTCAAGGTATTGGTGTTGGAAGATAGGCTCAAGCCCACATGACGAAGGAAGGCCTAGACGTCCAAGAGGGATGTGTAGGAACGGGTGAGTTGGGCCGACTCAACCCGTCCGATCCGACTCATAAATTAAATCAGGTTACAATATGATTTTGATTTTTTTTTCTACGCTCTGGAGGTCATCTTCAACCTCCAGGCACGTAGAGAGGGAGTGCCCTTGCCATCCCTCTTCTCCACTTTGATGTCAGACGACATCGTAATCCTTGCCAGTGCACTCCAGCCCAGCCATCACTCCACCGAGAACATATCGAGATGATGACAAGGAACTTGGCATCTGTGGTCTGGTCTCCTCACTGTGGGATGGCGATGATGGGGATTGCGGAGCTCAGGCTCTTCTCTTCGAGCGCCTTCGACAGGTCATTCCTGGCCATGTTTCTTACTACCCATAGGAAGATTTCTTGTTGTTGCGTATCCCGCATGTCATCTACCTCCAAGGCAGGATGTCAGCACATCCCGTGCCACCCATCACTCCGCGTGCCGATACCAAATGGGCGTCATAATCCTCGACAGTTCACCCCTCACCGGCCATCACTCCACTGAAACAACAACACACATAATGCCAGTCTCGACACGGTGCACCAATTGTCGAGCTCCCTATGTTCCTACGTAGTTGCCTCTTGGCTGCAAACAATGTCGAGAGGCCAACAAGATCAAATGGTTGGCCACTGATTCAGATGCAAAAAATGTAGCAGATAATCGGGAAGTGATGGACTGTGGTTCAGTCGATAATTCGATGATGGCGCATGCAGCACTGTGGACAGGCTTTCAGTGCCATTCCAATAAGCCTAAGAACTCACTCAACCTTTAATAATGGAATTGAAGGCAGGCTAGAGGTATCACTCTGATACCAAATCTAAGCCTAAATATGAATTTATACAACATTATGAAATTCATGAAATAGAATTAAACGGAAGCATGAAAGAATGCTTACCTCCAGTCATGACAATCAAATTCCCGAAACAGAATATCGTCTCATCTATTCCGATGCTCCTCGATGGAAGAGTTATAGGCACTCTGTTAGACCAGATCTGTTGTTCATAAATACATATTTTTCCATCAAAAGATAGAGGTTTCACAATGCCTACCTTAAGGGTTATCCTTGTAAAAACAATAATTGCTAACAAAAAGGCCTTGTCTTCTTTAGAAACTGCACATTGAAAACAAATGCCTTCAAAATTTTTAATGTGACCGTTCAATGATGATCAATAAAATCAGTTTTTCTCATAGGTTTATAGAGCACGACGTAGGTGCCTCTCTCTTAGAGGGCTTTCTCAATAAAATCAGTTTTTTCTCATAGTTTTCCATGGATTTGGACGCCCTTCTTTGCATGGAAAAGGATGTCTAACATGTCTTGTGCTTGTGTCTTCACAATAGTTGCAGGGAAATAATGGTTTGCCTCAATTTTTAGGCAACTACTACGTATAACACATGTGATAAAAAACGCAAATATTTGTGTCATTCTGTTTGCATTTTCTAAGCGAAAATATGAAGTTCCAACTTTCTGTTATCTCAAGCATTGCTTGGATGGAGGCGAACTATGCTCCAACATGGATCACTAATTAATGATCACATGGTCTATACCCTACACAAACCGACGTTCGTCAACCAAAACATTTGTTAGAATTTTCTTGTCCCAAAGACATTTTTATTGATAGCCAACCTATCCACCTCCATGAATGAGTGTTGGGGCTTTCTTACAATTATTAAAAAAGCTGTAGAAAATCGATCACCATGAATGACTCAGTAGTTGTCAACATTTCAAGGCATGAAAGTGATATAGGCAAAATCGTATCGAACCAAAATTGCTCTAATATTTACATTTGTTGCCAAGTCTTACAAAGCGCATGGTAAAAATTTCACTAACAACTAAAGACGGAGATATGCTGGATTAGTTCTTGTTGGACCAAGGAAGATGTTAAGCACCCATCTGTGGTTATTGAGACGAGCAAAGCCTTCTGTAAATCTTCACTCAGCGATCTCTGCGTCAACGAGATTAAGTATTCCATGGAGGCACCATCACATGGCAGCATAATTGGCCCATTTCCCGGCAGTCCGTATTCTTCTTCGGAGACCGCCAACAAAGCTTGTAAAATGGGATTGCAGAGGAATGTCAAGGGAAGGACGAAGCGTTCACAATCTGTTGTGTATGCAACAAAATGACCTTTCTCAGCGACGGATCTGGTCCTCGTCGCAGCCAGTTTCTTCACCAACTTCTTGGGGCTCATCATTGCCGCGAGTGAAGAGTTGCAGAAAGATCTCCCGGAGGAAAGAGAGACCGATCTGGGATTCCAATGCGTCGTGTATTGATGAATGAAAAGCCGGAGAAGGTGATATATATATATATATATATCTAAAGCAACCGTAGTTCGTTATCTGCTGGGTCTCTGTACTCTTGCCGTGTCAGCTGGGATGCAATCCCATGTGCCTGTCATACCACAATAGGGCCTAGAGGTGAGAGCAGGTTGGGCCATAGTTGGTTATCGCTGCTTTTTTCTTGTCCGCCGGCTTGACTGCTGACCAGCCTAACTCCACTCAATCCACTGAATATATAAAATAACAGACGGTTGACATCGGCTGCAATCTGGATAGCTAGGTCTTTAATATAGCTGCTTCTACTGCAGGAAATGACCTGCCTAACTCCTCCACTAAATTAAATACATGAACCTACAAAAGGAATGGTTAAATTCTTATCCCATCACATATTGTCTGCAAATTGGCCCGGTGCCAATGATAGAACACATCCTTCGTCTACTTCCAGAGGACTTCTCTTCACACCAACCGTACAATCACCAAAGTTGAGGGAGACAAACACCATGCGTCAATGGTGGTATGTTTTTTGATTTACCTGACAAAACATGTCTCTATGAGATCTAATATTGCCTTATTTTGTAAGCGAGTAAAATCCCAATTTATTTTTAGATGTGGGATTTTTTCTGATACATTTATATATCTTAGAAATCAACCACAAGTGTTACACTATCAGTTATATGTCTTAACATTTAATTTCTTGTATTAGGGGGTATTTTTAATTTATATTTTTATTAGAAGACTTTAAATTAGTAGGTGCATAAGGACATTTTAACCAATGTAAAATCGTATTGATCTCCATTATTTTGATAATAAAGAAATAGATAACTTAAAATTGTGCTACTAATGGTGTTATTAGTTTATTTTAAACACATGCCTTTCACACACAAATATTATGAGGCCTATGGCAAAATCTCATGACAAAAGAATGATCAATCAAGTTAGTGAAGACCTGAAGTAAACATTTATTGAAGATTATTGCTAAAGAAATTACATAAAGAAGAAAATTGAAGATTTGAAGATTAGAGTCCATGCAATCATTAGAAAAATCATGAACTCTAGCTACGTAACTAGATAGCCAACCAAATTCTGATTCTCAAGCACAAACTTTCATTATAGCATTAGAACAAGAAATTATTTCTAAAACCGTGTTTTACCAATGCATATAAATGTTTTGGAACCTTTGAATCAATACTTTTTGGCTTTAGTCATGCTTTGAATTTTATGGTTTAAACTACAAATCAGCATGATCAATCAACCTCTTTATGGCATGATCGATCATACCTTGGTAGAAACCATCTGTATAATAATCAATCAATCAATTTTAAGATAGGCAAGTTTCTAAAGCGTAATCAATATACCCCGTTGGGCATGATCGATCAACCAGATTATTATAGGCAAAAGTTATAAAACATGATCGAATAGCCTATCCAGGCATGACCAATCAACCTTAAGCATGATTGATCATAATGCTAAAAATTTAGCAATTGCGGTTTGATTGATCGTAGTTTTTTTCTAAATGGTCTAATAACGACTATTTTGGCTAGGAAACTTATATATAAGCTCTCAAACCTGTAGAGAAACATGGATTGAACTTATTCTATCTATGCTGTGAAGAAATATTTTCAAGTGCAAATTACCTATTCTATCCCTTTGCAAGAGAAAAACCTCATTTCCACCAAATCTTTTCAAATCTTCTTGCATTTCTCATCATTCCTAGTTCCATCAAGCGCCACTCGTCTTATTGAATATGCTTAAAGGTTTGGAAGCTCGGATCTCATAAGGAGATGGACTCTCCGAAAAAAAGTTGTAAGTTTCATTTATATCTTGTGTATTTTCAATTTCTTTGTAAAATGTTCTCTTGTACCTTCAAAGCTAGAACTATTGGCATTGTGGGGCCTTGAATCTAGAAAGAGACTGCCCACTAGATCCATAATCTAGTAGTACTAGATCACTTTGGGAGAGATTCGATACTGAGTAATTGTGGATTACACTTGGTTAAAGAGAGTTGGACCTTCTTTGTATTTACTCTATTAGAGCAAGATAGTTAAATTTTTTTTGAGAAAGTGCTTATTGGGCGGTAATTATCCCTAGGAAGCATCAAAAGAGCTTAAATTTTTATTTATTTTTATCTCTAATCTCCTCTCACTTCAAATGCCACATTGACCAACATTGGTATCAAAACAGGCCTTAACTATCTGAAATCTAAAATTTGACCTGACTTTACTTGATTCAATAGATTTCATAGTGTCTCAAGAAGATATTTTGTTCCAAGAGGGTTAGAATCCCTATTTTGTACCCATGATAATAGTTCACAATACAAATTGAAAAAAATTAGAAAGAAAAATGTTCTTACAACCCATTGGATTTGAATTATAGGAAGCCAATCATTAATGGACCCTTCCTCCCATTCTAAAACATCAAAGGAAGGATCACTCTTAAACAAGTATGTGATGGAATGACTTAAACATTTCAAAAGTTGATGACATTGCTAAGGCTATAGAACTCATACTTAGTTCCTTGAGTGATGAATTGTTAGATTCTTTTTCTAGATTCTTTTTCATATTGTAAATAAGCCAAGTATTTATGTGATAAACTTGAATCTAATCTTTTTAAGAGCATAAAATATCACTCTTCACACTGCAAGTGCACCATAAATAGTGACATTATTGGCATAGAAGATTGTGTACACTCATGCTTAGTTGAAAACATCATCTTTGATGGAGATGAGACTTAAAAAAAAAAATGATACTTCTGAGGAATAAAAAAAGGAAGATCTTATAAGACAACTAGACAAATCCATGTCCTCCCTATAAAAGAAAAGAAAAAGAAATTATGAAGTTAAGTAGGCAACTTTTAAAATTAGAAAAGGTGATTGAATACTTTATATTAACTTGATTGTAAGTCCAAGCTAGAAGAGGCTAGAAAAGAAAATGAAAGGCTCATATGAAAATGTGAGAGACTTGAACTCCATTCTTCAAATATTCATGAGTTGAGAAATGAAAATGATAACCTTTGCACTAGGGCTTTAGAGTTTCAAGAAGAAAACCAATTATTAAAACCCCACAAATGGGTAACTGAAAGAAAAAATTCCAACTTGTCAAATTCTTTAGAGACGTAAACTTTAGGAAAACAAACTCCTTTGGATAAATCAAAATATTAAACACAAAGTGTGAGAAAAATAGGACATGGAGCTAAGGTAAAATCTTGAAGTTTTCACAAGATGAATTTTACAAAGGTCACAACATCACATATGCATGATGATGCATGTTGTAAATGTGAACCATTGGCTACAATGCATTTAAGTGCTCAACCAGATTAAAGAAAAATGGGGTGAAGTCACTTTGGATTCCTAAGGGAAGCCGAAATTTGTCATCAAATGTTAAGATGGTGGGAGCTAAACAAATTTGGGTGTCAAACATCTCTTAATCTTCAAGGAAGGAGTGCAATCTCTGAGATAAGCTATATACTAAATGAAAATAATCTTAATCACCTATGGACATGAATGGTGCAAATAGCTCCCTATAATTGATATTTACGTCATCTTGGAGGTTCTTAGATGGGACTTGGTTTTAAGGATTGATTTAATGATAATTTCATCATTTAACCTCATAGACCAATGTTGTTAAATTGAGTGGTTATCGCTCACGTGATTGACTTATGTCAACATCGACATTCTAAACTCATATTTTGAAATTCATGTGCATCTTAGTCATGACAAGGGATTCATGTGAATCCAGCCAAGCCCAAGTAGAACAACTAGCCCTAAGGGGATACGACCTACTAACTAAGACATTAATGAGAAACATTTTAAAATGATTAATTTTCCTTGCTCATATGTTGATGCATTCCCTACCTTTTCATAGCTTCATACGAGAATTCACAATCAGGAAAGGATTATGCATCTTGTCTTTTGGAGTGTCTAGAGAGCATAGCAAGTCACTCTTAGATATTAGATGCTATTTAACTTATGACATTAGTGGTCAAATTTGGTCCTTAATTTCAAGCATCCACTTTCATCCATCAGACACAATATTTTAGCATTTGTCACTTTGGGGTAAATCAACAAGATGTTTTTATTCAAGACATATTATTATCCACACTCCAGGATAGTTGCTTTATTTTCACCAGTTAGCTTAAAAATAAATTTCATTGAATTTTTCACCACTTGTTCTAAGACATGTGAAATAAAGCAAAGTTTTTATTATCCAAGGGTTTAGATTAAATGTTAAATATTTGAGACTTTGGAAGCTAGGTGTGTCCAAACTCAAAATAATAAAAAAATCAAACCCTTGTAGTTTGAGAAGTTTGAGAAAAATTTATGATTGAATTTATGGAGACTAATCAATGCCAGATAGTTATGAGTATTAAAAGCTTGAATCAACCTTACCTCATCAACTAAGCCTGATATTGCTTTGTGAGGAATTTAGAAAAATAAACATTTCACATTAGCTAAATTTTTTATAGCACTTGGTCTCTGGTCAATTGAGGATTGAAAGATTAAATGAATCTAAAACCTTTAGCTTCGATCACATTTGAAAACTATATCCATATTCATAAGTTCAAACATAGAATATATTTATACCCAAAACAAAGTGAATTTAGTCAGTAATTAAAAAATTAGACTCTTTATTGACATGAGCTTAGTTCACAATAATTGATTTGCTATTCTTGCAAGTCATGTTGTTTGGATGTACTTGGGTAAACTATTAATTAGGTATTTCCCAAAAATCAGGTTAGTTACACATTAAGGGAAAGATTAAATTGTTGGAGAAATTAAACTCATGAAATTATATGCGTCTCCACACAAACTATTCTTACTTCTATTAGAGTCTATGTAACCCAGAGTTAGATTGAATGTAAAATCTTATATGAATGGCTACTTGGAATGCCTTTTCTTTCTAGCTGATATAAGTAAATTGAAATCTCATAAGTCAAGTGCATGAAGAGATTATTGAAATCACTTTGGTATAGGCAAATTAATCTTGCATTAACATTAACCTATTCTTAGACAATAAGAGCAATTGAGTTGGGTGAGTTAGAAAGGATAAAACCTTTTTAGATGCATATTAGGCATAAATATTTAGGTAGCCTATAATTAAAAATTAATGTGCATGTGTTTTAAATCTCTATTAGGGTATTGAGAACCTCATCTTATGGCTATGGATTAATTTCCACTAGGGAATTTGATTTTATCCACTTGTATAGAAACCAAGACATAAGTAATTCTTGTTTCATTGGCTAATAGCTTAAATAATGTTTTGAATTTGCTTAGTTCTATTTAAATTTTCCTACATATGCTAAATTAGAATTTGACATTTACCTTTCCTAGAGTAGTGAAGGTCTCACTGAAGTTGGCTTTCACTAAGCACAAAAGTCTATGGTTGGATGATGAATCTTATAAATTTAGATCAAGACAAAATTTCAAATCATGTTGTTATGCTTAGATCGGTGAGACCCTCTTTTGAATCTCAACCAATATCATTTTTCGAGTATGAGGTGACATTAGTTAATCTTTTACAACTCAAAGATAAATTGATGAAACAAAACCATACGTGTAAATCGCATAAAGTTATGTATAGTTTGAAGCGAGCACTTAGAGCTTATGACTTAGGAAGTGTGGATAAAACCTTGTTAACTATGAGTCGTCAAAAAGATTTTATTACTGTCCAAATCTATGTGAATGATATTATTTTTTATTCTACTATCACCTCATTTTCTGATGAATTTGTTGAAGTAATGAAGAATGAAGTGGATGGGTGAACTCTCATTCTTCCTTGGACATTGAGGAGTTCAAACTAAAAATAGAATCGTCATGAATTAGTCAAAGTATACAAAAAGGACTCTTTAAGGAAATATAATTCAAAACCTATTAGCACACCCCATAAGTGCATCCTTGACAAAGGCATGCATAAAAGGATACTTTTATTTCAAGCTACACCAAAGACCATAAATAAAAAGGAAGAACAAGTTCATCCAAAGGTGTCACAAGAAGAAAAGGGGTCAGGTCACCCATGCAAAATCATGCAAGGGTGATGTCCACATCATTCACATTAAATGAGACATCTCCATACATGGTTCTAGACAAGTCCATCCCTATAATCTCTCATATGTAGGTCCCACTATAACCTTCCAGAGCTACTGATGGATCTCCTAAAATCATGGTCAATTTATCAAAATCAATCAAGAAGAAGTATTATCTCAAATCACTCAATCAAAGGAAGAAGATAAAGGCCCAATAAAAATATTACATGAAGGAAATTAAGATCCATAAGTAATGGGAGAAGAACGACTGATTAAACATTGATTTGTATTGATTTATGTAATTTTGTCAAGACACCTAGATGGCATGTAGATAGAGGAAATCCTTGATATTTTATTTCTCAATTAAGGGTTTTTTGAAACCTATATAAACCCTTGTAATTCTACATTTATTCATTCAATACATAAAAAAATTGTGTCCCCTTGCTTTGGCTCTCTCTCTTGGGTTTTGGTCTTGAGTGTCTTAAAGTTCTCTCATTCTTTGCTCATTAATTCACAACCAATTATAATTTTTTTGTAGCTGACCACAATTTTTGAAGTTGACGATGTGTAAGATACACAACCAAGTAACAAAAATGCAAACTTGAAAACAACATCGAAGTAGAAATTTTTTGCATAACTCGAACAAGCACATCATGGAGAGATTAATTCCGATCAAAGCTCTATGATTAGAAGAGAAATTTGGCTAAAAAACTAGGATTCTAGGAGAAAAGGAAACCCAATTAATGCCAATGCATGGAGAGATAGTAGGAGAGAAAATGGGAAAAAGGAGAGATTTTCAGTTGAACTGATATTTAGTACTTCTGATATTAATATATCTAAAAATATAGCTCAAAATCACAAATTTTTTATTTCTCAAGAAACTACACTCAAGGAGGTTGAGAATGATTCTTAATTTGACATATAAATCTTCGTTCTTAAATTTTTTATGACCTGATTGTCTTTATTCTATAGCTTGACCTTTCTGACTCCAATGTGAATATCTGCTTAAATATAGATCAGATTGACATTAAGTTTTCTCCTTATAAATCTAGACTTTGATACCTTCCATAAAAATATAATTTTTTGTCTTTATATATACTTATTTTGAGATAAAGAATCTCATATACTCCAGACTCTTTAATATGATCACACTAATGTAATGTAAGATCACATAAAAGAAGAAAGAAAGCAAAAATACTCACGTTGGTAAAATCTTCACTAGAGTTTGAAAACAAATAGGAAACTTAACCAATATTAGAAACTAAAAAAGTGAATAAAAAAATGGGCTTAGGTTCGGATTCTCACATGCATAAGGTTACCAACATGACATTTGATTCTTCCAATGTGGTTATCTCTCTCTAAAAATATTAGATTGAGAAACGGTTTATTGGGATATGAAGTAGACTCACATTGATTTATTTTGATATATATTTTCTATATAAATTCTTAGTCATGTTGGTACAAATCTTTAAGAAAATTAAGGTTTTCTGGTTCTACTCATGAATCTTTTGCAACTTGACCTTTGTTGCTTCAAATTTTGATTTCTCTTGTTAGGAAAATCTGACTTCAATGATTATTTTGAGTGGAAAACTAGAATCGAAGATATTTCCAATGGTAGAAAATTTTATATACGAAATTTACTGTAAGAGAGTGAAAATCCAATGAAATAATTTTTTTTTGAAAGAAGACTAAATGGCAAACGAGAAATTCCTCTTTTTTTTTCTTCTTCTTCCTTCTTTTCTTCTCCATCTTCTTCTTCTCTTCCATGTCAGATATTTGCCTACTTTAATACCATTTTTGATTTTTAGGGATAACACATAGACACAAAATGTCTCAAAGGGAAGAGAGAAGAGAGAACTCTAGCTCTTGGAAGAGAGGAGAGAAGAAAACAAGGGAGAGAAAGAAGAGGAAAAGAGATAAGTGCAAGGACAAATTTGAGCTAACAGGAAGAGACTTTAATGCTCTACTCCATGCCTTTAGGCGTTACTTATAGTTGTGGGAAGGTGTTTACAATGACTATAATACCCTTAAAGTTACATGACTCAAAAGAAAAAGGCAGAACAAGACGTATAGTAACTTGCATAATTACAATTCTATATTTTTTCTATGGAGATTCTTCTTATTTACTAGCCATGACACCTCTACACATGTTGATGTCTTTTAGCAAACCTGAAAAACATCTCTTCAAACCATGTTACAAGAATGAGTTATTATTTAAATATTGACCTTGATGATGAGGAAATCATCAACTATGCTTTGCTTGCATACTATGATCCATAGACCTTTTTACAAGAAGTTAATGATGAAGGGTGGATTTATCCAATGAATAAAGAGATTGCTGCCATAGAGAAGAATGGCATGTGGAAGTTGACCACTCTTCCAATTTGGAATAACCCAATTGGTGACAAGTAGGTGTACAAGACTAAGTACAAGTCGAACGACAATGTTAACCCGCTCAAGGAAGATTTAGTGGTGAAGGGATACAACGAGAAGATTGGAAATAGATGTCCAATCCACATTTTACAATGGCTTTCTGGCGGAGGTATATGCGGATCACCATGATAGCTATGTCAAGGTTGATCAAGAACACAAGGTTTACATATTAAAGAATACACTTTAAGGGCTCAAGGAAGGGCATAAAGTATGGTAACTCCCAAATTGAAATGTGTTTTTTTGCAGAATGGTTTAGTGAGATGCTTCATGTGTATTCTTTATGTATGAAGACAAAGAAAGATAGTAGTTTATTATATGTTTGCGTATATATGCATGATCTCATCTTTACGGAAAACAATTAGGTGTTGATTGATAGATTTTGGGAGGATGACACTTCTTATTTTTGGGATTTGAGGTGAAGGGATCAAATGGGGAGCTTCATTTCACCATAAAAATATGTTAATGAAACTCTTGCATACTTTCAGATGTTCACATGCAACCCCATACGCACACCCATGGAGGAGAGACTAAAATTGACCAAGGATGGGAGTGGTGCAAAGGTGAACTCCACATACTACTGGCAAGTTTGTGAATCACCAGGTTTCTTCTCTTGGTCGTCTATGAATCAACAAGTGGTTGTATTTGTTTGCAAGCCTATAATGAATTGTATGTAAATTGATTAGCATGATTATAGGAAACAGATTGTTTCCTTGATCCTGTGATTTTATTCCTTGATTTTTGGATCTAAATTGATCCTAAAATGAACATGTAATGTATTATAAATTGCCTTTTAAATAGAAAAGAATACATTGTTGAAAAGTATTCTTTGAAACAATTTTGTGTCTCATTTTCATATGTATGTGTCTCGATTTAACATGGTATCAGAGCGGGAGAAGTTTTCTGCCATCGTCGTGGACGAAGAAGTTGTCGTATAGCCAAAGACCAGAGCAACAATTTTGTCGCCGGAGGAGAGGAAAAAAAATAGAGCAAGTCTGCTCTGCTATCACCGTGAATGAAGAAGAAAGTGTATGTTTTATATCTTCTGCTCCAGTCGTCGCATAACACCACCGAATTCTGCCACCCGAACTCCGCTGGAACCCACCAAATTGCTGTCGAACTGTCGCCGAATCACCGCTCGGCTTTTCGGCGCATTACTAGCCCGACGAAGAGGAAGAGCTTCCTTTGCTGTCACCGTGAATAGAATTGTTGTCACCGTGAATAGAATTTCTGTCACAGAAGACCGGCAAAAGCTCCGAAAGTTGCCGACGCCAAGCCACCACTCGGCCTCCTAGCAAACTGTGTCATTGTCGTAACGGATCACTGCTGTCACCGGAGGAACCCAACAACCTCTATTTTTTTCCTTTACGACTACCCACGGTCCCATCGAAACCTCGTCGCCGACGATTGCCGATGACCACCAATGATAGCACCACTGGCCCTATTGTCGCTGTCGACCACTGTGCTGAAGGAAGTCGACACCGCCATCGTTGAAGAAGAAGGGTGAATTTTTTTTTTTAACTTAGGAACTACTATTCCTTTATTTATCTACGGGTCAACCCAGTGTCGAACCAGAACTGGATCACAATCGTACCGGACCAGAATCGAATTGGATCGGACCCAGAATCGGACCAAACCAAACCGAACCAGAACACAACCAAACGGGCCCAAACAAGACCAGACCGAACTGAACCGGACCGGAATCGGACCAGACCGAACTGAACCAAACTGGATCAAATCGAATTTCCAGACCGGACGAGAAAAAACCGAATCAACCCAGAGACAGGCAATGGGGAGCTATTGTCAAATCTCTACAAAAGCCAGCAACTGAGTATGCACTCACTGCGGGGAAAAAGTTGATTCGCACCAACGTTGTTACGAGATTATTGGTTATCCAAAATGGTAGGACTTCTCAAAAAAACCTCGAAAAAATATTGGGGAAAAGCTGTTGCCTACGGAAAATATTGCCCATCCAGGTATTATCGGTAAAGCATCAGTATTCTCTGCATATTCTAAGAATAGAACTTGGATTATTGATACAGGTGCATCCAATCACATGACGAGGGATTCCAATCAGTTACAATAAGTCCTACTTTCTCCTCAATCCGTTATTTCCACCGCCAATGATAGTACATCTCCTATTATTGAGGAAGGATCAGTTATCTTATCAAATAATCTTACATTAGATATTGTCCTTGTTGTTCCATCTCTTGAATACAATCTATTGTTTGGTAGCCAAATTACATCAACTCTTGCTTGTATTGTAACTTTTTCGCCCTCCTTTTGTGTCTTTCAGGACATTCTAACCCAAAAGATTCTTGGTTATGGTGTTAGACGGGGCAAACTCTATTATTTGGAGTTAATAGAGAATGGGGGATCAAAAATCAATCAGGCACATCAAGCTAGTAGTCAATAAAGTGCTCAAGCAACTATATGGTTATGGCACAGAAGACTCGGTCATCTTTCCTTTGGTTATCTTAAGAAATTGCGACCACAACTCTTTTCAGGTTTGAATAATTTGGATTTTCATTGTAACACTTGTGAACTAGCTAAGAGCCACTGTATCTCTTATTTACCAAGTTTGAATAAGAGTTCTAAACCTTTTGAGGTTATTCATTCTGATGTTTGAGGTCCTGCAAAGGTTCCCTCTATTTCTCGAGCTCGGTATTTTGTGACATTTATTGATGAATGCACTAGAATGACTTGGGTATCCGTACTTATACAAAAGAGTGATATATGTCTATCTTTTCAGAAATTTCACCAAATGGTACACACTCAGTACCAGAAGCATATTCGTGTTTTGCAATCTGACAATGGTACTAAGTTTGTCGATGCTTCTCTTGGTAATTTTTTGAGCAATCATGGAATTCGTCATCATACCTCATGCACCTATACTCCCCAACAAAATGGATTGGCAGAGAGGAAAAATAGACAACTTTTGGAAGTAGTGCGTCCCTCTCTCTTTGGCATGAACATGCCTAAATTTTATTGGGGTGAAGCTGTCAAATTTGCTGCCTACCTTATGAATCGAACACCTTCTTGAGTTATAGACTTTCACACTCTTCAAAAAAAATTACTCTCCCTAATTTCCATTCCCCATCTTCCGAATCTTGAACCTCGGGTTTTTGGGTGTACTGTATATGTTCATATCCCAAAATTTTTTCGAAATAAACTTGATCCATGTGCCAAACGATGTGTTTTTGTTGGCTATTCTGATTTTCAAAAAGGATATGCTATTATGATCCACACACCCGAAAGCTCCATGTAACTCTAGATGTCTCTTTCCATAAATTAAAACCTTATTACTCTGGAGAAGTCTCTTGGAATTCTCTTCAAGGGGAGAGCTCAAGTGAAGAGAATAGCGGAGGGGCTAAGTTTATTGAGCTAGAAGCGGTGAACAAATTGTTTAATCAACAAGAGAATAGTGGAGGTGCTGAGTTAGAAGCAGTGAATGAATTTTTTTAACCAACCAGGTCGTCATGATGTGCAACAAGACTATGCTCCCAACCATGAAGCCGAGAGTGAATCATTAATTACTCCTGAAGAATCCTCAGAGTTGCCTCCGTCTGCACCATCAACTGAAGAATCAACCCAGAATGTTCCTCCTCAAGTAAAAACGAATCCTGTGTTTGATGAATCTATTGAAACATGTGTTCCTATAGAAAATATAACTTCTAGATATCTACAAAGATTGAATAGGGGAGCTCCAAAGCAATAGTATGAACTTGATCTTGAAGCCAAGACCAAATACTCAATCAACAACTATGTGTCCTCCCATAGGTTGACTAAATTGTATGCAGTTACTGTTGATCAATTATCTAGGGTTTCTATTCCTAATAATATGCAGGATGCATTAGCTGATCCAAAATGGAAAAAAGTGATGAATGAAGAGATGGAAGCTCTAAAAAAGAATGGCACGTGAGAACTTGTTTCACGGTCTAAAGGAGTGAAGACAATTGGATGTCGATGGGTGTTCACGGTGAAACTCAAACCGGATGGAAGTATTGAAAAATATAAAGCTCGACTAGTTGCACAGGGATATACGCAAAGGTATGGGATAGAGTGTCAGGATACTTTTACACCTGTAGCTAAGATCAACACGATTCACATTCTTATATATATAGCAGCAAATCGAGACTAGCCTCTACAACAATTTGATGTTAAAAAAGCCTTTCTCGATGAAGACTTAGAAGAAGAAGTTTACATGGAGCTACCACCCAGAATTAAAAGTGGCTCTTTGTGTCAAGGTGAAGTCTGTAAATTGAAGAAGTCGTTATACGAGCTTAAACAATCACCTAGAGCATGGTTTGGGAGATTCTCGACTACAATAGAGTTCGGCTATAAGCAAAGTAACTCAAATCATACTTTGTTTATAAAACACAAAGAAGGAAAAGTAACAGCTTTAATTGTGTATGTTGATGATAAGTTAGCTTCAGATTCTTGCATGCATGAGGTTACCAGCATGATCTTTGATTCTTCCAATGTGGTTATCTCTCTCTAGAAAGATAAGATTGAGAAACAGTTTATTGGGATTAGAAGTAGACTCACATAGATTTCTTTTGAGACATATTTTCAATATAAATTCTTAGTCATATTGGTACAAATCTTTAAGAAAATTAAGGATTTCTGCTTCTACTCGTAACTTTTTTGCTACTTGACATTTGATGCTTATAATTTTGATTTCTCTTGTTAGAAAATTTTGACTTCAATGATTATTTTGAGTTGAAAACTAGAATCAAAGAAATTTCCCATTGAAAAAAAATTATATATGAAATATACAGTAAAAGAGTGAAAATTCCAATGAAAATATTTTTTTTTGAAAGAGAACTAAATGACAAATGAGAAACTCCTCTTTTTTCTTCCTCTTCCTTCTTTTCCTCTCCACCTTTTTCTTCTTTTCCATGTCAGATCTTTGCCTACTCTGATACCATTTTGATTTTTAGGGCTAACACATAAACACAAAATATCTCAAAGGGAAGAGAGAAGAGAAGAACTCTAACTCTTAGAAGAGAGGAGAGAAGAAAACAAAGGAGAGAAAGAAGAGGAAAAGAGAGAGGTGTAAGGACAAATTTGAGCCAAAAGGAAGAGACTTTAATGCTCTACTTCATGCCTTGAGGCCTTACTTATAGTTGTGGGAAGGTGTTTACAATGACTATAATACCCTTAAAGTTGCATGACTCAAAAGGAAAAGACAGAACAGGACATACAGTAACTTGCATAATTACAATTCTATATTATATTTTGAGACTGTTATTAGAGTTAAAGTAGCAGACGGATTTTATAGCTGTAAGGTAGTTGGCCTTGTTTGGTTGTAAGTGATATTTTCTAAATAAAATAGCAAAAAAGAGGGAACATTTTATTCCCTTCATGTGTCAAACTTCTTGCTCGCGAGACCATCTTCTTCCTGACGATCTCTCTCTTTTCACAAGCTCTTCTTCGTCTTCTTTGTTTCTTTTCTTTCCTTGAAGCACGTACGTTTGCCTGGTAAAAATGAATGCAACAACAAAGAGCTCTGAGAGGAAAGAGTTAGAATGATCTGAGAGTCCAAAGGGTGAGATATTGCTGATTGAAGATATATAAAGAAACTAAAAACAGGGTCTTTAATCATGTCGGCTCACCCGGTTTGCAAAGCCACGTGCTGGTCATACTACGAGAGAGTCTGGAGAGGAGAGCAGGTTGGGCCATTGTTGGTTCGCTGCTTTGTTCATGCCGCTGTCTTTAAAGCATAACACAACTAGTCTTAACTTATCAGCTCAATTAAAGACAGGAGTTTGCAAAAAAGAATGGAGAGGAGAGGAGGTTGGGCCATAGTTGGTCCCCTGCTTTGTTCATGCCGCTTTCTTTACTGCAGAACAAGACTAGTCGTATTAAAGACAGGAGTTTGCAAAAAGGAATGGTTGATAAAAATTCTCCGTCCTATTATCATATTCCATCACATATTATCTACGAGTTGGGTCGGTGCCAGTTGCCATTGATGGAAATTATCCTTTGTTCTGTCCTTAGCTTCAACCCTACCGATCTCAGTTGCGGACAACATGGTTTTTTTCTAGAAATATTGAAAGCAAGAGACTCAAATCATAAGACCCTAGAGCAAAGGAGGGTAAGTAAAAAAATTTAAGACTCCCATCTGCCCCTCATACTTCGTTCATTCCCCTCTTTAATTCATGAAAATACTCTCACTCAGGGTTTGAAATTTTAGAAAAAATTCTAGTAATGGTAATCAATTAAAAAATCAAAATCAGTACTATTTTAATGACTAAGTAACACCAGCATATTACAAATCAACAAAGAGCACCCACATGTGATTTCTTCCTTGAATAAGAAAAAACTATGTAAAATTATATTACTGGAGCTCTTAAAATTTAAACCAAGTGCTCGCTACTAGACAAACATATAAATATATTATATAAGTATTATCTATAGTAATATTTTTATTTAATAATTTAGATTTACTAAAAATATTTCTCAAAAAATTATTTCTCCAAGAACTACATTTTAAAAATTAATTAAAATTAATTCTCAAAAAATTTATTTCATTAAGAAATGCTTCATTATTGTTGACACAATTTTTTTCGTAAAAATATATCTATAATCGGAGAGACAATTCTCCATGAAAAAATAGGGGTTTCTCGGCTCAGAATTTCACCAAGAAATGTCAATTTTCTTGTACTAAACCCTAACTTTTCTTCTTCTCTCTTCTCCTTCCTCTCAATTGTGCTCCTTCTTCGCTTCTCACCTTTCTTACATCAGTCAGATCCTTAAAAGACATGAAACCTAGAAATTTACATGGTATAAGAGCATTAGTTCCGTTCCCTTTGATGTGGGATTGTCCATTTCCAAATTTGACTACTCCACCTTCCTTGTGGTCTAAGTGGATGAACAAGCTCTATTTCCATTCTTATTTAGAGAATATCGATAATAATTTTTTTTGCCTCCTTGTGGATGTATGTATGTGCTTTTATTTTTGTCTATATTTTTAGTTTTAATTGCACCAAAAGAATTTTTTATTTTATATTTCGTATCTCAATTCCTCCTCCCCCCACATGAGATGTTACTTGGGCCAACAATTGGTATTAGAGTAAGCCTTAATCATTTGAAATCCAAAATTACATTTGATTTCATTCAATTGATTTTATGGCATCTCATAAAGACATTATGTTGCAAGAGGGTCTTGATCCCTATTTTGCACCTCTGCTTGATAGTTAGAATGAAAATTTTCATACAATCCATTGAATTTCCTATATGGGAAGCAATCATTAACGAACCCTTCATGCCATTTCAAAGCATCAAAGAAATGAATAATCCTAAACAAGTATGTGATTGAGATGACTTAGATATTGCAAAAGTTGATGGCAATGTCATGTCTATGAAGTCATACTTACTTCCTAGTTCCTTGAGTGATGAAATGATAAATTCTTTTTTATCTTATAAATCAGTTAAAGGTTTATGGGATAAACTAGAATCTTTTTTTTTTTTTTTGGAACATTGAATGTGACTCTACACACTCTGAGTGCACTATATACGGGGACATTATAGGCATCAAAGATATTATGCACCCATGCTTAGTTGGAAAATGTCTCAGATAGAGATGAGACTTCAAAGAGTGATAGTTGTGTTAGAAGAAAAAAATAACACACTTGTAAATCATCTTATGTTCAACTTCTTATTTTTTTAGTCATTAAGTTAAAGGGAAATTATGTTTTGATTTAATTAATGATATAAGGGTTATGGGGGGAGGATTAGGGGATCATACACTCTTTCACAACTTTGAACTCTCTTATTTTCTCCTTCAACTCTCTCTTTCTTCCTTTTCTTCTCACTTCCATCATACTCAAAGGTTTCATAAAGCATTAATAATGGACTTCTAATATTCAACATGGTATTAGAGGAGAGGTCTTAGGCTTCCAGAGCTTGTTTTTTCTTATTTTATGTAGAGGTTGCATGGGAAAAACAAATATTTACCTATTTTAATCTCTTATTGCCTTTTCTTAAGTTGATGTTCGAAACACACTTTGTGGATACTCCGATTTATTGGCTTGATTATGGAAGCCTATGGAATGAGGATGTGGTTGATTTCTACCCACACATGCAAATTAGTTTAAGCCGATTGCCCTCTAGTTGTTGGTCTTCCCACCTCCTACGTTAGAAACAACATCACCCTTTTTTTTCTTTCCTTGCTTGCTTCCCTATTGGTAAAGAAAGAAGTTCAACGCCAACCATAGTTGAAGACTGAAGCATCTTGATGATGCTAGCAAACAACACATAGGGAGACAATATAAGAAGGATTGTTGATAATTTGCTAGGCTGAGACCTGGCGAAGATACAAAAAGTTTTTTTCAAAATTTCTTGATTGATGTTCGATTAGGCTGAGGCCTGAATGAAAAGCGGGTTCCTGGTGTAGCATGGCAATTCTTATTTTTTTAAAATTGAATCCTTATTGTTGAAGGATTCCAAGTAAAACAATAGGTGCATCTCTTGCTTTTATTCGATTTCTTTTGAGGTAGAATCCTTATTGGTAAAGAAATCCCTTGAATCTTTATTGGTAAAGGATTATGAGCAAGATTTTTTACTTCTTTAGAGAAAATGTCTTGTTGGTAAAGGACTTTCTTCAAGACGTGTTTTGGTCAAAGAATTTCTACCTTGATTAGGAGACCAATAACAATGGGTTGGTGAAGGATTTTAACCACATTCCTTCCTATTTTCCAACTAAATCCTTGTTGGTAAATTTTTTTCTTGAGGTTGGATAATAACCTTGATGAACCTGACATGAACAACAGGCTAAAAACAAAAGTTAGAAGACTCTCAATGGGGGGCTTCATGTTCTCTTTTTGAACCAAATCCTTGTTAGAAAAGATTTTGAGGAATTATTTATAAGTGAAAATCAAACTCATGGTATTTGGTATATCTCCCTTCGTTTTTGTCATATTTCTCTGGTCACTCTACTACCATGCAAACATGTACCTTGGTTGTTGTTCTACTTTGAAGGCTTTATTTGTGCTTCATCTTATTTTGCTTGTTGTTGTGCTCATCATAGATATGAATCCTTCAAGCTATTGATTATCAAAGGTACAAAACACTCTTTAAGGTACTAATTATTCAAACTACTGAATCCTAAGTTATTTTTGTTGGACCTCTTTGGTGTGTTCTACATACCTTGAGTGATATTTACTCAAGATTTATAAGTTTGTGATTAGTCCAACCAATTTAGATGGATTCATGGCTGATGAAAATTTCTCAAATTTAGTTGGGAAAAATTATGTGCTCAAAATTACTACCATACCATTGAAGGTATTGTTAAATTATTTGAGTTGGTCTCAATATGTAAAAATGTTCCTCATAGCAAGGGATTTATGAGATCATCTAGTTAAAACACCTCCACTATTTTGTATTAAATATGGCTTAAAGAAGATACTCTTATCATTAGTTAGCTGATTAATAGTATGGAAACCAACAGAACACATTGTTATTCATCTTGAAATGGTCAAACTGGTTTCAAATAGTTTTGCAAAACTTTACTCTTATGCTAACAGTTTATTGAAGTTGTACGATGTTTTTTATATAATGTATAATACTAGATGTTGATCGAGAATTGAATCCTATCTCAATTTTGATGATAACAAAACTTAATTAATCTAAAATTGGTAATTCTAGAATTTCATTTGCAATTCCTTTAAGAGACACAAATGTCAAGGTCAATGCAAAGAATCGACAAAGGTTCTCAAAGACCTCGAGTTACATTACCATGCAAAACTCATCTTAAAGAAGCACCTTCAAAAATAAGAAGCAAAGAGTTGAAGGCTAGAGTTTAGAAAAATCACAAAAAAAATTAGTCTATGTAAGATAGCAGCCCCAAAGCTTCGAACTTGAGTTACAATGAAAGTTTTATGTTTTATATATGTTTTATTGGTGCATACATATGTTTTAAACATGTTAAAATCACAAAAGATCAATTTTAATCATGCTTTGAAAGCATGCTTAGAGATCTAACACTGGATTGATCGATTAGTATTTACCAATGATCGATCAACCAAAATGTGCATAAGCCAAAAATATAAATCATAATCCATCTATTAAAGGTGATTGATCGATCAACCAAATTATGGTCAAACTAAGTTATAAAGCATGATTGTTCATTCTCTTTAGATTGATTGATCAATGATGTCCATGAAATGAAAAATTGTGAAGAATGATCAATCAACCACTTGATATTGATCTATCATATGGATGTTTGCCAAGCAATGGTAGAAAACATAGTCAATCATAGGAACACCATTGATCGATCATACTTGCAATGCACACCTAGAAGGAATTCTAATTGATCGATCAGTCCATGGACATTGATTGATCAACATAACTTGTTAAACTAAATGGTAGGATATTGATCTATCATACCATTGATTAATAAGCCATTTCTTGACAAGAAATCTAGTTTTTACAGTCAATTGATTGATCGATACATTGCACTGATCAATCAATGTAAACTCAACTTTTTGAAAACGAGTTAATAACGACTAGTTTTGCTTGGGGAACTTATAAATACCCTACCACATATTCTTTTGAGAAGTCAATAAGAATTTATTGGCATACCTACTGCAATCTTAGCATTCAATCTTGGAATTCCCTCTTAAGTTCATTTTTTAGAGAAAGAGAGCTTCAACTTGCAACTCATTCTACCACTCGCATTTCCAACTCCTAGCATTCATTTAGTCAAGCTCCAAAATCATTTGAAAGTGTGCATCAAGGCTGGAGGCTTGGATAAATAAAAGATGAAGGTTGTTTCTCCAAAGTTCAAAGGGTGTAAGCTTTTCTTTTTTCCTTTTAATATTTTATTTTATTTGAATGGTTCATCTAGAATCTTGAATCTAGATTGAAGAGTTCGCTAGGGCTAAAACCTAGCTCAATCTCATGGGAGATTTTTTGTAATCGTGCATTTGAGCATACATGTGGCTTAAAAGAGAGCCAAAATATCTTTTGTGTAATCTCAAGCCAAAAGAGCTTATATTAGTAGAATTTCCCAAGTACGGGTTCTTGGGGTTGAGAAAACCAATAGAGGAACATCAATAGAAAAAAATATGTTTTTATTGTGGAGTGTGATTGATTTCTTTCATTGTTTGCATTATTTTCTTTAATTTTTAACACACTTGAATTTAATTATAAAAACTAACTACCCCCATCCCTTTAGTAGCCACCTGGGCCAACACTAGACAAGTGGAGAATTTACATGATTATTTTGCTAGATTCAGAGGCCTCATGCAAAAATAGAAGCTTGCCCAACTTTATTCCACTGATATTGTAGTTCAAGAAAAATAAAAGGAAGCTTTAGAGGCTGCTATATATTTTGAAAATTTCAAACCATATCTTGAAGTGACTAAGACACAAATTTTGAGCTTTGTGACATTGTGCTATTTGATGATATGTGTGCCACAAGGCTCCACATCAAGGCACATTCTCAGCTACATCTTCAGATACATCATCAACCATGTACTTCCAAATAGAGGAAATACAAATAATAGGAAATGAGGAAAAAATAATAGGAATAGCAAAGGAAGAGGTGCCAGAACAGGTTAAGCCCCCTGGAAAACAAAATTTCAGAATCGGATGTGTAAAAATAGTGAAGGACTTAATCATATGATTGTCACGAGTTGGAAAATACATGAAAAACTAGAATGGATCACCGCAAATCAAGATTCCTCTACTTCTACAATGAACACTATAGGACATGTTGAGTCCTCTAACGACAAATAAACTTTAAGAGATGAAGATATTGATTTACTTTAGAAACTTAACATTAAGTTCCAAACTATCTCAAAAAGACTCCACCTCTGCCACCATTGCAACTAATTTTAAAGGTATGTTTTCTACTAGCACTCTTGCCTCATTTCCTTAGATCATTTACTCAGGGGCCTCCAACCATTTGACTGGTAATATTAGTGTTTTAAACTCATTATTATCTTGTCAATAAGAGAAATTTATATCTATACCCGATGGATCCCAAACTAAGGTACACGGGATAAGATCTATGTTGAAGAACAAATATGGAAGAGTCTTATATGACTCTTACAATAAACAGTCTCACAGAGCCAGAATCATATGGTGGGGTCTAAGAAGAGTCTCATGGAAGGAGATCTCATAGAAAGAGTTCCAGTTAAAATTATTTTAGTTATCTTAGTCTTCTATTTATGTTCATCTGTTCAATTTTCTAGTGCTTATCTTTTAGTTCTTAACTTTGGGTATAACTGAGACACTTTTAGTTTAATTGTAATTGGATTCTACTTGTTTCCACAATTATAAATAGAGGCTCATTGTACACAAATTACAATAAGTCAGTGAATTATTTCTCTTTTCCAGAAATTCAACATGGTATTAGAGCAGGTTTTGTGAGTTGACTCAGCCAACGCACATAGATAATATGATCATTTTCTAATCTATCATCTCTAGTAGTTTACTTTCGTATTCTATCTTTTCTCTTTCTTTCCTGTCTCAGTACCCGTTGGTTTATTGGCAGGTTCACCTCCATACATATATACAGAAAGATCTTCGAGTCTGCTTCCCAAAAAACATATAATTTTGGCAATCAGAGTTTTCCACAAAGAGAAATTGATATTTGAAGAAGCAAAGGTCTAACTGGAAGAGAGGTTCAAATGGCAACAAAAAATTTTTGAGACATTTTATACAATCAAGAATGAGAATTTATATGAAGAAAGATATATATCAAAAGAAATATCTAAAAGTATATTTTCTTACCTATCCAACCAATTCTCAATCTGAATTTTCTTAAGGGAGATATATGTCTCATAAGAGTCAATGGCCAAGGTAAGCAACATCTTGCTTCAATGTTGCTTTCAAGTTTCACATTTTTTTACTTGGTTGTGTCTATTCAACATAGTTAACTCCGAAAAACTTTGGTAAAAATATTTACTTTGGCAACATCTTGTTTCCTCTATTATAAATGGACTTCCTTGTATTCAAATTACATCAAGTCAATGAGGTTTTTCACTTTTCCAAAATTCAAAAATCTACCAATGTTGTACCCTCTCTTCACCTAGAGGGTTTTCTTTTTGTTCCAAAATTTCCCTTGAGTTTAATATATTTTAGTTAGTTAACGAAGAAGTTTAATTCTTCCATCACTTTTTATCCCACTCATTGTGTATTTGTGGATCTCAAAGTTAACAGATGATTGGAGGCCGCCATGAGAAGGGGGCCTATAT
Organism: Aristolochia californica; assembly: GCF_029961685.1. Classification (NCBI taxonomy): domain Eukaryota; kingdom Viridiplantae; phylum Streptophyta; class Magnoliopsida; order Piperales; family Aristolochiaceae; genus Aristolochia; species Aristolochia californica. Next base: position 27,985,429 of record NW_027181782.1, on the reverse strand, counting down.
TATTTGGATACACCAACAGTTGACACAACAAGCTTTCCAAAAAAGACTCTACAATGACACAATAAATTGGAACACCCTTCACTTAAGTCTTTCCAGAGAGTATTTCCCTCACTTAAATCTATTTTTATATACAATGTGAATTGTGTCATTTGAGTAAGCATCATAAAAGTATTTTTTCTTCGTAATCAGAGATTATGTGTATTACCCCTTTTTCTTTAGTTCATACTTATGTATGATGACCACTAAATGTTTCAAATATTTCTCAGTCGATGTATTTTATCTATTTGTTGATGACTATTGTTGAATTTCTAGAAAAACAAAAACTTCAATGACTTGTTGTAATTTAAGTATAATGAGTCTCTATTTATAATAGAGGAAACATGTAGAATCCAATTACAATTAAACTATCCTTTTCCAAATTAAACCCAAATTGGAACACTTAAAGATAATTTATTTTTAAATTGTGGAGCCTAATCAATGCCCTACGTTGAGTCGGTATGCTAGTTTTTCTCTTGTAAAAAGGTTGCCCTAGTTTTTCTCTTTATATTTGGGAGCACAACTATTAGGGTTTTAATCATCATTCGAGGAGCATCAGTTGTGGCCGAGAGAGGTTAGAGATAAAAAACACCTGTAAGTGTGTGAGATCTTTCTTGTAAACTATTTCATCTTCATAGTGGATTACTACAGTGGCGGAAGACAGGACTTAGTCTCACCTTGAGGTGATCCAATAAAAATCTTGTCGTGTTTTTTCATGCTTAATTTTCCACTCTTTTGCATTTATTATTATTTCTCTCATTAGTTTGGAATTAGGGCATCTAATTCCTAATAGTTCTAGCATAATTAAACAACTAAACATAAATAGAAGACTAAAACACCTTTAACTGAGACTCTTTCGAGATGTTCTCCTATGAGATTCCTGTAAGACTCAACCATATTACTTCTAGCTCTGTGAGACTTCTTACTATGAGATTCATTAAGAATTTTCCCTATCTGCTCATCAACACCCCTCCCCCCTCTCCCCTCCCTTCAAGTTGAAGTTTATAACATTAGTTTTCAATGAAAATGATTTTTGGTCTTCAATCTTTATTGTTTAAAACTTTTTCATAGATGTTAAATATTCATCCTTTGCTCTCCCACTTTCTTGAATATTTTGGTCACATAAAAATTACCACAACATGTTGAAAAAATACCTCTTTCTTGTACTTCTTCTTCTTCTTTTTTTCTCCTCAAACTATAAATAAAAATGACATAGAGACCCAGCTTGGACAAAACACAATGTGAGAGAAAAAAATCACAACTAGTTCTACGAAAATTCTCCATACACCAATTAAAATGGTCATAGTCTGAAACATACTCCATATTTGAAAGGAAAAAAAGGGCCCAAATCACTTTTTAGGACTTAACAAAGAGAATATCACTTTTTTAAAGGTAGCACAAACCCAAATCACCTCAAGGCTGAAGAATAAAAGACTTGACTCAAGCTAGATGTTGTGCACACTCTTATACCTTTTAGGTAGTAAGTCTAGACATTTATCTGAAGTGATGAAAACACAACAAAACAAATTGGATAAATACTAGAGGAAAACAACGTTAACCAGAAGGAGGCGGCTATGCAATACTCATTCTTCATGTTAAATTTATGGAAAAGAGAAATACTTCCTTGACTTGATGTAATTAGAGTACATGAACCCCTATTTATAATAGAGGAAAGTAGTAGAATCCAATTACAAATAAACTACCCTTTTCCCAATTACACCCAAACTCTAACATTTTAAAATAAGTCCTAGAATAATTAAATAACTCAAAATAAATAGAATATTAGCATAACTAAAACACCTTTAAACTGAAACTCTTTTGTAAGACTTTCTTCTATAATAATTTTAGCTATGTAGGACTTCTTATTATGTAGGACTCATCATGCCATCATTGTATGGGCATGGAGCCTTCTTCTTGGTCTATGAGCCTCGAGCCCATCTTCCACATCTCTTGGATGTGTGGGCCTTCCTTATGTAGGCCTTCCTTGGTCATATGGGCTTGGGCCCATCTTCCAACACTCCCCCTCAAGCTGGGAGTGAGAGAAGATCATGAACTATCCACTTGTTACAGATGGTATATAGGATCTTCTTGTGTAAAATGACAGTTCTCCATATGGTGTTTAAGATCTTCTCATATAAAATGGCAGTCCTCCATATCTTCCAACACTCCCCCTCACTGGTGGTCTCTTCCATGAGACCCATCTGGCATAAGATAAGTGAGAGTAAAATCACTTCAAGTCATATGACATTGCTCCATACTCTGGTCATAACCCATACTGGATGTAGGGCACACTCTTATCTTTTGTAGGTAGTGGGTCTAAACCCAGTGCTCAGAATTGTAATAAAACTCCTCCATTACTGTGTCCCAACCCGGGACACTGACTCTCAAGTGGTAGGAGTAATAAATGTCAATTAAGGGAGGTAATAGGTAAAAGTTTGGGGCCACCTTGGCTTTCGTCATCCATCAAAATAGCCAATGCTGATAAAAATCAGCAACTAAGAAGTCCTTCTTCAATAATAATGTCTCATCCAAAGAGACACAATAGCTGCAGCTGAAATGGGCCAATGCCCAAATAACATGTAACAAATTTGCGGTAGTATAGTAGTAGATAACCGGTAAATAATGAAAGTCCTTAAGAGTAATAAGGACACATGAAATAGTTCACAATGAGTTCATCAGTAAATAAGGAAGTTGCACAAAATAGTATGTTAGAACAGAGTAATAATCCAAGATAATAATTCAGCCGAAGATACAGAATCAAGTCAAACCGAGTCAAATAGTAGACTGATATAACTGAGTCATAGAAGAAATATGTATAGAACTCGGAACCCGAACACGTATAACAGAAGAAGAAAATAAGTGGGCCGAGTAAGGTTGACCCGGACCCAAGTTGACCCTAACCGGGTTGAGCAGAGTTAACTCGGCAGAACATAGGCAGAACTCGGGTTGGCCGTGTCGCTGGGTTAACTCGACTCGGTTTGATTTGTAGTCAGGTTCTCAACCCGGTGCTTGATTAAATCAAGTTTCCTAACTTAGGAAACTTGATATTCTTCGTCTTCCTCTCGCGGTGCTCAACAGAGCGGAATTGCAGAAAAAACTCGACAGAAGAAAATCTCAATAAAATTTTCTTCTCCGACAATGGCAAAGGGAACAACTGGCTGATTCGACGGCGAGGCTTGTTTTCCTGATCAAGTAGCAATTACTCGAGATTAATCAACAACCAAGGATAACGACAAACTATAGAGATAGCAGAATTCTCTTCCCGGAAGAAACATTAAACTTGGCTTCCCTCCTATTTCTGCGGTGAAAAAAAACTAGTGAAAGAGGCAACTAGAGGAATTTCCAAAACCAGTAGCGGGGTGTGATCAACAACTTCCAGAAATAGAAGATTCAGCAGATTAACTCGGCGGAACCAGAAATAGATGGGTCTACATCCTCCAGAATATGGCAACTTTCTAGGCTGGTGATTGTCGGGCAATAAAGGAAAATTTATGAAAATAGATTATACGATAGAAGAAATATTTCCTGAATGATCACAGAGATAGAGTTGTCTGTGCTGGAAATTTGTTGGAGCCGAAATTGTCTATGCTGGAATGGAGATTTTCACGATGAGAATTTATCTGAGTTTTTCGAAATCTGGTTCATTGTAGAGATAGTGTTGCGGACTTTGTATACTACTCTCTATTGATCAAGAAGCAGTCTTAATGCTAGTTTTGACTTTGGAGTATGGAGCAAATGTCGGCTGGAGACCAACTTCAGAATATACATAGAGGTCTAAGGAAAGAGTATGTGGTTTTGATGGGTAAGAAGAAACGTAAACTAAGCAACGGGTATAGGGATTGAAAAGAGAAAAAAGATAGATACTAACCTAAATTGCTACATATCATAGATCATAAAAGGATCACATTATCTCTGTGGGGTGACCGAGTCAACTCATAGAACCTAATCTGATACCGTGTTGAATTTATGGAGAAGAGAAATACTTCATTGACTTGATGTAATCAGATTACATGAACTCCTATATATAATAGAGGAAAGTAGTAGAGTTCAATTACAATTAAACTACCCTTGTCCCGATTACACCCAAATCTAATACTTAAAGATAAGTCCTAGAATAATTAAATAAGTCAACATAAATAGAAGCGTAGCATAACTAAAATACCTTTAAACAAAAACACTTTTGTGAGACATGCTTCCATAATAATTTTGGCTCTGTAAGACTTCTAATTGTGTAGGATTCATCATGCCATCATTGTATGGGCATGGGGCCTTCTTCTGGGTCTATGAGCCTTGAGCCCATCTTCCACATCTATTCCCATCTTCCAACACTTTCAAAGTGATCACTTTTTTTTTAAAAAAAAAAAAAAAACTAGGGGAGACTACAATTGTTGAACTAAATAAATTTGACTAAATATAATTTTTTTTGGGGTGACCACAATGTTATGAAGTCAACTATGTAGAAGACACAAAACCGAGTGACAAAAACACAAAATTTCAAAACAACATCAAAGAAAAGTCTTATATACCTTGAATAAGCACATCATGGAGTGATAAGTCTTACCAAAACTCTCTGATTAGAAGGGCAATTTGGCTAAAAAACTCAATTCACGTGGAGATAAAATCGGAAAAAATGTAGAAATGGTCTATGGTACTTCTGATATTGGTACCTAAATAAATATACCTCAAAATCACAAAAAATTTGTTTCTTAAGAAACTACACTCAAAGAGAGATAATTTCATACCTAATTTGACATAAAAACCTTCGTTATTGAATCTTGTATGACCTCTTTAATTTTTTTATTTTGTAGCTTGATGGTTACCAATTCCAATACGAATATCTCCTTTCATATAGATAAGATTGACATAAAACTTTTTGCTTATAAAACTAGACTTTTGATACCATTCATTCAAGTATAATTCTTTTTCATAAAATATAATTATTTTAATAGAAATAATCTGATAGATTTTAAACTTTGTAATCTAGTCAAACTGAGTTCTCTTTCTTCTTTGGCCAGCTTGACCATTGACTCTTTTGATGTTGATATCTCCCTCTAGAAAGATCAGATTGAGAATTGGTTGAATATGTAAAAAAATAGACTTATATATTTATCTTTTGACATATAATTCTCCATATAAAGTCTTATTATTGATGGCATAAAATATCTCAAATTTTAAACCTTTATACTAGTGCTCTAACCTCTCTTGGAGTCTTACCTTTGCTATTTCAAATGTCGATTTCTCTTTAGAAAACTTAGATTGCCAAAATTATTTTTGAGTTGGCAATCAGACTCAGATCTTTCTGGAAATATATAATTTTCCATTTGAAAATTTTATTTTGGATGTGCGAACGCCAAGAAAACAACGTGTACTGGTAAGAAAGCAATAAAAAAAATTAAAACTAGTGATTACTTTCCAAAACTATTCTTCAAACCCTAACTTAGGGTTTTATCAACTTAATTATGGAGCCACTCCTTCAACAAACCAGAACATAAGGAGAGCTTCAAGAGGACTTTTAGCATTCCGAAGGAGGATTTTTTTGCATAAAAATTAGATCAAACAAACATGGAATGAAGGAAACTCATGCACATGACAAAAAAAGTGATTTCAACCATTCAATATGAAGAAAAAACGAATTTTGAGGGGGATAATTAGGCTTGAGTAAAAACAAACTTTGTGACTATCAAAAACTTGAATTGAATCCCTCATAATCTAAACCGTAAGGTGAAACTTATCTGATTAAAGAGAGAAATTTCTGAATTGACTTAACCTTTTTGTTCGACTTCAAAACTTGCCAAACCTTTTGTTGCTTAAAAGCTAAATTGAGTTTCCTTTCCACTATACTGTCATAATTTGATCAACTTTACTTTAAACACTAAAATATTCCAAGTATGATACCAAGTTCAATTATAGGGTGTAATCCATGGATAACTTGGTTTGAGAAGAAGAAGAAGAAAGAATGAAGAAGAGAATAGAACATGAGAAGGAGAAGGCAAGAGTGCAAGTTGAGGAAAGAAACTTTAGGGGTTAAGAGAGAGCACGAATTTGAGCTCCTCTCCCTCTCTTTCTTATTTATATAAGTGGGGCATGGATGCCCTAATACATAAGAATGAAAAAGAATTCTTAAACTAACCACTAATAACAACTTATGCCACTAATTCTCATTATTACATAGAATACCACTCAAACTACTTCAACAATAAGAATATCATTAGCCAATGATAAGTTGAGGAAAGATTAAGTTAGTTTCCAACCCAATTTGAATTTAGTTAATATATGTTGGAAATGACATGGTTGTTCTTAAGTAAGGTTGTGTATGATACATAGTAACGGGATTAGTCTTGATCCACACTTCCTATTAAATTGAGTGGTTATGGATCAAGTGATTGTCTCATGTTAACATGGACATTCTAAACTCATATTTTGAAATTCATGTCCTTCTTAATTACTACAAGGGATTCATATGAATCCACTCTTACCCTGATAGCGGCTAGCCAATACAACCCAACAGACTGATCTGTTAGGTGCGGAAAGCTACCGCCTACAAGAGTGGACAGAACCACTCTGACACCCACCACGCCCATTCTTGACCGCTTCTCACGGGATTCAAACACGGGATGTGGCATGCCCAACTCTGATACCATGACAATGGCTAGCCAATACACCTAAAGACCGATATGTTAGGTGCGGAAAGCTACCGCCTACAAAAGTGGACGGAACCACTCTGACACCCACCCTGCCCATTCTTGACCCAACTAGAACAACTGTCCTTAAGGGGATAAAGCTTACGTTAAGACATAGATGAGAAACTCTTTCAAATGAGTAATTTTCCATATTCAAATATGGATGATTTCGCTACCTTTTCATAGCTTCAAACAAGAATTCATAAATGAGAAAAAATTATGCTTCTTTTCTTTTTGAGTGTCTAGAGAGCATATCAAGTCACTCTTGGATAGTAGATACCATCTACCTTATGATATTAGTGGTAAGATTTGGTCGTCAATTGCAAGCATATACTTTCATCAATTAGATAGATAATATTTTGCTGATTTTTATAATCAATTTGATAAAGGTAGCCTTGGGTAACTCTCTGTGAGTCATATCAATTACTCAAGGATCCCTAATTTGTTACTTTGCCACAAATGTCCAACAAAATTTTTCATAATGTAATCAATAAAAACACTGAAAATCAGTACTTTGGTATATGAATAAATAACACAAGCATATAAATCAATAAAGAGTACGCACATGTGATTTCTTCTTCGGTAGAACATGTATGAGCAAATCTGATCAGTCAAAGTAATTAGAACTTCACTTAGTGCTAACTAAAGTGAACCGTCGATAGAAGTCAACCTTGGAAAGATTTTTATGGTGGCATGCTTCAGGTCTGCACAAAATGTCCACTCGATAAATTCAGGAGCCGACTAGGACATACATTGTTGAGAATCTGACTTTAGTAACAAACTGGTAGTCGACTCTAGACATTGAGACAGTACTGGTATATGGCTGATGTTGGGTTGTTCCTCCTGCTTCAACTCTTTTTTGTTTCCCTCATTTATAATAGAGGGTGCTTGCCAGCTACAACCTGTATTTTATATTACTTAAATTTTTATCAAATTTTTTCTATACTAAATTTTCATCAATATGCTTCCTTTTATTTTCCCATCAACTATGTCTTACAAAATGTCTGAAGAATGCACCAAAACAGGATGTTGTTGTTCAGACAACAAATTAGTGCCAAAACAAACTATGTTGTTGCATGCGACGGCAGAACCCATTTTTATTGCTAACGAATGAGTGCTGAGGTTTTCTTACAATTACTACCAAAGCTGTAGAAAATTGTTCGTCATGAATGACTCAGGCACTCAGCTAACTTATCGAAGAAGGGAAGTTGCTGAATTTTTAACATTTCAAGGCATGAAATATGAAATAGGGAAAATTGTATAGAACCAAAATTGCACTAATATTTACATTTGTAGCCAAGTCCTACAAACCGCATGGTAAAAAATTTCACTAACAACTAAAGACGGAGATATGCTGGATTAGCTGTTGTTGGACCAAGGAAGATGTTAAGCACCCATCTGTGGTTATTGAAACAAGCAAAGCCTTCTGAAAATCTTCACTCAACGATCTCTGCGTCAACGAGATTAAGTATTCCATGGAGGCACCATCACATGGCAGCATAATTGGCCCATTTCCCGGCAGTCCGTATTCTTCTTCGGAGACCGCCAACAGAGCTTGTAAAATGGGATTGCAGAGGAATGTCAAAGGAAGAACGAAGCGCTCACAATCTGTTGTGTATGCAACAAAATGACCTTTCTCGGCGACGGATCTGGTCCTGGTCGCAGCTAGTTTCTTCACCAACTTCTTGGGGCTCATCATTGTCGCGAGTGAAGAGTTGCAGAAAGAATTCCCGGAGGAAAGAGAGACTGACCTGGGATTCCAATGGGTGGTGTATTGATGAATGAAAACCTCGAGAAGATGTAAATATAAAAGGATTTCAAAGGCACCGATCGGCTCCAATCTGGATAGCTGGGTCATTAATCTTTCTAGGTTAGCTGGGATGCAACTCCATGTGCTGGTCATACCACGATAGGGCTTGGAGGAGAATAGGGCCATAGTTCCTTATCGCTGCTTTCTTTCTTGTCCGCCGTCTTGACAGCTGACCAGCCTAATTCCACTCAATTAAACATGGGAACTTGCAAAAGGAATTGTTGATTTCTTATCCCCTCACATCGTATCTACAAGTTGGCCCGGTGCCAATGGTAGAACACATCCTTCGTCTACTTGCAGTGGACACCGCTTCGCACCAACCTTACCAATCGACACAGTTGTGGACCAGGTGATTCACGGACTCTAGTTTTGGACACATGGACCCTTACATGGCTTCAGTAGAAGATCTAGTTTTCGCCTTTCTCACAAAATTGGTTTTCGCCTTACAACAAAAATTGGTCCCGGATTTGACATTGTGATTCGTAGGGAGGAAGATGAGAAAGACGAAAATCAAACTGAAAGAAAGTTTGAAAACCCTTGGTTCTTTTAGGAGAACGCATACACTTGAACTTCTTGAGGATAACTCAAAACTCTTGTTTACGCTAAATTAATACTTTATTTTTCTCATTACTCTTACCCCTTAAATAGGGTCACCCTTACAAGGTTTAAAATAAAATATTACAAAAATGTCCCTATAGGTAAAATATTACAAAAAATGCCCATGTGGCCTATTAATTTTTTAACTGAAATAAAATAAAGTAAATTAAATAAAAACAATTAATTAGACTCTAATAACTTTATAATGTTATTGCGTGCATAACCGTCTCAGGGTTATGAGTAACAAAAAACTTATTTACCTCCGCGTAACAAGGCCAAATATTTCATATGCAGTCAATGTGGAAAGTCAATATATGCACAACTCACAACTCAGTCATTGGCAAGTACTAGAAAGGATATTGCAATATCTGGAATGAGCACCAGAAAGAGGGCTTCTCTATAAATATCATGGTCACTTAAACATCGAAGGATTCTCAGATGCCGACTGGGTCGGATCTCTGGATGATAGAAAATCTACTTCGGAATATTGTACGATGGTTGGAGGGAACTTGGTTACATGGAGAAACAAGAAGCAGAACGTAGTTGCATGGTCTAGTATAGAAGTAGAGTATAGAGTCATGGCACACACGGTCAGTGAATTCCTATGGATCATGTTTCTTCTTACTGAACTGGGATTCTACAAAGAAGCTCCTATGGACCTATATTGCGATAATCAGGATGCAATACACATCACATCGAATCCAGTCTTCCATGAGAGAACAAACCATATTGAAGTAGACTACCACTTCATACGACAAAAATTCACTGTAGGCATCTTAGCTCTCAAGCATATATCTTTGCATAACATGGTTGTAGATATTCTCACCAAACCAGTCACTCAAAAAAATTTGTCTACCATCTGCATCAAGCTGGGCATCTACGATATTTTCTCACCCCCAGCTTGAGGAGGAGTATTGAGACCCACCATGAGGACGTCAGCCAAGAGGGTCATCACATGAGCTGGAATGAACTAGAATACATTGGAAGATTTGAAGATCAAGCAGGACCCACAAATATACCACGAGCTAGTATCTTTCCCAATATGAGTTGGAAAATTTTGAAGATCTTTCTTGATTTATATGATTGATTTATCTTCCTTAGATTGATGTATTATAAGAGAAAGTAGGAATCCTAATTGATTAAGGAATTTCCCTAATTATGTATTGGAAATAGTATAAATAGGGGGTCTTGGAGGACGTCTAAGACATCAAGCTCTCCTCTTCTCTCATTCTTGTGTGAAGCTCTCTCTCTCTCTCTCTCTCTCCAAGTCTCTTTATTTTTCCTTCTTCCCTTCTCTCTACCCGAGAGCACTTCTTCCTTTTTCTCTTTTTTCTTTCTTTCTTCCCTTGCTTGAGATATTATTAATGGGGTCCTAAATTCAATAGAGAAGGATAAGGCAAGAGCACAAGTTGATGAGAGAAACTTTAGGGTTAAGAAAGAGCACGAGTTTGAGCTCCTCCTCCTCTCTTTCTTTTATATAAGTGACGCATGGATACTGTTGGAAGATATGGTGGACTACCATTTGCAACAAGCTAGATGTTTATCATGTTCCCTCACCCCCAACTTGAGGGGGAGTGTTGGAAGATGAGCCCAAGCCAACATGACCAAGGAAGGCCCACATGTCAAAGTGAGTGGAAGATGGGCTCAAGCCCACAGACCACGGAGAAGGCTCATAGGCCCACACAGTGGTGGCATGAAGGTAAATAAGCAGTCATCTCATAAAGATGTCACTGATATAATTACTATATGATTTATGTTTCTTATTCACTTTTACTAGGGTGAAGGGTATTCTTGTAACACTAGTACTTTTGATATCTATAAATAGATCTTAAGGGGGAAGGTTTGGACAAGTCCATAACCCTTTTCTTTCTCCTATTTTCTCCCAATGGTTCTCTTCTTTTTCGCCATGAGTTAAATTCATGGAGTCGTGAAAATCAACATGGTATCAGAGCATTGATTTTTAGGATTCATAGTATGTGTTTTTTAGAACTTATATCTTTTTTTATATGCTAATCATTCCTAATTTGGCTACCCTTATTATTTTTTTTGCTTCTTCCAATTACCAGTATTTTATGTCCACCCCCCATCGAACAAGTTTTTGAAAGAAAAAAAATTCATCCAAATTCCTTTTTGGCACAATGAAACTCCAACTTCAAGCTTGCATACAATCTCCTCTAAATACCAGGTGGCACCTTCAACCACCACTTGGCAGAATTTGTAGACTAGAAAATTTCGACTAATGCCACCACTGTGTGGGCATGTGGGCCTTCTCCTTGAACAACAATATCAAAAAAGTATCTCATGATCTATCCTTGGAAAGTTTCAGTTTGTTAACTTACAATATCTGGAAAGAGTCGTTAGAAGATCATCTTATTTTCATAAACTTTCCTTGATTTATTTGTCAAAGATTGCCTTGCCTAAAGATTTCAAGAAAAACAAAGGCAAGGAAAGGTGTCTTCTTTGATCGCTAAGTTGGCACCAATTGAAGGAGGAAACTAACATATTTAGAAGATTTTTTCAGCCACGAATTTTGAGAGATTTTGTTGTTGTTTTGAATGATTACAAAGAATTTGATTTTATATTTTTGCCTAAAAAAATTAAGGCAAGAAAAGATTGAAATATTTTTTGGTGAAGTGGCGCCTATTTTTTGGAAAGTGTTTGTTTAAGGAAAGTTTCTCTCTTCTTTGATCTCAAACTTATTCGAGATCTCCTTGATTTTATATGATTTATCTATCTTGCCTCAATCTCAAATTTCCTCAAACCATAAAGGACAGATCAAAGATATAAAATTGTGAGTTGTCATCCAAGTTATTATTTGGAAAGATTTGGAAAGATATCCTTTGTTTTTTTTTGGAAATGGCTGATTTAAAAAGATCTCTTCTTGATTTTTTTTATCGGATATTCCTTCTTAATCAAAAAGGAAGATAAGAGGAATGATTTAAAGTGATTTTCGGACAGCACATGAATATCTGCACTTGATTGTCTAGTGATATTTTTTAATTACATAAAGGACAAGTCAAACTTGGACTGTTCTTATCCTAGCTGAATTGGTGTAGTTTGGCAAGGAAATACAATATTGACCTAGTAAAGTTGTTTCTACAAGTCTTCTTTTACTTGATCATACAATAGGTGGAGTAGCACTTAAGCTTGCACAAATATTTTTTGGTTTCTAGATGGGATCATTGACATTATTTCCCACTTTGAAGGGGAGAATAGAAGGAGAAGTATGAAGGATGGGCACATTGGAGATTGTTTGATTTATTGATTATCTAACAACACTTGGTTCCGCTTATTATTGGCAGTCTATTACTCGCTTGACTTAATCATTATCAAAGCTACTATCTACTATCTACTATTTGTTATCTTCTCATCAGTGCCATCTTTATGAGATGACTCTTTATTTACCATTATGCTACCACTATGTGGGCCTATGGGCCTTCTCTTTGGTCTATGAACTTGAGCCCATCTTCCACACACTTGGACAAGTGGGTTTTCCATGGTCATGTGGGCTTGGGCCCATCTTCCAACACTCCCCCTCAAGCTGGGGGTGAGAAAATGTCATAAACACCCAGGTTGCTGCAAATGGTGTATAGGATCTTCCTGTATAAAATGGTAGTCTACCGTATCTTCCAACACTTCCCCTCAAGTTAGTTGTCTCTTTGTTCTTTTCCAAGAGACCTAGCTGGCATAATAAAAGAAAGAGTAAAATCACTCCTTGCTGTAAGAGAAAGCTCCATACTTCTGTCAAATTGTCATAGTCAAAAAATACTTTCTACTCAATTTTGCAGGCAGAAAAGTAGCCCTATAGTGGGGCACAAAGTCTACCCACTTTCTCAAGATAGCTCAAACAAACACCTCTTGGGTGAATAATAGACTTGACTCACACTCCTATCCTATGTAGTTAGTGGCTCTATAAGCATTGCTCAGAAGTGTAGTAATAAGCTCCTCCATCACGGTGTCTCAACACAAGCCACCGACTCTCAAATGGTAGGAGTAAAACTGCCAAACAAGGGGAGGAGGGGGTGGGGGGGGGGGGGGGGGGGGGGGGGGGGGGGGGAGAAGAGGTAATAGGTAATCACTGGAAGATTCTGGGGTCATCATGTGCTTTCTTCTTCATGATAATAACCAATACTAACAACAATAAACAACATAGAAGTCCTTCTTTAGTAATAATGTCTCAATCAGAGAGACACAATAGCAGCAGTTGAAATGGGCCTGGTGTTATGGTCCCTAGCCATGGATCTAGTAACTCGGTGAGATAGTGATGAATCTAGCACGTACATAGGTTTAAACTCCGTAAAGAACCAAGAATTTCGTCTCCAACCACTCTAAGTTGGAAACATAATTCTTTTTCTCTCACAAATGAGTTCAGACACTATTCACGCATAGGTAAACCACTATTCACGCAGGTAATTTAATAATAAAACTACAACCTTATGAACTTAGGAAAATCAATCTCAATTTACCTTTTTTAACTTAGGTAAATCGTCTCCCCTGTTTTGCCGTGAAAGACCCTGTTTCGCCATGAAGGGACCCTGTTTCGCCGTGAAGGGAGAAGAGTTCTTCTTCCCGGACAGGGTTCGATTCTCTTCCTTCATCTTCCGTCCTCGGTTCCGTGAATCAGGCAAGCCTCTTGCCATCATGATGGAGCAGCAATTTCTCCGCCCTCGCCTTGGCTGAAGCAGGGATTCACGCAACCCTTCTTCCTCCTTAGTTCCGTGAAACATCAGGTCTCTCTCCACCTCGTCAGGTAGAGATTTCCTCTTCTCTTCCCTTCTCAACCTCCCCAAACCACTCACACAAGCTCCAATGCCGAAGGAAAGGTTCACGCCCAAAATCCCAGAAGAGGGAGCTCGAGGAGAAGCTAGATTAACCTAATGTACTCTAGTTTAAGCTAAATCCGAACTTAGGTTTTATTTCTCCATTCTTACCCCTTAAATAGGGTAATTAACATCAACATAGGTTAGGGTTAAAAAACCCAATTCTACCCCTACCTTTAAGCCTTATTACAAATCAATAAAATTCGAAATTAAAAGCAACATAAATAATAAAAGTAAAGTAGATGACTCAGTATTATTGAGTCCATAACATTTGCCTCCCCCCCCCTTGGAGACCGAGCTTGACCTCAAGCTTGGAAGCTGGGTAGACCTAGTGAAAGTTGTCGAGCCGCTCCCATTTTGCGTAGTTGTGGCCGATTGCTGCCCAGTAATGGCATGCAGGGAGATGTCCAGTGGTTCTTCCTCAATCATATCCTCTGTCACCTCGATATCCTCATCTTCAACCTTATCGATCAAAAATAATCTTTTACACTGATGCCCAACCCGATATGGTTCATCACAGTTGTAACATAGATTCTTAGCCTGCCGTTCCACCATCTCAGCACTTGTCAATTTTTTTATATAAGGAGTTGTAGGATGACTAGATCTCGGACCCTGTCAAAGTAATACCCGGGTTGTTTCTCGGAGGAATGCGCTCCCCTGACCCTGGAGGTCGTCTGTACTGTGCCTGCTGTCGCAATTCTAAAGCATGAGCTATATTCATAGCGCTGGATAAGTCAGCAGGTGCATAGAGCTCTACCTCAAGCTTTAAGGCCTCTGTCAGTCCTGCTATAAATAGCGCCACTTGCTGATCCACTTGTACCATACTGCTGGCTCGTGCTAATTTTTCCTGGAACAATTTTTGATATTGCTCCACGGCCCCAGTTTGGCGTAGTAAAACCAAATCTCCCAAAGGGTTACTGCAAGCCGGAGGACCAAAATGGAGAGAACACAGTCGCTTAAATTCATCCCAATCTACCACCTCGCTATCAACCTCAACTAGCTGGTACCAAAGTTGTGCTTCCCCTAGTAAGTGGAAAACAACTACATTGACTCGGTCATAGGTTGGGACTCGCTGATGGCTAAATTTTTTTTCGCATCGATACAACCATATCAAAGGGTCTTCTGACCCATTATAAGTAGGGAATTCCATTTTAGTATACCTCAGAACAGTGCCTCCTCCCTAGTAGAAGTGTCCCCCCAGAATGAGGGGTCCT
Source organism: Aristolochia californica (assembly GCF_029961685.1). Classification (NCBI taxonomy): domain Eukaryota; kingdom Viridiplantae; phylum Streptophyta; class Magnoliopsida; order Piperales; family Aristolochiaceae; genus Aristolochia; species Aristolochia californica. The sequence goes on along the minus strand of NW_027181782.1, from coordinate 27,970,272 downwards.
TGCTGTCCCGAGAAACTCATGCGCCTCGGAAATTCATCTCCCCCTCAGTTATACGAATGGTCCCCTCCTCTCTGATCTGGAATGAGGGGTGCAGTGCCTCCCCCCTGGTTGAGGTGTCCCCCCGTAATGAAGGTCCTTGCTGACCCGAGAAACTCGTGTGTCTAGTAAACTCATATCCCCCTCTGATCTGCGAATGGTCTCCCGGAATTGGGTTTTTGTCAGTGCTCAGACCAGTCTCCATGTTATCCATCCTTCCTTTCAAGGTTTCCAAACTGAGAGTAAACTTTTCCTCCAATGCAGCAAATTTCTTGCCAGTAGTTAGACCATTCTCCATGCTATCCATCCTTCCCTTCAAGGTCTCCATATCGATATCAATTTTTGAGAACCTCTCTAGGACAATATGAAATTTTCTTTCAAGCAATTCAAAGTATTCATTGGTGCTTCTCTCTGCCGAGTTATCCTGCTCTGATACCAAGTTGTTATGGTCCCTAGCCATGGATCTAGTAACTCGGCGAGATACTGATGAATCCAGCACGTACACGGGTTTAAACTCCGTAAAGAACCAAGAATTTTGTCTCCAACCACTCTAAGTTGGAAAAAAAATTCTTTTTCTCTCACAAATGGGTTCAGACACTATTCACGCATAGGTAAACCACTATTCACGCATGTAATTTAATAATAAAAGTCCAACCTTATGAACTTAGGAAAATCAATCCCAATTTACCTTTTTTAACTTAGGTAAATCATCTCCCCTGTTTTGCTGTGAAAGACCCTGTTTCGCCGTGAAGGGACCTTGTTTCGCCGTGAAGGGAGAAGAGTTCTTCTTCCCGGATAGGGTTCGATTATCTTCCTTCGTCTTCCGTCCTCGGTTATGTGAATGAGGCAAGCCTCTTGCCGTCACGATGAAGCGGCAATTCCTTCGCCCTTGCCTTGGCTCAAGAAGGGATTCACGCAACCCTTCTTCCTCCTTAGTTCCGTGAAACACCAGGTCTCTCTCCACCCCGTCAGGTAGAGATTTCCTCTTCTCTTCCCTTCTCAACCTCCCCAAACCACTCACACAAGCTCCAACGCCGAAGGAAAGGTTCACGCCCAAAATCCCAGAAGAGGGAGCTCGAGGAGAAGCTAGATTAACCTAATGTACTCTAGTTTAAGCTAAATCCGAACTTAGGTTTTATTTCTCCATTCTTACCCCTTAAATAGGGTAATTAACATCAACATAGGTTAGGGTTAAAAAACCCAATTCTACCCCTACCTTTAAGCCTTATTACAAATCAATAAAATTCAAAATTAAAAGCAACATAAATAATAAAAGTAAAGTAGATGACTCAGTATTATTGAGTCCATAACACCTGGGTCCAAATAACACATACCAAATAGGCAGTTATATAGCAGCGGAAAATAACCAATATGTAGTAAAAGTTCTCAAGATAAGTAAGGATACATAATATAATCTACAACAAGTTCATCCTTGAATGAGGAAGCTATGGACAATGTAATAAGTTGAGGATAATCCAAGGTAATAATATGAGTCGTAGTCAAAATGGTAGTAATTAGTTTATGATTTATGTATCTTATTCACTCTTACAGGGGTGAAGAGTATTCTTATAATATTAGTACTTTTGATATCTATAAATACAACTTAAGGGGATGGGTTTGGACAAGTCCATAACCCTTTTCTTTCTCCTATTTTCTCTCATTGGGTGTCTCTTCTTTTTCTCCATGAGCTAAATTCATGTAGTCCTTAAAACCAACAAATACCCTAATACATAAGAACAAAAAAGAACACTTAAACTAACCACTAATTATAGCTTATGCCACTCACTCTCATAATTACATAGAATACCACTCAAACTACTTCAACACTCCCCTTCAAGTTGGGGAGAAAAAATCAAATATTCCTAGCTTGGAGCAAGTATCTATGAGTGACTTTGTAGCAGTAGCCTTTGTGAAGATGTTCACCGATTGATTCTTTGAAGAGATATATTGCATAGATATTATCTAGAACCCAAGATCAGTCATGAATGATTTTAACTATAAAAATTCACTTAATGAAAGTGTCATAGCTCGATATTCTACTTCCCACACTTGATCTAACCACTACATTTTGTTTTTTACTTCTTCGAGTGACTAGATTGCCCCCCAATAGTTGTGCAGTAACTAGAGGTGAATTTTCTGTCATAAGGGGACCAAAACTATCAGCATCAACAAAGCCTTCAATTTCTATATGACCATTACATTTATACAGCAAAACTTAACTTGGACTTTTCTTGAGATATCGAAGGATTCTTTCTAATGCTTCCTAATGTGATTGTTCTGGTTGATGCATATATTGTTTGATAACACTGAAAGAATAGGAAATATCTGGTCTTTTGACTCTGTGATAGATCAGCTTTGCAAATAACCGTTTAAACTAACCAACATCAACATCACTACCCGTTCCTACACACAACTTAACAATAGGTTCCATAACTATGTCCATAGGCTTGCATTCAAGTGTCCTAGTTTTCTTTGACAAATCAAGTATTTGTGATAGGACTATACCATGTCTGGATTGAAGAACTTCAATTTGAAGGAATTACTTGAGAAACCCGAGGTCTTTGGTTGGAACTCTTTAATAAGGTCCTCCTTTACCTGTTGAATACCTCAAAGGTCATTTCATTGCCCATAATAACAATATCATCCACATATACAACCATAAGAATGTTGCCTTTAGTGGAATTTCTGGTAAACATTAAGTGATCACATTCACACCTCTTGAACCAAAGTTTTTTAACCATAGTGTTAAATTTATCAAAACAAGTCCATGGAGGCTGTTTCAATCCATATATTGCTTTATTTAACAGACATACTTTCTCCCTTTCAACCATATCACTAGGTGGTGGGCACATGCAGACTTCCTTAGAGAATATACCATTCAAGAAAGCATTCTTGACATCTAATTGATGTCACTCCAATTTAAAATTGGTTGCTAGAGAAATAAGAATTCTGATTGAGTTCATTTTGGTAACAGGAGAAAAAGTTTCATCATAATCAACACCGTAAGACTCAGTATAAACTTTAGCAACCAATCAAGTCTTGTATCTAGAAACAAAACCATATGGTTTATACTTTAGGGAGATGACCCATTTGCACCCAACTACCTTTTTCCTGGCGGAAAAGTTCCCAAATGCCAAGTGGGTTTGTGGTACATAGACTTAATCTCTTCAACGATGGCATATTTCCACCTCGGGTCAGTGGAAAGTTTTATGGGCCACAGTGACCCCCTAGTCCTAGGTTAAGTACCTATGTCTTCCACTCCTGATAGGCCAGTCTTTTAGGTAGTATTGGCTAGGTGCTTAACATTTAGTATCAGAGCTTTGGCTAGGTCAAGATTTGATTCCCGGCAACGGCGCAGATACTGGATTTAAATACTAGTAGGTTCGGGGGAAACTCCAGGTAACGGAACCCGGGTTGGGTTAGTGTCGCTGCGTCGCTCACAAAGGCTAGATTAAAATACAGGTAGGGCCAGGGGAAACACCAGGTAACGGAACCCAAGTCGGGCCTGTGTCATTGCACCGCCGTGGTCGTCGGTTCGCGAAGGGGGGATGTGGTGTTATGGGCCACAGTGACCCCCTGGTCCTGGGTTAAGTACCTATGTCTTTCGCTGTAATATGTCCTTCACGGCGTACATGTCCGTCTTGATTTCCTCTATGGCCTCATGTTGTTTCTCCATAACTAGACGTTGTTCCACCAAATGTCAACGCAAATCCTCCCAAGAAAACGAATCGCCACGGTTCGTCCGCTCTGGTCCTAGGTGCTTAACAGAAGTCTCCTCATAGCATGTAAGAAAGGTGAAAGAAGACACCATGGACAAAAAAGAGGCACAACTTGGAGATAAATAATGAGTGAAAACATAATGAGAGATAAGATGTGAAGTGGATGGAGGTCTAACAGTAGTGGAGCGAAGCTCTTTGCAAAGAACAATGGTCCTAGTATCATAAAGTGGTCCATAAACAACAGAAAATAAAGAACAAGAACGTACCTCGAGATCATCTGAAGACTCCACATGTGACTAATCAGCGGGTGTAGACAGAGTGTCTTCAAAAGCCAAGTCCATAGTCTAAAAATCATAATCCATTGGAATAAGTGGCTTTGGCATCCCTATAGATGATGAGAAATGAGGAGGAGAGCTATAAGAAAAATAAGGTTGATGCTCAAAAAATGAAACATTGGCTGAGATAAACATTTTCTTCAAGGACATAGAGTAACTCACATAACCTTTTTATATTTGGAATTCCACAAGAAAATGTACTTAATAACTTGGGGAAGGAATTTACAGGGACAGGCCCAAAGTGATGAACACAAGATGTGTATCCAAATACCTTAGGTGTCAATGGGAAGGCAACTGGATCAGGAAACAATTTGGAGAAGAGGGTAGCACCTTTGAGCACACTGGAGGGCATGCAGTTAATAAAAAATAAGCAGTGAAGGCTGTATAAGGCCAATAAAATTGGGGAACATTCATAGACAACCTAATAATTTGACAAACTTCTACAAGATGGTGATCTATTAAGGTGTATAAACACATGACAATTCATAAATTATCTATTTTTCCTTGCAAACATTTTTAGAGGGAGAGGTAAAATACTCTTTCGCGTTATCATATTGATAGATTTTGACCTCACAAAAGGAGGTAAAAATAGGAAATACCTCACCCTTGTCCTTCATCAAATATAACATATTAACTCTAGAGTAATCATCCACAAATATTAAAAAATAATTAGATTGAGATATATTTGGGACATTAATGGGTCCCCACACATCCAAATGAACTAAAGTAAAATGACTAGAAGCAATATTATTTTACCTAGGTTGAAAAACAGATTTATGGTGTTTGCAAAGCTCACAACATTCACATGTCAACTGTCAAACCAAATGAAGGAAATGAAATAATATTTTTAAATATGCTAATGAAGGATGGCCAATCCTTTTATGCCATTTGAAAGCCTCTTATATTGTGGTTGTTGCTACTATTGTCAATGTAATATGGTCCATATAGTAAATGCCCCCTCTGTCATGGCCGCCACCAATAACCTATTTTATCTTGATGTCCAGAAAAACATAATGAGATGGAAAAATGTAAAAGAATAATTTAGTCTTTTCGTCAATTGACTCACCAACATAAGACTCAATGGAAATTTAGGACCAAACAAGATAATAGAAAGTGAAAAAAAAAATGGTAAAATGGTGGATGTATTAGTATTCTGCATCCTATTTTGTGATTCATCTGCAATGGAGACAACACGATCTAAGGTGCTGAAAAATTTTTAATTTTAACTATGAGGTGCTTAGAGGCCCCACAATCAATGAGCCAAGGTGAATTGCTAGAGCATGAGAGAAATTAAGACATACTAGTAGTAGCAATTGTGGCGGTTGTGTTTTTTTTTTTTAAGGCAACATCATACTTTTAAGCTTCTGAAATAATTCATGATCCTCTTTTGATAGAGTCAATCTTCCTCTAAAAGACTCTGAGCGTGCTTCACTATTGGTATATGTAGTAGAAGTTGATGCTTGATTAACTTTGAAGTAAGGTGTTTTGCTATATAGGTACCAAAAATTTTCAACTACATGGTTGTTGAGCCCACAAAAGGTACCTTTCCTTTGCTGGCCACTAGCGTTAGAGGTAGGAGCATTTCTACCTCTACATTTTCCTCTACTAGGTGTCTTTCCACCCCTTCCTTTACCTCTACTAGGTGTCTTTCCACCCCTTCCTTTACCTCTACTAGAACCATTGTTCCCTCTCCTTTGGCTGCCACCAATCTACCACCTATGGAATCTATAACAAGGTTTGACATATATCATTACAAGAAGGTTTTATAGGAGACCTAAGTACCTGTGACTTGGCAACATCCAAGTAGGCAGGTAGATTAGTGTTATGGTCCCGGATCTGACACATGGATTCGTAGGGAGGAAGAAGAGAAAGATGAAAATCAAGCCAAATGGAAGCTTAAAAACCCTAGGTTCTTTGAGGAGAACTCAAAACCCTTGTTTACTCTAAATCAATGTTTGTCTTTCTCATTACTCTTACCCCTTAAATATAGTGCACCCTTACAAGGTTTAAGATAAAATATTACAAAAATACCCCTATAGATAAAATATTACAAAAATGCCCATGTGGCCTATTAATTCTTTAAATAAAATAAAATAAATTAAATTAAAGAAAAAATTAATTAGACTCTTAATAATATTATTGCGTACATAACGATTAGCTAGACATATAACTGAGACCACGTCTTCCCTCTACTTTTCCTTTATAGCAACATCGAGTGCAAATGGTTGTGTAACCTTCCACTATTATAGAAGCCCTCTGAATTTGGCATAGTACTCATGAAAATTGTCTTTACACTTTGTGTTGAACATCTCCTAAAAATATTTTAAATATTTTTTAGACTGTTAGGGGTAGAATATAATTCATAACAAACATCCCAAATTTCTTTGGCCTTGTTGAATTTATAGAAAAGAGAAATACTTCATTGACTTCTTATAATCAGAGTACATGAACCTCTATTTATAATAGAGGAAAATAGTAGAGTCCAATTACAATTAAACTACATTTGTTCCAATTACACCCAAACTCTAACACTTAAAAATAAGTCCTAGTATTATTACATAACTCAATATAAATAGAAGACAACATAACTCAAACTAGAACTCTTCTATGAGGATGTGACCATAATATAAAGATGCCAGCATGTGCCTATCTTTGTGGGTCCCACTTAATCTTCTAGCCAGCTTGTGGTTATCTTTGTGAGTTCTTGATCTTCCAACCAGCTTGTGGTTATCTTTGTGAGTCCTTGATTTTCTGACAAATGTGATAAGGATGCCAGCTCGTGGTAATCATGGTGGGTCCTACTTCTTATGTGCTTGGGCCCATCTTACAATACTCTTAGATATGTGGGCTCTTCCATAGTTGTATGACACATCTTACATTACTCTTAGATAAGTGGGTAATCCTTGGTCATATGGTCCATCTTAAAATACTCTTTGATATGTGGGCTCTTCCAACACTCCCCCTCAAGCTGGGGGTGAGAGAACATCATGAACTTCCAACTTGCTTCAAATGATATAAATGATCTTTTTTGTATAAAAATAGCAGTCCTATATATTTTCCAACACTCCCTCTCATGTTGGTGGCTCTTCCATGAGGCCCAACTGGCATAAGATAAGTGACAGTAAAATCACTCCAAGCCGTATGACATTGCTCCATACTCCAATAGGTTGGAGCACACTCCTAGCTTTTGTAGGTAGTGGGTCTATACATAATGCTCAGAAGTGTAATAAAACTCCTTCATCACTGTGTCCTTCCACAAGACAACGACTTTCGAGTGGTAGGAGTAATAAATGCCAATTAAGGGGGGTATAACATAGATGTAGTAATAAGCTCCTTCATCACGGTGTCCCAATTGTAGCAATACTCATAAGGTTACAATAAGGGTTGGCCCAAAGATATTTGTGAGAATCAAATAAAGGATGGTATGACAAAGGATACTGAGGCCACCTCTTCTTCAATAATAATGTCTCATCCAAAGAGAAATAATAGTTGCAGCTGAAATGGGGTTGAGCCCATATAACACGAACCAAAATAATAACCTTGTAAAAGGACCCATGAAATAATTTGATGCAAAAATTTCTTCTTAGATGCAAAAACTTCATCTTTTGTGCTCCCCCTTTCTTGAATATTTTGGTCACATAAAACTTATCCACAACATATGGAATAAAATACTTCTTTCTTGTACTTCTTCTTCTTCTCACCCTCAAGCTAGGAGGTAATGACAGTGATCCCAGCTTGAACCAAATATCATAGATATAGTAATAAGCCAAAATATTATAGATGTAGTAATTAGCCCTCAAACCAGGGAGAAGTGAGATATTTTCCTGATATATCAACTCAAAAAGTGACACAAAACAATCGGCTTAAATTCGGATTTTTCAATGCAATAGGATACTAACATGACCTTTGGTTCTTCCAATGCGAATATATCTTTAAATATATATCAGATTGACATAAAATTTTCTCCTTCTGAAACTAGACTTAAATATATTTCATCCAAGTATAACTTCACTTTATAAAATATTATTATCAGAAAATAAATAGTCTAATAGATTTTGGTCTCTGTAATCTGGCCGAACTTAGTACTGGTTCTCCTTTAGCTAGCATGACCATTACCTCTTCCAAGATAAATATCTCATTATAACAAACGCAGATCGAGAATTAGTTGAATAGGTAACAAAATAGACTTACATATATTTCTTTTGATATATAATTCTCCATATAATGTCTCGTTCTTGATAGCATAAAATACCTCAGAAGTTGAAGCTTTCTGCTGCTACTAGAACCTCTTTTGCAATCTGATCTTTCCTGCTTCAAATATTGATTTCTCTTTATAGATAACTCAGATAGAGAATTGGTTGAATAGGTAAGAAAATAGACTTATAGATATTTCTTTTGATATATAATTTTCTATTTAAAATCTCGTTCTTGATAGCATAAAATACCTCAGAAGTTGAAGTTTTCCACTACTGCTCGAACCTTTTTTGTATTCTGATCTCCGTTGTTTTAAATATAAATTTCTCTTTGTAGGTACCTCCGATTGGAAAAAAATATCATTTTCCCTTGGAAAGTAGACTCAAAGGTCAGATTATTAAATAACTTAATATAAATAGAAGACAAAATAACTCAAACTAGAACTCTTCTATGAGGACATGACCATAATATAAAGATGTCACCTTGTGGCTATGTTTGTGGGTCCCACTTGATCTTCTAACTAACTTGTGGTTATCTTTGTGAGTCCTTGATCTTCCAAACAGCTTGTGGTTATCTTTGTGAGTCCTTGATCTTCCAAACAGCTTGTGGTTATCTTTGTGAGTCCTTGATCTTCCAACTTATGTGATAAGGATGCCAAGTCGCGGTAATCATGGTAGGTCCTACTTCTTATGTGCTTGGGTCCATCTTACAATATTCTTAGATATGTGGTCCTTCCTTGGTCGTGTAGCCCATCTTACAATACTCTTAGATATGTGGGCTCTTCCTTGGTCGTGTAGCCCATCTTATAATACTCTTATATATGTGGCTATTCCTTAGTCATGTGGCCCATCTTAGATATGTAAAGGAGTTTTGAATTACTCCAGAAAATAAAGCAAATGATGACGTCTACCCTCATTAAGAATTTGAATTACTTCATATGATAAAGCACATGATAGTCCCGATTTCTTCACCTTCTCTTACTTTGATCCCCCATTAACCTTTTACTTTGTTGCCTTTCTCCTGCCATCCTTTTTTAACTCTCGTTTACCCTCTTTGGCCAACCCTTTGGTGCGTTTGCTTTGGTTGATCTTTTTTTTTTTAATATATGGGAGGTTTTAAATCCATTGAGACTTTTTTTATTGATACTTTTGGATTTTGATCGTTGTCTTTTTATGACAGACATTACCTTTTTTAGTGATTATTATCACTATTTCATTTGAATCCTTTGAGGTTGTTTTCAACTTATTTTTTATCACCCAATTTTTTAATTTTTGAGAGTCTATGTCCGGTTGAGTACTTATTCTTGGGACACCTTGATAGAGGAGATAATTACTATAGCTATTTTAGGTGTTTTATGTTGGGATCATTACCATTATCTCCCTACTTGAGGGAGAGTGTTGAAGATATGGACAAGCCTAGGTGTCATTGATGTAACTATCCTTTGATCTTTTGTGTCTTATTCACTCCTACTAGGGTGATGGGTATACTTATAATATTTTTAGTTTTAAAATCTATAAATAAAGTCCAAGGGGGATGGTTAGGACATACATCCACCTAAATTCTTCATCCTCTTTTCTCATTGAAGTGCTCCACTCTTTTCTCCCTCCTCTTGGGCGTGTACTTCTCTTCTCTCGTCTTCTCCTCTCTTCTTCTCCTTCTTTCTTCTTTCTCACATTACTTTAAAGTTGAAAACCTTAAAGGCTATGGAATCCTAAAAATCAACAAAATTTTCGTAATGTAGTCAATAAAAACACTCAAAGTCGGTAATTTCGTGAATGAATTAGTAACACAAGCATATTATAAATGAATAAAGAGTACGCACATGTGATTTCTTCCTTGAATAAGAAAAACTAAGTGTATGTCATAAATCAACAATAAGTTTCAAAGTCTGCGGGGAAAAATAAATGAAAAATATTCTATTTAAATGGTGTCACTCATTTTTTTTTCTTTGTTAAGATTGGACCAGACCAGCCCCATCGGTAGAACATGTACGAGCAAATCTGATTCATAGCCCCTATTAGTAAACAAATAAAAATCAATGTAAAAAGAAAGGACTTTAAAAAGAATTTAACGTTGTCTAGATTAGTAAAATTTGGGAAGCGGCTGTAATAGCAGCATTCCAAGACAAGAAAATGAAGTGTAAAAATTGAATTAGATTCAAAATCGTATCGATATTTACACTTGTAATCAAGTCCGTGCACAATCGTATAAGCATCTAGTAGCTGCTAACGGAGATTTCTGCAACTCACCAACTTCAGCAATTCCTGCTACTTGCAAATGGAATATACTTTTTCTTTATTATCTTCTAGTGGAGACGGTACTGGATTTGCCGACACTGCGGATTATTCCCCCTTGCTGGTTCGTCACTGGTAATTGAGTTGACGTCAACATTATTTTTTAGTCAAAGTTGAAACACTGACTGGGACTATGTTGCTGCAAGCCACGACAGCCTCTCTCGACCCCGAAGCCATTTTTATTACTAATAAAGCTGTAGAGAATTGCTCGTCATGAATGACTCGGGCTTTCAGCAAACTAGAAGTCAAGTCCACTCTTGTTTCAGAACTACACAAAGCGAACCGTCGATACAAGTCAATGAGACTATATAGGATGATGCATAAACTCACTAATAAAACTAACAGCTTCGTCTTGTGAGTGAAAGATTTCTAAGTCTTACAACCAATCGTTGGAATCTACCAATATGAATATTATCTCTGGATTCAGTATATAATTTTACATTTGACTGCTAGATTTATCTTCAGGTTGATATCCAAATATTTTAGTTTCATAGAGGAGATCAGATCATACTTTCTTTGAGATAGAATTATTTCATAGCTGTATTGAAGGATTTTTATCCCCTAAAACTATTTCAGTAGACCAAGGTGGTTTGTCTAAAACACATTATTCAAGTCCTTAACTTGTTGAATCCCCATAGTGTTATTGACTGCAATGATAATGTCATCTACATATACTGTCATATGAATCATAATATGTACAATGTTTTTTGTCAACACTAAGTGATCATTTTCACAGGTCTTAAAACCTTGTTGTACAACTACCGTAGTAAACTTACCAAACCCTACATAGGTGATTATTTTAGCCCTTAAATTTCCTTATTTAACCAACATACATTCTCTCACTCAACCAAATAACTTGCTGATTTAATCATGTAAACCTCATTGGATAAATCACTATTAAGAAAGACATTTTTTACATCTAGTTGATCAAACCCTAAACGAGGTGATTGTTTTAGCCCATAAATTGCCTTATTTAACCAAGTAGAGGTAAGCAGAAGTGGAAAAGAGAAAGGAGAAAAAGGAGCCGAGAAGAGGAGCGTATCAAGATTGGGATGACCTTCACTTAAGTCTATCAAGAGATTGGGGCGACCTTCACTTAAGTCTATCAAGAGATTATTTCCCCACTTAAGTTTATTTTTTATTTACTATGTGAAGTGTGTCATTTGAGTAAGCATCATATAAGTACTTATTCTCCCTAATCAGAGATTATGTGCGTTAGTCCTTTTTCTTTAGTTCATACTTATGTATGAGGAACACTAAATATTTTAAATAGTTCTTAGTCGGAGTATTGTATCTATTTGCTGATCACTATTCTACAACATGATTATTCTTGATGAAAGATAGGTCTGGAGTGTTAACTATATTTAAATCCTTTTATACTATGATTTTCATTGAATCTGGTTCTAAATTTAAAATTCTTCAGTGTAACAAAGCTAAAGAATATATGTCAATCAAGCTAAAAGCAATTTTTAGTGATAACGGTATTATTTATCATGTGTTTACACTCCACAACACAAGGGGGTAGTTGAAAGGAAAACTAAACAATTCCTCAAAGTTCCAGGGTCCTATTATAGTGTATGAATGTGCCTCATTTCTATTGGCCACATACAGTCCTCACTACATGTTTCGTTATCAACATTTTGCCTTCTTCAGTTCTTCATGAGTCACCATTCTCCATGTTGTCCCCTAATGATAATGGTTTTTCTCTTCCCTTGATGGTTTTTTTATTGTACTTGCTTTGTTCATCACATGTCCTTTCACATAAACGAGCTTTGAAATGTACTTCTTGGGATACTATTGTATCCAAAAAAAATATGTGTTGAGGGCTCAATAGCACATCGAGTCACCCAAAGGATGAGTCAATGACTCACTGAGTTTATTGCTTTTAAATTTCATAGTTTATATTACTTTAAGTATAATTTTTGATTAATTATGTAATGAGCAAGGACATAGGGGCAGAATTGTCATTTTTAGCCTTAAAACACTTATGACTTCAAACCCTATTTAGAGGGTAGAGAAATAGAGAAAAGGTAAGTATTGAATTAGGTTAAACAGGGTTTGGAGTTCTCCTTGACGAGCTCTAGGGTTGGGAGGTCTCCTTTACAAGCTCCAGGTATGATTCTCTTGATTTGCGTTTTATTTCTTCTCTCTTTGAATTCTGCTTTGCATTGAGATTATCCAAGATAAAGGGAGAGGGTCTTGAGTACTATTTTCCGAGTTCAAGGAGGGGCTTTAACCTCTTCCATGTTTACAATAGTAAGAGGGAAGAACTTTCCTTCAATCCGAGCAAGAAAAGGGAAGTCTTGAGTCCCTAATCAAGCAACACCTCTAAAAGAGGCAACTTTAGCCTCTAACTGAGTAAGGGAAGGTTAGGAAGTCCTAATCTATCCTCAGTGGGCAACAGCAACCTTTCTAGAGGGTCCCTACCCTCTTGGACGTGAACAGCAAAAGGGGTTTAGCCCTATTTGGCAGAGAACAACAAGAGAAGTATTTTATTTACGTAGAAGACTAAGAAATAGAAACTCTTTTTCAATCCTACCGAGAACAGGTAAGGAAAGGAGGTTCCTTTATTCATTACCGAGACCAAGAACCCTAATACAGTGCTGGATTCAGAATTACCTCGCCGAGTTACTAGATCCATGGCTAGGGACCATAACAATATGTATGTTATAATCCCTCAAAAAATTGTTTGTTTATCCAAATATGATTTTTTTAAAGGTCAATCTTTTTTTCCATTGGGTACTGCATCACCTAGTTTCTAACCTTCTATAGGTTTTTCCAAGTATATGGTGCCATTGGAGGATCCACTTTGTTCCAGTACAGACAACAATCATTCCTTCTCCCTCCTCCGTCGGTTGATCATTATCCTATGGAATCTACAAATCTCCTTGTGTTAGATTCTCCTCCTTCTCTTCTTATGTTTGGAATTCCACAAGAGATCTGACTTATTGCTATTGGGGAGGAACCTAGAGCTTGCACTGAGCCATCTACATCTCACCCAATACCTAACTTTTTATCAACTCGTTAGTTGTCATCTACATGTTGAACATTCCTTACCTCTCTTTCTTCTATACCTATTCATAAGTCTTATCATGAGGCCCATCAACATCCAGGATAGAGAGTAGCAATGGAAGAAGAAATTGCAGCTTTGTATGAGAATCAAAATTGCCAATTGGTGTCTCTATAGTCAAACAAAAAGACAATGGAATATAGATGGGTGTTTAAAGGTTAAACATAAAACAAATGGCATAGTGGCATGACTTAAACTTGACTTATGGCCAAGGGATACACTTAATACTATGGAGTTGATTATGAGGAGACATTCTCCCCTATGGCAAACATTAATTTGATATAGGTTCTTTTATCTCTTGATATAAATTATCAATGGTCCTTATATCAACTTGATTAAAAAACCGCATTTCTTAATGGTGATAATAAAGAGGTTATTTATATGGTTCAACCACCTAGATTTGTACTTGAGGGGGAGTTAGTATGCATATTCCATAAATCTTTATCTTAGCTGAGACAATCACCAAGGGCTTGGTTTGATAAGTTCAACCAAGCAATGCTTCAATTCAAATTTACCAGATGTATGGTGGATCACCGGTGTTTGTCAAACATACTACCAAGGGAAATTTTCTTCTAGTTGCATATGTCAATGATGTTATTATTATAGGAAATGATTTTGAGAGTTGTTGGAAGATATGGATAAGTTAAGTTGGGGTGTCATTGATGTTACTATCTTATGATTTTTGTCTCTTATTCACTCCTACTAAGGTGAATAGTATACTTGTAATATTGGTACTTTTAACACATAAAAATAAAGTTAAGGGGGAGGGTTAGGATAAGTCCTTAACCCTATTCTTCCTCTTTTCTTTACCTCGTGTGTTCTAGTCTCTCTCCTTTCTCTTGGACGTATCCTTCTTCCCTCTCTCCTCTCTCTTCTTCTTCTCTCTTCTCTCTTCTTCTTTCTTCCTCTTCCTTAGCCCATTCATTGCTTGATTGATTAAGCTGCTATACAATTTTACACGTATGGCTAAGTCTTTTTCTCTTCTCGAACTGATTGATCGAGATGCTGCATCAAGAAATCTAAAGGTGCTGTTTATTCTATTAAGTGCCTCCTGTTTTTGTTTCAGAAACATGTTGAAGTTCTGGAAGTCAGAACTAAGTCCAGCCATCCATGCAAGCTTCAAAAGAAAGCCGACAGAGGAAGCAGTAATAGATCCTTGCTTTTTTTTTTTTTTTTTGAATTGAGAATTATCAGTTTAAACACTGCCGTAAGAGAAGCAGTAAGAGAAGTTTTTTTTCCTTCCGAATCTCTGAGTTCTAGTATGCAGAAGCGTATTAGGTTTGAATCTCTGAATCGCTGAATCGTTTCACTTGCTTCAAGACGTGTTACCTTAGAATTCCTGTACATAAACTTGTCTTCTGTTCTTAGTTTCTGGTTTCTTAGTAAGGAAAGTTTTTGTTTTTAGAACTCTCAAGAGACGTGGTCTGTTCTTAGTAAGGAAAGAATTTTGTACGTTGTTGCTTTCCTGGAAAGTTTCCTATCTTGATTAGCAACTCAGATTAGCAACTCGTGGGCTTGCCTTTTTCGAGAAAGGAAGAATACTCTGGCATGCATTCTGTTTTCTATCTCCAGCAACATATAATCTTGGAAAGTTACTTGAAGTTATCTACAATGGCTTCTCGTTTGTGTATCTGCTGCTGTATCAGACGTTGAGCCTCAGAGCCTGGTTTCTTCTTTAGTCTTTGAAGAAGTATTTACAGCAGAGTAACATTGATTTATTTGATCAGCTATAACGTTACAGCAGAAATTGATTAGCAGTAGCAGGTGACCTTAATGATTGATGATTGATAAATTCATCAATAATAGCAGAGCTTCCGTGACTCTTCTCTATTTTGAGAATACTTACAGCAACAGTCCATTAGCAGTAGAGGGCAGGCAGAGGAGGAGCTGAGCTTATTCAATTATATCATAAAACTGAGACTGTTTCTGCAACCTCTGGTTGCTCTCGACATACCCTTTCGGCTTCAGACTCCGTGCTTCTTTCAGCAAATGATATACAATCAACAGCATATAAATACTTCATTCAGATAGCTACGGTTGTTGGATGTGAAGCTACGAAGACTAGTGGAGTTTTTTTACATCTGTTATTCAGAGAAGCATGATGTGATCTCCAGCATAACTAGTCTATTATTCAGAATTTATGTATCCGGCACCTGCTTACTTGTCTTCATCAAGCTGGCCACGTTCCTTTTTTTTTCCAGCAAGTTCTTTGTTTTCTTGAAGAAATATTCGGCCGCAAACTTTGGTTCTTACAGCAGAAGAGGTGATTGTTATTCTGCTATTTTTGGTTCATCAATTATCATCCGGTGTGATTGAGAGATTGAGTCATTGCTCGGTTTCAGAACTTGTTTAGTTCTGGAGTTATCCCTCTGCAGTAGCAACCAACTTATTACTCAGTTCCAGCTTATTACTTGGTGCACAACTTCCTTATTAACAGATAGACTTGCAGCAGATTATTTCATGTATCTTTATTACTCTTAAGAATTTTCATTATTTACCAGTTATCCAGTGCTATGTAACAACATATTTGATATGTGCTACTTGGGCATTGATTCATTACCTCAACTGCTATTATTTCTTTTTAATCGAACTATTATTATTGAAGAAGAAATCCTTGGTTGATTGCCTTGGGTTCATTATGTGCTGATTGTTGTTAGCATTGGTTTATTATTTCATATGATGAAGAATTTGAATTACTTCGGAAAATAAGGCACTTGATGGCCCCGACTTCTTCATCTTACCTTCCTTTGATTCCCCATTACCCATTTATTTGGCCGCCTTTCTCCTACCATCCCTTTTTTTACTCTCGTTTACCCCCTTTGGCCAACCATTTGATGTGTTGCTTTGGTTGATCCTTTTTATATATATGGGTGTTTAAATTCCATTGAGACTTTTTATTGGTACCCATAGTTTTCTATCGCCATCTTGTGAGTGACATGCATTATCCACTTTAGCGATTATTACCACTATTTTAATCAAAATCCATTGAGGTTGGTTTCAACTTATGTCTTATTACCTATTTTTTAAATTTTGAGAGTTTGTGTCTAGTTTCGTACTTATCCTTGAGACACCGTGATAGAGGAGATCATTACTTCAACTATTTTATTTTTTTAAAGTTGGTTTCACTACCA
This sequence comes from Aristolochia californica, assembly GCF_029961685.1. NCBI lineage: Eukaryota > Viridiplantae > Streptophyta > Magnoliopsida > Piperales > Aristolochiaceae > Aristolochia > Aristolochia californica. Next base: position 27,953,493 of record NW_027181782.1, on the reverse strand, counting down.
TTACCTCCCAGCTTGAAGGAGAGTGTTGGAAGACAAGAATAAGTTAGGGTCTCATTGATGTAATTCTCTTATGATTTTTGTCTCTTATTCAATCCTACTAGGGCAAAGGGTATACTTGTAATATTGGTACTTTTGGCATCTATAAATAAAGGTTAAGGGGAAGGGCTAGGACAAGTTCATACCCTTGTTCTTCCTCATCTTTTCTTTCCATCACGTGTTATAGTCTCTCTCCTCTCTCTTCTTCTTCTCTCTTCTCTCTTCTTCCTTCTTCCTCTTCCTTCTCTCCTTCATCAAGATCATGCTGTTTGGAATCCTAAAAGCTAATAAGAGTATTAGGCAATTGAAAGAAAACCTATGTAAAGGATTCAAGACAAAAAACTTGGATTCCTCAAATATTTCCTTGCATTCAAGTGATACAATCCACGCACGGTATTGCTCTGTCACAAAGAAAATATTCGCTTGACTTGCTTAGTGAGACATGAATGTTGGGGTGTTGCCATATAGAAACTACTACGGATATTAATGTGAAATTATTTGCTGGATTTAGAGAAGATGTTGACAAGGGGGAAGTACGATAGGCTAGTGGATAAATTGATATTTCTCATTGTAACTAGACCAAAAATTTCCTTTGCAGAAAGTGTTATTAGTTGCTACATGCATAAGCCTTAGAACTCTTACTAGCAAGCTCTAGAACATGTCTTCTAATACTTATAGAATGCTCCTAGATAGGATGCCCGTTTGTGGATGATAGGTAGACGAAAATGCCAATTGGGTGCCCTGTAATTTAAATAATTCCTTCCAAAAGAGACTTGTAAAAATGGCATCCCTGTCACTGATAATTGATGAGGGAATTCCATGTAATCGGACAATGTTGTCCATAAATAATTGAGCGACCTGAGCAGCAGTATATGGATGCGCCAAAGCAAGGAAGTGCCCATATTTTGAAAACCTATCAATGACTACGAATATCACGGATTTACCTGATGAAATGGGAAGACCAACAATAAAGTCGATGGAAATATCAGACCAGATTTGGGATGGTAGTTGCAAAGGTTGCAGTAGGCCGGCTGGACTTAAAGATTTGGCCTTGTTTCTTTGACAAATCTGACAAGCAGCTACATAATCAGCAATTGTGCTCTTCATGCCCTTCCAGTAAAAGTCCCGACTGATGCGGAAATATCTTTTCTATCGACCCTCATGTGTGCTATCATGGATAGAGGACAGGATGGTGTGAAGGAGTGGGGATGTATTATGCAAAAAGATCCTGTTTTTGTAGAGAATGAGACGATCCTGAATCGTCCAATGAGGAGCAGCTGTCCCCTGTTGAATATCCTGATATAATGACATGAGATCCGGATATTGATTTACTTCCTCACGAATAGAATCTAATAGCAGTGCACGTGGGTGACTGATAGCATAAATTTGAGTGGTGGAAATATCCCGACGTGATAAGGCATCAGCCCCCAAATTCGAACTACCTGGCTTATAATGAACCGTAAAATCGAAGCCCATGAGTTTAGTTAACCAATGCTGCTATGGGGATGTGGTGAGGCGCTGTTCAAGAAGATACTTGAGGCTGCAATGATCTGTACGAATGAGAAACGGTCTTCCCCAAAGATAAGGTCGCCAATGTTGGACAACCTTGGCTAAACCAATCAATTCCCTCTCATATGCAGCTAACTTATGGTGGTGTTGTCCCAACTGACGGCTGAAATAAGCAATGGGGTGTCCCAATTGTTGTAACACTGCCCCTATACCTCCCCCAGAAGCATCACAGTCCACCACAAATTCTACCTCAAAATCTGGTAATTGTAGGACTGGCGCTGAGGCTAAGGCCTCCTTTAACAGGTTAAAGGCCTGTTCTGCTGAAGAAGACCAGTGGAAGGCATTTTTTTTAGTAGGTTGTTGAGTGGTGCTGCTATCTGGCCATAAGATTGGATAAATTTTCTATAATATCCCGCTAAGCCCAAAAATCCCTTTAATGCTGTAGTGGAGGTGGGAACCGACCAATCTGTAACTGCCTGTATCTTGCTCTGGTCAACTTTCACGCCCACAACTGATATGACGTGGCCCAAATATGCCACCTCAGATGTACCCATAGAACATTTCGATTTATTCAAAACCAAATGATGAGAGCGGAGAATGGTAAATACCTGGTGGAGGTGGTGGAGATGTTCTTCCCAATTTTTGCTATAGACCAGAATGTCATAAAAAAAGACTAACACATAGTGGCACAGAAGTGATGAAAAGACCTCATTCATGAGGGCCTGAAAGGTGGATGGTGCATTGGAGAGACCGAAGGGCATGACGAGGAACTCGAAATGACCGTGATGTGTGCGGAAGGCATTCTTCTCCACATCCGCCTGGTGAACTAATATTTGATGATAGCCCGATTTCAAATCTAATTTGGTAAAAATTGTCGCACCATGTAACTCATCCAGCAACTCGTCCACGGCTGGAATGGGGAACTTGTCCTTGACTGTGTGCAAGTTGAGTTGCCTATAGTCGACACAAAATCTCCAAGATTTATCTTTTTTACGTACAAGTAACACTGGTGAGGAGAAAGGAGATCGGCTGGGCTGGATCACACCCTGAGCGAGCATATGCATGCACTGTCGTTCTATTTCATCTTTCTGGATATGCGGGTAACGATAAGGCCGCACCACTACTGGATCAGTTCCCAACTTTAAACGAATGCGGTGATCGCAATGACGCACTAGTGGTAGACCTGTAGGGTCATTAAATAAATCCGCAAATGCTGTAAGTAAAGGAGCTAACTGATCATCACCCGTGTGTTGAATATGCAAAGTGTGAAGTGCGTTAGGGACCTGTGCCACAATGCCTTGTAATGTAATCTAGCCCTATGGTGCTGAAAATGTCATAGTCCGAGCCTGAAAGTCCCATAATATCGGTCCTAATAACTGGAGCCATTTGACCCCGAGTACCAAATCAAAACCAGCCAATGGAATGACTAGTAAATCTGCCTGAAATGAATGCCCCTCAATGATGAAAGGGTGTTAGCACATAACCCCACGCTAGCAATTTTGGCCCCATTGGCCACTGAAATTGAGAGTCCCCGTTGTTGTTGAATTTCCAATCCCAATTGTTGTGCGGCTGGTTCACTAATAAAATTATGTGTGCTGCCCGAATCAACTAAAGCAAGTAGCATGAGATGATGTAACCTGGCCTTTACCTGCATGGTATTAGAACTACGCAGGCCATGCATGGCATGGAGGGAGAGCTCTGCTTCCTGTTGTACCTCTTCAATAATTTCATTTTCAAGAAGCTCTTTTGAATCTTCTTCCAACAATTCAATACTGAATAAACGTTTACAGGTATGTCCGGGCAGGAATTGTTCGTCACAATTAAAACATAGGCCCTTTGCCTTTCGAGCATCCATTTCCTGTTTAGTCAAAAATTTACGTGGCATAGAGTGTGGAGGCACACTAGTAGCCTGATCTGCTCGGTTAGGGGCAGAGGACCCAAAATGTGGACCAGATGCAGTACCCTGTATTCTGTTTTGCCAAAATGGTTTTCTTTGTAAAGACTCTTTTAGGACTCTCTGTTTGTGCTCCACAGCCCTGGCATAATTCATTGCTGAGTCCAAATTTGTCGGACCCAGTAATTCCACTTCCAATCTGACTGCCTCTGTCAATCCAACATTAAAAATCTGAACATGTAGGTGAGGAGGAACAAATTCACTAGCTCTGGCCAACCTTTCTTGGAACGTTTTTTGGTAAACCTCTAAGGTGCTGGTCTGTTTGTAGTTGATGAATTCCCCCACTGGGTTGCTGCTAGCTGGAGGTCCGAACCTTAACTGGCAAGCATGTTTAAAGTGCAGCCAATCCTGAATGGAATGGACATTTCGGTAGTGATGGAACCACATGAGCGCTTCATCGAGCATGTGGTAGGCGGCCAAAGTAACCTTGTCCATTTCCACCGTTTGTTGATGACAAAAGAATTGTTCACATTTCGTGAACCACATTAAAGGATCTTTAGAGCCATCATATGTAGGAAAGTTAAGTTTAAAGTACCTGGGAACCGTTGATGGTGCTTGTGCGTGAGTGGTCATTGAACCCATTGGTTGGCGCAGGGGTGGATTTGGTGGTGGCGTGCATTGTTGGTGGGGAACTGGTTGTGGTTGAAAATTGGTTGCTGGTGGCGGCGTTGGTGCTTGAAGTGTAGCAAGTTGTCGGAGGATAGATTGTAGAGATGATTCCAGAGTTTGTAAGGTAGTATTGATGTGAGAAATTTCAGTACCTTGAAGAGTGGATCGTTGTTGAAGGTCCGAAAGGACTTGACGTATGTCCTCTGGAGAAGAGGAATCACTGAGGGTGGACCTGTCTGATACCACGTTGTTAGGATCCTCACGAGCCATGGATCTTGTCACCCTCCTCTCTTCTCTTCCTTCCATTACCTTGCTTGACGTTGAGATGGAATGAGGGGTTGAAGGGAATTGATTTTCGGAAAGGAGAATTGGGGGAGAAACGGAAGAGAGCTTGAAGGAGCTCTTGACCTGTTTATCTAAATTACGTTAACTAAAGTGAACTCAATTCATAATCTTCATTACCCTAGCCGTCCCCTTAAATAGGGTGGAGGACGTCCAAAACCCTAAAGACCTCTTGGGTCAATGGTTCAAACCAATAAATGCTAAACCAACCCAAACCAAAGACAAAACCAAACCAAGAAACAATTACATGGAAATTGAAAAACACATTCATTAATTCCTACGCCTGTTGGTAACTCGTGATGCTATAGAGTCCATAACAATGCCATGGTCATATTAATGTTGAAAACACTTCAGATGCTAATTGTGTAGGTTCCCCAAATGATAAAAATCTACCTCTGGCTATTGTGCATTAGTTGGAGGAAACGTAGTAACTTGGAAGAGCAAGAAGCAAAAGTATAGTTTCTTGATCCTATAATCACTCCTTATAGAGTTGGCTTTCAGTAGAGATACACCAATAAAACTTCATTGTGATATCCAAAAAACAATTCATATTGCCTCCATTTTGATCTTCCATGAATAGATGAAGTGTTAGGAATTAGATGCCCTAATTCTAAACTAACGAGAACAATAATAATAATTGCGGAAGTAGGAATAAACAAGCATGGAAAAAACACAACAAGATTTATACAAGTTCGCCTCAAGGTGAGACTACGTCCTGTCTTCTGTTGATGTAGTAATCCACTATGAAGATGAAATAGTGTACATGAGAGATGACACAACTTACAGGAGTTGTTTTTCTCTATCCTTTCTCTGTGTAGGGCATTAATTAGGCTCCACAACTTAACATAAAGAACATTGAAATTGACAATCAGTTTACCTAAGAAAAACTTTAAATTGGTATTATAAGCCTTGAGTATGTTCCATCCCAAGGTCCAGTTGCAGACAAGTTCACAAAACATGTTGCTTCAAAGACATTGACCACTACATACATCAAGATGAGAGTGTATGAGATTTTACACCACCAGCTTGAAGGGGAGTATTATTAGATAAGAATGACATACCTATAATTCATTTTATGTTTAGCCTTACTTTTCAGTCATTGAGGTAAGGGGAAATTAAGTAATGTTTTGGTTTAATTCATTATAGAAAGGATAAAGGGGAGGATTAAGGGATCAATCTGATAACCCTAATCACTCTTCACCCTTCTTTCCCACTCGAGCTTTTTCCTCTCAACTTTGAATTCTCTTTGTTTCAAAGGTGCGTAAAGCACTAGTAATGGAGTCCTAAGATTCAACAAGTTATAAGGAATAAGACAAGGAAGAACTTATGAGATAGTTAGATGAATCCATGTCCTCACTTAGAAGAAAATAAAAAGAAAATATGAAGTTAAGAAGATGGCTTTCAAAATTAGAACATGAAATTGAATCCTTGAAAAGTTGATTGTTCCTCCAAGGTAGGAGAGCTTAGATAAGAAAAAGAAAGCTTCGTCTTAGAATGCGAAAGACTTGAACTCCATTCTTCAAACATTCCTGACTTGATAAATGAAAATGACAACCTTTGCACTAGGATTCTAGGGTTTCAAGAAAAAAATAAAAAGCTAAAATTCCACAAATAGTAAGCAGACAAAAAATCCGCTAACTTATCTAATACATTAGAGAAATTAAGATTAGGAAAAGTTTTTGATTCAGATAAATTAGGACATCAAACACAAAATGTGGGACTTGGAGCTAAGGTCCACAAGATTAGAAAGGAAAGAAAATCTAGATGTTAGGACAAGTGTGACAAAGGTCAAAACATCATCTATGCATAATGATCCATGTTGTGAATTTGGAACTCTTCGTCATTATGCATTTGAATGCTCAACTAGAACAAATTAAATGGGGTGAAGGAAATTTAGGGTTGTTGTGTTTGATTTGATTTTTTACAATTTAAATTGAAGGGTATGAAAATGAAAGAAAATAATGTAAAAAAAATCAATCGTACAAGACAATAACACCAATTTTTTTGTTATTGATGTTCCGTCACCCAAGAACCCATGCTTGGGGAATTCCATTAATATAAGCTCTATTAACTTGGAATTACACAAAAGATATTTTGGCTCTTTTGTAAGCCATGTGCATGCTCAAATACACAATTACAACAAATCTTTCTTGAGATTGAGTTAGATTCTAGCTCCAACAAGCTCTTCAATCTAGATTGAAGGTGTTGTTGGATTTAGGACCCCTCGATGTTAAACAAAGAAGAAATAGATTAAGAGAAGTTCAAGCCAAAGAGGAAGAGAGAAGAGAAGGAGGAGAAGAGAAAGTGGATGGATTTGTGAGAGAGATTGAGAGCGAGGGAAGGAGGATTTACGTTGTTGAGTAACGCTCCTAAATCTCCCCCTAATCATCTATTTATGATAGTAAAAAGTTAACTAATTACATCAATACCCTTTACCCTAAGAAGGGTGGAAAAGGGGCAAGAAAATAAGAGATTTTACATCAATTCCACTATAAGTAGATTACTTCTTCCAACACTGTCCTTCAAGTTGGGGGCGAAAAAATATCATATATACCCAGCTTGATGCATATAGTGGTTTGAATCTTGGATGTGACTGACTTTGTAAGGCAGTTTGCAATCTGCCCTAGAGATGAAATATGTTTGAGAGATATAATGCCAACTTGTAATTTTTCTCATACAAAATGGAAATCTACCTCAATATGATTTATTCTCTCATGGAAGACTAGATTTGAAGCAATGTGGTTGGCTGTGTGACTGTCACAATGTAGTTCCATGTATGCTCCTTTGTGGGAACCTAATTTCGTGAGAAGGGATTTGATCTATAGAAGCTCACTAACTACATGGGTTGTGGCTCTTTATTCTACCTCGACATTGGACCTTGCAAAGATATTTTATTTTTTACTCTTCAATGTGATCAAGTTTCCTCAAACTAAAGTGCAATACCCTGAAGTATATTTCTTGTCATTAGGTGATCCAACCGCATTGTTAAGTTGTAGAGCCTAATTAAAGCCCTATGCTGAGTTGGTCGCGGATCCTATCCCAAATTTAAGTAGGGGGAAGATAGACTTAAAAGAAGGAAAGACGTGTTGAAGTAATGACAATGATGGATGCCCTAATCTGTTGTGTCATTGTCGTGCTGCTGGCTAAGATCTAGAAGCCACAGTAACTTGAGGCAAATTTAAGTTGTAGAGACCCCCTTTTTCATGGCCTCCACCAATCACCCATTTCATCACCAAATCCAAAAAAATACAAGAAGGATAAAAAGTGATAGAACAATTAAACATCTTGGTTAACTGGCTTGTAGACAATAAATTTTACGAAAACTGTGGAACAAATAAAACATCATGATGCTGAAGTGTAGGACTAGTAGAGGAGGTTCCTATCCCAAAGACCTTGGTTTGAGATTCGTCTGCTATGGTAACAAATTTATCAAGTAAACAAGGAGACAAAGAATGTAAAATACTTTTATTACCTAAAGAGGAGGAAGATGCTGAATTATAATTGACACAGTAGTAACAGCAGCAATAGTGGAGGAGGAAGTGAGTGTGGGTACCATCAAAGTTTTCAGCCTTTGCAATAGATCAAAGTCATCATCTGAGATTGTCTTCTTTCCTTTCATTGACTAAGATTTTTGTTCATTTTTTTCGCTCAAAGTCATCATCTGAGATTGTCTTCTTTCCTTTCATTGACTAAGATTTTTGTTCATTTTTTTCAGTATTATTAACTGAGGCCTAATTTGAAATATCCCAATCTAGTTTAGCATGAAGTTTCCAACAAGTATCAATCAGATGATTCAATCCTCCACAATAAGTGCATAATCTTTGTGTCAGTCCTTGAGGAGCTAAAGCCAGCTCTACCACCTCTCTCTCTCTCTCTCTCTCTCTCTCTCTCTCTCTATCTCCTTTAGAGTTCCTACAATGACCTCTATTAGTTGAAGTAGAACCTCAGTTACCAGAGTACATAGCTGAGAATATTTCAACTTGAGGAGTGGTAGAGGGGTTGGGATCCAAAGTAATGTGGCACTTATATCATCAAATGATAGAAGTGTAGTGTGTTGAGTTGTGGAGCCTAATTAATGCCCTACGTTGAGTTGGTCATGGATTGACCTGTGCGGACAGGTCATCGTCCTCCCCCACCTGATCCACAATATATTAACTATTATTTCATTAAAAACAGTTTGAGAATTTCACTCTTGTACTGCAGTTGCCCTAATTTTCTCTTTATAATTAAGGGACGCCGCTATTAGGGTTTTAATCATCTTATATAGAGGAGCGTCTCGAGTTGCAGCCTACAAGGTTAGAGTGAAACACCTGTAAGTGTGCGATTTCTCTTGTACAGTATTTCATCTTCATAGTGGATTACTGTAGTGGCGGAAGACAGGACATAGTCTCACCTTGAGGTGAACCTGTATAAATCTTGTTGTACTGCTTTTTCGTGGTTGTTTTTTCCCTTCTTTCACGTTTATTATTATTGCTCTCGATAGTTTGGAATTAGGGCATCTAATTCCTAACAATCTACATTTGCAAATCCTTCATTATTTAAATGACCATAACATTTATATAGGAATCCCTTGCCTGGAGCTCTTTTTAAATATTTGACAATCCTTTCCAAAGCTTGCCAATAAGTAAGTTGTGGTTTTTGCATATACTAACTAACCACACTTACTGCATATGATATGTTTAGTCTAGTCCACTAACATAAATGAGTTTTCCCACAAGTCTTTGATATATACCCACTTCAATATCTTCACTGGAGCCATCACATAATTTTATATTAGCATCCATATGAGTATCTATCGGTCTACATCCCCTCATTCATGTATCCTCTCAAGTAGATCAAGAACATATTTTCTTTGAGATAAGATAACGCCAGATAAGATAATGCCATGATTTGATTGGAAGACTTCAATACCTAAAGTATATTTAATAAGTCTGAGATCTTTTGTTTTAAAGTTATTGCATATTTTATGTTTGACTTCCTTTATACTATTAGTATCACTCCCAGCCAAGACAATACCATCCACATAAACTACTAGTAATATGATTCTTTTGGAGGTATTCTTTACAAAGACAGAATGATCAACTGAACACCTGTTAAAACAAAATTGAAGTATCGTTTAGCTAAATTTATCAAATCAAGCATGAGGAGTATATTTTAAACTATACAACCATTTTTTTCAATCTGCATATTGACTCCCCCTCAAACACAAAATCTAGGTGGTTGATGCATATAGACTTCCTCCTTAATGTCACCATTTAAGAAAGTATTTTTCACATCCAATTGAAACTTTGACCAAGAAGAATTTGCAATGGGTGATAGCAAGATACACATTAAATTTAACTTGGCTACCAAGGAGAAAATCTCTTCATAATCGACTCCATAACACTATGTGTACTCCTTTGTTATTAAATGGGCATTGAGACGGGCCACAAATCATCAAAATTATGCTCCGTGAAAAAGACCCATTTACTGCCCACGGGTTTCTTACCAAGAGGAAGTGAAACCAAATTCACATAAAGTTGTCATTTCCTCTTGCATTACCGCCTTCTATTATGAATATTTCAAGGCCTCCTAATACTACCGAGGAATAAATATAGAAGAAATAGATGTAAGTATATGGCAAAAAAAAAGAGACAAACAATGGTGAGAAACAAAATTAGATATAGGATGAGATGTAGAAGTCCAAGTACAAATCCTAGGTTCCTTACGAAAAGCAATGGGTGTTAGGAATTAGATGCCCTAATTCCAAATAAGTGAGAGAAATAATAATAAAAGTAGAAGAGGGGAAAATAAGAATAAAGAAAGACAAAAGATTTATACAGGTTTGCCTCAAGGTGAGACTATGTCATGTCTTTCACCGCTGCAGTTCCATCATAATGATGAAATAGTTTACAAGAGAAACCCCTTCTCTAACCTCTCTCAGCCGCAACTGATGATTCTCCTTGATGATCTTACTCTAGGTGATAAAACCCTAACAACGGTGCCCCTAAATATAAAGAGAAAATTAGGGCAATCGGATTATAAGTGTGAAATCCCCAAACTACCCTTAATGATCCACATATTGATTCAGCGTAAGGCATTAATTAGGCTCCAAAACTTAACAATCTCCCACTTGGAGACTAATCCATTATCAATATCTCCTGCGCAACGACAACAACTTTTCAATCCTCAAAGAGAAGTCCAAGTGAAGTTGCACACAACTTTAGTTTCTCAATCGTAACAGTTTTTGTCAACATATCAGCCATATTTTGACTCCCTTGAATCTTCTCAAGTGCTAATACTCCATCCTCATGAGCTAATCTAATGAAGTGATAATGCACCTGCATGTGCTTTGTTCTAGTATGATAAATAGGGTTCTTTTCTAAATGAATAACACTCTAAACTATCACAATACACCACATTCTTCCCATGCTTGAGAGCTAATTCTTCCCAAAAAGATTGCAACCATACCATTTCTTTGCTTTTCTTCTCTTACATCGTGCCCTTCAAACACTCCCCCTCTAGCAGGTCTTCAATTTTATTTTTCTGAAAAAAAATTCTTCATATATGCAAAGGTTTCATATTTTGTGTTCCCCTTTATTGAATATTTTGGTCACATAAAAATTATCACAACATGTAGAACAAAATACCTATTTCTTGTACTTTTTTTGCTTCTCCCCCTCAAGCTAGAGATAAAAAGGACATGAAGACCCAACTTAGATAAAACATATGGTCATACGACAAAGCTCCATATACCTATCAAAACGGTCATAGTCTAAAACACACTCCATCCATTTTTATAGACAGAAAAATGACCACACTTTAGGGCACAACAAAGAACTACTTACTTTTTAAGGGTAACTCAAACACAAATCACCTCTTGTGTGAAGAAAAATAATACTTGACTCAAACTGGATGTTGGACACACTTTTATACTTTTTAGGTAATGGGTATAGGCATAAAAGTACAAGATCATAAATTGACGAAACACTAGAGGAACAAAACTTTAACCAGAATGAGGTGACTATACAACACTCATACTTCCAAAGTTACCATTTTTGTTTTTTGAAAACTATGGGAGTCTATAATGGTAGAACTTAATAAAATTGACCAAGTATAAAAATTTTGGGGTGACCACAATTTTTTGAAAGATATACAACCAAAAAACAAAAACACAAAACCTGAAAACAACATCAAAGCAAGATATTGCATACCTTGAATAAATACATAATGGAGTGATTAAGTCTGACCAAAAATCTCTCTTTAGGAGAGAAATTTGGTTAAAAACTTGAATTTTAGGAGAAAAGAAAACTCAATTAACGTCAATTCAAGAAGAGATAATAGGGGAGTAAATAGAAAAAAATAAGAGATTTTCAGTAGGACTGACCATTGGTACTTCTGATATTGATATCTCCAAAAATATAGCTCAGAATCACAAATGGTTTCTTGCTCAAGAAACTAGACTCAAATAGCTTTAAATTGATACATAATTTGGCATAAAATATTTCATCTTGAATATTTATGACCTTTTAATTTTCTTTATTCTGTAGCTTGACCCTTGCCTACTCCAATGCTAATATCTTCTTAAATATAAATCAAAATGACATGAAATTTTCTCCTTTTGGATGCGAACAATATTTGATTACTAAGATATATGTGTATCAGTAAAATAAAAAATCTCAAAGTAATTTGAGATTTTATTCAGTTATAAGGTTGGGCAATATTAGATCTCCAAGTCACCTAGCAATTTTTGGAAGCCCTATTTAAACAAGGTCACAGACTTGCTGTAATTTTTTGTAGAAGTGACCAATTTTGTCAGGAAAGGCGAAAACCAGACCATCCATCCACTGAAGGCATGTATGGGTCTATGTGTCCCAAACTAGAGTCCTGAGAGATGTGAACCACCTGGTCCACAACTCTGTCGATTGGTAGGGTTGGTGCGAAGCGGAGTCCACTGCAAGTAGAGGAAGGATGTGTTCTATCATTGGCACCAGCCCAACTTGTAGACAATATGTGATGGGATAAGAAATTAACAATTCCTTTTGCAAGTTCATATGTTGAATTGAGTGGAATGAGTGGAGTTAGGCTGTTCAGCAGTCAAGACGGCGGACAAGAAAGAAAGCAGCGATAAGCAACTACGGCCCTACCTGCTCTCCTCCAGGCCCTATCGTGGTATGACCAGCACATGGAGTTGCATCCCAGCTGACCCGGCAAGATTAAACCCAGCTATCCAGATTGGAGCCGACCGGTGCCTTTGGAATCCTTTTATATATACATCACCTTCTCGAGGTTTTCATTCATCAATACACCACCCATTGGAATCCCAAATCACTCTCTCTTTCCTCCGCGAACTCTTTCTGCAACTCTTCACTCGCGACAATGATGAGCCCCAAGAAGTTGGTGAAAAAACTAGCTGCGACCAGGAGCAGATCCGTCGCCGAGAAAGGTCATTTTGTTGCATACACAACAGATTGTGAGCGCTTCGTCCTTCCTTTGACATTCCTCTGCAATCCCATTTTACAAGCTTTGTTGGCGGTCTCCGAAGAAGAATACGGACTGCCGGGAAATGGGCCAATTATGCTGCCATGTGATGGTGCCTCCATGGAATACTTAATCTCGTTGACGCAGAGATCGCTTAGTGAAGATTTACGGAAGGCTTTGCTTGTCTCAATAACCACAGATGGGTGCTTAAAATCTTCCTTGGTCCAACAACAACTAATCCAGCATACGTCCGTCTTTAGTTGTTAGTGAAATTTTCACCATGCGGTTTGTAGGACTTGGCTACAAATGTAAATATTAGTGCAATTTATGTTCTATACAATTTTCCCTATTTCATTTTTCATGACTTGAAATGTTGAAAATTCAGCACCTTCCCGTCTTCCATAAAGTTAGCTTGCGTTCCTGATCTGGTTTGTGGTTAGCTGAAAGCCTGAGTCATTCATGACGAGCAATTTTCTACACCTTTATTAGTAATTGTAAGAAAACCTCAGCACTCATTCATGGAGCTGGATAGCTTGGTTAGCAATAAAATTGGCTGGCTATTTGGATAAGCTATCAGACGCATTATTTTCTGAAGTAGTGAAAATTCTTCAGCAGAGACAATCCTCTGGCCTCTGGTGTTTTTAAGAGTCATCATAGTGCAAGCTGAAATTAGTCAATGAGTAATAATCCAAGGTAGTCAAACCGAGGATTTTCTTCTTTAACAAAAATGCTTTGATTAAAAAGATCCAATATGTAGCAACAAGGGTAATGAGACATAATGAGTGAGTCAAGCTGGGTTAATATACGTTAAACCAAGTCAAGAGACTATTTTAAATGGAATATTTTTTCATTTATTTTTTCCTGGTGGTCTTTTAAACTATACACTTCTTTTCTTTTACTTTAACATAATTGAATCATAGAACTTCTAAGAGTTACGTTTAAGTAGAAATTTTTTAACTCCATTAATATAATTTTATATAGTTTTTCTTGTTCAAGGAAGAAATCACATGTGTGTACTCTATATTGATTTATAACATGCTTGTGTTATTTATTCATTTACCAAAGTACCGACTTCGAGAGTTTTTTTATTGATTACATTACGAATTTTTTGTTGATTTTCATGATTCCATAGCCTTTAAGGTCTCCAACTTTAAAGCAATGAGAGAGAGAAAAAAGAAAGAGAACAAGAGAGGAGAAGAGGAGAGAAGAGAGAAGGAGATGTCTGAGAGAAGGAAGGAGAAAAGAGTAGAGCAAGTCAATGAGAAAATAGGAGGAAGAATTCGGATTGTGGATGGTTGTCCTAACCCTCCACCTTAAGCTTTATTTATAGATGACAAAAATATAAATATTATCAGTAAACCCTTCAGCCTAGTAGGAGTGAATAAGAAACAAAAGATCAAAGGATAATTATATCAATGACACCTAGGCTTGTCCATATCTTCAACACTCCCCCTCGTGCTAGGTGGTAATAGTGATGAGCCTAGTTTGAAACAAATAAAATAGTTCTAGTAATTATCTCCTCCATCAATGTCTCCCAATAATAAATACTCGATCAAACACATACTCAAAAATTTAAAAAATGGGTGATAAAACATAAGTAAAAAATAACCTCAAAGGATTTCAAATGAAATAGTGATAATAATCATAAAAGAGAGTAATGCTTGTCACTTACAAAGACGGTGATGAAAACTCAAAGGTACCGATAAAATAGTCTCAATGGACTTAAAAACACCTATCTATAAAAAAGAGGACAACCAAAGCGAACACACAAAAGGGTTGGCCAAAGAGGGTAAAAAGAGTAAAAAAAGATGGTAGGAGAAACACAACTAAGGAAAAGGTTAAATTGGGATTAAAGTAAAAGAAGGTGAAGAAGTCGGGGCCATCGTGTGCTTTATCTTCTAAAATAATTCAAGTTCTTCATGAGGGTAGATGTCATCATATGCTTTATCTTTTGGAGTAATTCAAACTTCTCTATAGGGACAGTCTTCTTGCCTTTGGGGTTCTTAAGAGCCATTGTAAAACTGAACTTTTTGAACCAACCCAATTCTTTAAGTTAAATCAAGTTGACAATAGTCAATAAATAGTGAACCCAGGGTAATCACCCAAGGATTTCTTTCTTCAATAATAATGTCTCAATTAGAGAGACACAATAACAACATTTTTAATGAACCAAAACCCAAAAAGCACATAGTATGTTGTTATATAGCAACAAATAACATGTAAATAATGAAAGTCCTTAAGTGTAATAAGGATAAATGATAATTTATATCACATCGAATAGTGAGTAAGGAAGTTGTACATCAAGTAATAAGCTGGAACCAAGTAATAAACTACCAATAATAAGTTGAATCGAGTGTTGGTGGATCCGAGAGCAACTGCAAGGACTTCTTAAAAATAGAGAAGTGTGAATAAAATAGTAATGAATGCTACTTCTATGCTTATTGCATCGATGACTAATTTAAACACCAAACCAAGAGCTAGCCATACCCTAGAATCCGAGAGCTATCCAACCATATTAAAAGCTGCCAATGACATATATTTCCTATTTCTGAATATAGTTCATGTGTAGAGATGTAATTACATAATGAAACCGATGCTAAGGCAAGAGGCAAAAGGTAAGAGAAACTTGTTAGATACTTTCCTGATCTCGAGCAATAGCAATGGAAACTTTCCAGACGTCTTAACAATGGAAAGCACATACCAATGAATCTTGTTTTTGTTAGTGCATATCTTAGAAGTAGGAAGTATCTTTAATTTGATGAGGATATCAGTTTAGGAAACCAATCCTAATCTAGGATATTATCTTGAAATACTTGTCAAACCAAACCCGTGGAGATTGTTTCAAACCATATAAGGATTTTATAAGTGGCATACAAACTCCCCTTGAACCACATATCCAAGTGTTTGTTGTATATAAGTCCCCTCAATATTTCTATTAAGGAAGACATTCTTCACATCAAGCTAAAAACAAGTCATCGACAGTTAGTAGCAAGAGATAATAAGAGATGTACCGAGTTGAACTTGGTTACAGGTGAAAATGTTTCCTCATAGTCATCTCCATAACATTGAGTGTAGCATTTGGCCATGAGTCAAGATTTGAAGTGGGCCACAGATCCATCTGGATTATGTTTTACAATAAAATCACCGACTTCTTATCTAATGGAAGGGGAACAAGTTGCTAAGTCTTATTATCATTAAGGGATGCCATCTCTTCATCCTTCACTACTTTCCATCCTGGATTTTGTAGGGCTTCCCAATAAAACTAAGGAATAGAAGTAGAAGAAATAGAGGCAAGAAACTGACAACAAAATGAGGATAGCTGATGAGTCGATAAAAAAATGGGAGATGGGGTGAGATGTGGATGGTCGTGTGCATGACCTTGTCTATTTCCGAAGAGCAATAGGTCGAGTATCAAATGAAGGAGCAAAAATATAAAGTGGAGAAGGAGAACTTACCTCTGAGGGGTCTAGAGACTTCATAGGTGTAGTGTCAACCAATGCTTCAAGGGGCAGACAAATATGTCATCACGGCCATGAACTATTGAGTCATCGATCGACACAATAGGTTTAGGAAATTCATTACCTACAAAGAAACCAAGTGGGGGCACCAATGTATGAATAATAGGGCTGGTCTTCAAAGAATGTCAGATTGCTAGAGACAAACATCTTCCTTAGAGGAGGATTATAACTCGTGTATCCTTTCAGAGTACGAGAGTAGCCCAAAAAAATACATTTAATCGCTCTCGGATCCAATTTAGTAGTATGTGGGGATGTAACATGAACGAAGAAAGTACACCCAAAAATTCTCGAAGGACGGTAAACTAGACTCAAATAGCTTTAAATTAATACATAATTTGACTTAAAAGATGCTTTCTTGAATATTTTAGGACCTTTTAATTTTTTTCGAGTTGTAGCTTGATCTTTGCCGACTCCAATGCGAATATCTCCTTCCATATAAATCAAATTGACATCAATTTTTTCCTTTTGAATGCTAACAATATAATTGATTACTAAAATATATGTGTATCAGCAAAGTCCTGCATCTCAAAGTAGTTTGGGATTTTGTTCGGTTATAAGGTTCCCAATTTTTGGAAACCCCATTTTAACAAAGTCACGGACATGCTGTAATGTTTTTGTAAAAGTGACCAATTTTGTAAGTAAGGTGAAAACCAGATCTTCTACTGAAGCCATGTAAGAGTCCATGTGTCCCAAACTAGAGTCGTGAGAGATGTGAACCACCTGATCCACAACTGTGTCGATTGGCAAGGTTGGTGCGAAGCAGAGTCCACTGCAAGTAGATGAAGGATGTGTTCTATCATTGGCACCGGCCCAACTTGTAGATACTATGTGATGTGATAAGAAATCAACAATTCCTTTTGCAAGTTCCACTGTTTAATTGAGTGGAGTTAGGCTGGTCTGCTGTCAAGACTGTGGACAAGAAAGAAAGCAGCCATAAGGAACTATGGCCCTACCTGCTCTCCTCCAAGCCTTATCGTTGTATGAACAGCACATGGTGTTGCCTCCATGCTAACCCAGCAAGATTAAAGACCCAGCTATCCAGATTGGAGCTGATCGGTGCCTTTGGAATCCTTTTATATATACATCACCTTCTCGAGGTTTTCATTCATCAATACACCACCCATTGGAATCCCAGATCACTCTCTCTTTCCTCCGCGAACTTTTTCTGCAACTCTTCACTCGCGACAATGATGAGCCCCAAGAAGTTGGTGAAAAAACTAGCTGCGACCAGGAGCAGATCCGTCGCCGAGAAAGGTCATTTTGTTGCATACACAACAGATTGTGAGCGCTTCGTCTTTCCTTTGACATTCCTCTGCAATCCCATTTTACAAGCTCTGTTGGCAGTCTCCGAAGAAGAATACGGACTGCCGGGAAATGGGCCAATTATGCTGCCATGTGATGGTGCCTCCATGGAATACTTAATCTCGTTGACGCAGAGATCGTTGAGTGAAGATTTTCAGAAGGCTTTGCTTGTCTCAATAACCACAGATGGGTGCTTAACATCTTCCTTGGTCCAACAAGAACGAATCCAGCATATGTCCGCCGTCTTTAGTTGTTAGTGCATTTTTTTACAATGCGGTCTCTTGGACTTGGCTACAAATGTAAATATTTGTGCAATTTTGGTTCTATACAATTTTCCATATTTCATTTTTGATGCCTTGAAATGTTGAAAATTCAGCAACTTCCCTTCTTTGATAAAGTTAGCTTACGTTCCTGATCTGGTTTGTGGTTAGCTGAAAGCCTGATTCATTCATGATGAGCAATTTTCTACAGCTTTATTAGTAACTGTAAGAAACCTCAGCACTCATTCATGGAGCTGGATAGCTTGGTTAGCAATAAAAATGTATTTGGCCCTCCCGTCCACAACAACCCCTTGGGAGATTTGGTCTTGTTGAGACAAACCGGGTCTGTTGAACTGTATAAAAAATAGTTCCAAGAAAAATTGGCTCACACTAGCCGGTTGGTACGAGTCGACCAACCGATCAACTTCTTTACAACAGGCCTCACTCAATCTCTGAGGTTAGAGGTGGAACTTTAATCACCTTCAGATTTGGCTCGGGCAATGAATTTAGCTCGAGCAATGGAACTACGACAACGACTTCAGAATCGTAGGCCTGTTTGGCAAGGGGAATGAAACATTTCCTCCAATTGGCAAGGGCGCCAAAATACTTTTCTTCAGGTGCCATATCCAGCATTACCACCGCCCAGAAATAATCCGAATACTACTCTGGCAGCTGACACACGCTTTATTAACCCCCCACTTCAGTATATCAAAAAATTAACCAGTTTCGAGATGGCGGAACGGAGGTCCAAGAACCTGTGCTACAACTGTGATGAACCATACAGGGCATGCCACTAATGTAAACGGTTGTTCTGGCTCAAAGTGGAAGAAATAGAGGATACAGAAAATAGTGATGATCTTATTGAGGAGGAACCACCAGCAATCTCTCTGCATGCCATTAGTGGGCAGAAATTTGCCAAAACTATGCAAGTCTGAGCTCAAGTCCTCGACCAGGAACTTGTGGGACTAGTGGATTCGAAAAGTACACACAAGTTTCTTAGCGTGACAGTTGCTTAACACCTTCAGTTATAGATCCATCCACACCCAACAACCACGGTTTCAGTGGCCAATGGGGAGAAAGTCACAAGCTATGGGATTAGCAAAGCGGTAAAATTTTCAATTTGTACGACTTTATTTCAGTCAGAATTTTTTGTCATACCTTTTGTAGGATTTGATATGGTGTTAAGCATGAAATGGTTACAAACATTAGGACCCATACTATGTGACTTTTTTGCTTTAACTATGAGTTTTATATTGAGCAGACGCCAAGTGCTATTATAGGGCAGTCAGGTGGACAAACCCCACCACCTTTATACCATTCACATACAAGACCAACCGGACAACACCATAAAAAAACTTCTCGACGAGCTCTTAGACTTCTTCCATGAGCCTTCTGGATTGCCTCCCTTGAGACACTGTGACCATAGGATCTGTTTAGAACTAGATCCTGATGTGATGGTAGTTCGACCGTACCGATATCCAAACCTCCTAAAGGATAAAATCGAGCGATAGTGCCAGGCCATGTTACAACAGGATCTTATTCGCATCAACCGCTCCCCGTGCTCTTCACCAGTCTTGCTCTTAAAGAAACATGATGACACGATGTTAAAATGTATCTACGCTGCCTTGTGGGTGATGGTCCGATACACTAGATGCAATGGCTACTGTGGGCTGAATATTGTTACAACACTTTATTCCACTCAGCCTTTCAATCCACTCCTTTCTGGGTTTTATATGGCAGGGATCCCCCTCTGCTCCTCTCTTATACTCTAGGGTCCACCCGCGTGGACGCCATTGATCAGGCACTCATGGATCGTGACCAGGTACTACAGAATATTATAGCTCGCCTCCGATGCGTTCAATTTCGCAAGAAATATTTCTATGACAAGGGACACCGAGATGTCTCATATGAGGTAGGGGACTACGTTTGGTTATGACTCCAACCATACCAACAACATTCCATTTCCAAACCTCCACGCCATAAGCTCTCACCCAAGTACTTTGGGCCTTTCTCCATTATTTGGCGCGTGGGCCCAGTAGCCTATCAACTACAATTCATGTATCCCTACTAAAACCATATACGGGCTCACCCCCCACAACCACACCATTCCTTCCTCCGGTGGACACGTCATCCTTACACCAGCCGCAGTGTTATGAGTATGATTGGTTAGTGACCAATGGGAGATTCTAGAACAATGGATTGCCACTGAACCAGACGCAACGACATGGGAATAGTTGGACACCTTCAAATAGGTCTACCCCACTTACAAGCTTGAGGACTTGCTCTTTCTCCAAGGGGCGACAGATGTTGAGGATGCAATTGCTAACTGAGTCATACAATGAAGACGCACTGAGTCACAAAGTTAATAGCAGAGTTAATAGATTTCTTTCCATATTTTTTTAAATTTTTTTATGCATTATATAAGTTAAATTGCCATAGGGGCAGAATTGTAATAATTAACCCTATAACTATGGCTGACGTCAACCTTACTTAGAGGGTAAGGAGAATGAAAAAAGGCATACATTGAATTAGGTTAAACAGGGTTTGGAATTCTCCTTGACGAGCTCTAGGGTTTGGAGGTCTCCTTGATAAGCTCTAGGTCCAGGTTCCCTCTTGAATCTAAATTTCTTTCTTCCTTATTTTAATTTTTGTTTACCTTGCTCCATATCGAACAGAAGAGGGGAATTTCTGCCCCTTTTCCCAGTTCAATCAGAGGCTTTAGCCTCCCATCCATTACCAACAGCCATAGAGGGTCTCTTCCTCTCTTTTCGAGCTAGGTTTGAGGCTTCTCCATCACCACACCACACCACAAGCAGCCACAATTCATAGGTTCTCAGCCTTAAGGCCAGCAAGAAGAAAGGTTAGGAACCCCTAACCTCTGGTCCAAAGACTGTCCAAGTTAGAGGCTTGCAGCCCCTAACCCGAGCAGCAACAAGAGGGTGGTTCCAAACCCTCTATTCCGTGATCAAAAGGGGAACCTTTCCCCACCTGTCCGAGCAGTAGCAGCAAGGGCCCTCTGCCCTTACTGAGAACAACAGCCTAGCCCCTCAAAGGAGGTTGCTTTCTTCCTACCCGAGACCTGGCCAAAGAAAGGAATCTTCTTTCCCATCCTTACCGAGACAGAAACTCTCTTACAGTGCTGGATTCACAAATCCCACGTCGAGTTACTCGATCCATGACTAGTGACCATAACACCAGGTGGCTTGGTGGGGGGGTGTTTGATTTGATTATTTACAATTTAAATTTAAGTGTATGAAAGTTAAAGAAAATAATATAAAAAAATCAATCGTACAAGACAATAACATCAATTTTTTTTATTGATGTTCCCCTATTGGTATTCATCACCCAAGAACCCATGTTTGGGGAATTCCATTAATATAAGCTCTATTAACTTAGAATTGCACAAAAGATATTTGGGCTCATTTGTAAGCCATGTGCATGCTCAAATACACAATTACAACAAATCTTGCTTGAGATTGAGCTAGATTCTAGCTCTAGCAAGCTCTTCAATCTAGATTGAAGGTGTTGTTGGATTTAGGATCCCATAATGTTAAACAAAGAAGAACTAGATTAAGAGAAGATGAAGCCAAAGAGAAAGAGAGAAGAGAAGAGAGAATGAGAGGAGGAGAAGAGAATGTGGATGGCTTGGTGAGAGAGATTGAGAGCGAGGGAAGGAGGATTTAGGTTGTTAAGTGACGCTCCTAAACCTCCCCCTAATCATCTATTTATAATAGTAAAAAGTTAACTAATTACATCAATACCCTTTACCCTAAGAAGGGTCGAAAAGGGGCAAGAAAATAAGAGATTTTACATCAATTCCACTATAACTAGATTACTTCTTCCAACACTGTCCCTCAAGCTGGGGGTGAAAAAATATCATATATACCCAGTTTGATGCTTATAGTGGTTTGAATCTTGGATGTGACTGACTTTGTAAGGATGTTTGCAACTTGCCCTAGAGTTGAAACATGTTTGAGAGATATAATGCCAACATGTAATTTTTCTCATGCAAAATGAAAATCTACCTCAATATGATTTATTCTCTTATGGAAGACTAGATTTGAAGAAATGTGGCTGGTTGTGTAATTGTCACAATGTAGTTCCATGTATGCTCCTTTGTGGGAACCTAATTTTGTGAGGAGGGATTTGATCTATAGAAGCTCACTAATTACATGGGTTGTGGCTCTTTATTCTTCTTCGACACTGAACCTTTGCAAAAATATTTTATATTTTAGTCTTCAATGTGATCAAGTTTCCTCAAACTAAAGTGCAATACTCTGAAGTATATTTCTTGTCATCAGGTGATCCGACCACATTGTTAAGTTGTGGAGCCTAATTAATGCCCTATGCTGAGTTGGTTGGGGATCCTATCCCATATTTAAGTATGGGGAAGACAAACTTAAAAGAAGGAAATATGTGTTGAAGTAATGACAATGATGGATGCCCTAATCTATTGTGCCATTGTCGTGCCACTGGCTGAGAAATAGAAGCCACAGTAACTTGAGGCAAATTTAAGTAGTAGAGACCTCCTGTTTCATGGCCTCCACCAATCACCTATTTCATCACCAGATCTGGAAAAATACAAGAAGGAGAAAAAGTGATAGAACAACTAAACATCTTGGTTAACTGGCTTGTAGACAATAACTTTTAGGAAAACTGAAGAACAAATAAAACATCATGATGCTGAAGTGTAGGACTAGTAGAGGAGGTTTCTATCCTAAAGACCTTGGTTTGAAATTCGTCTACTATGGTAAAAAATTTATCTAGTAAATGTGGAGATAAAGAATGTAAAAGACTTTTATTACCTAAAGAGGAGGAAGAGGGTGAAATTATAACTGAGACAGTTGTAGCAGCAGCAATAGTGAAGGAGGAAGTGAGTGTGGGTACCATCAAAGTCATCATCGAGATTGTCTTCTTTCTTTCCATTGACTAATCTTTTTGTTCATTTTTGTTCATTTTTTCAGTATTATTAACCGAGGCCTAATTAGCAATAGCCCAATCTTGCTTGGCATGAAGTTTCCAACAAGTATCAATCAGGTGATTCAATCCTCCACAATAAGTGCATAATCTTTGTGTCAGTCATTGAGGAGCTAAAGCTAGATCTACCACCTCTCTTTCTATCTCCTTTAGAGTTCCTACAACGACCTCTATTAGTTGAAGTTGTACCTCTGTTACCAGAGTACATAGCTGAGGATATTTCAACCGAAGGAGTAGTAGAGGGGTTTGGGATCCAAAGTAATGTGGCACTTATATCATCAAAGGATGGAAGTGTAGCGTGTTAAGTTGTGGAGCCTAATTAAAGCCCTAGGCTGATTTGGTCGTGGATCAACCTATGCGGTCAGGTCACCATTCGCCCCCACCCGGTCCACAATATATTAACTGTTATTTCATGAAGGGCAGTTTGGGAATTTTACTCTTGTAATATGGTTGCCCTAATTTTCTCTTTATAATTGAGGGGCACCACTATTAGGGTTTTAATCATCTTATACCGAGGAGCATCTCGAGTTGCAACCTAAGAGGTTAGGGAGAAACACTTGTAAGTGTGTGATTTCTTTAGTAAAATATTTCATATTCATAGTGGATTACTGTAGTAGCAGAAGACATGACGTAGTCTCACCTTGAGGTGAACCTATATAAATCTTGTTGTACTTCTTTTTTGTTGTTGTTGTTTTCCCTTCTTATTATTATTGCTCTAACTAGTTTGGAATTAGGGCATGTAATTCCTAACATCTACATTTGAAAATCCTTCATTATTGAAATGGCCATAACATTTATATAGGAGTCTCTTGCCTGGAGCTCTTTTTAAATATATGACAATCCTTTCCAAAGCTTGCCAATGAGTAAGTTGTGGTTTGTGCATATACTGACTAACCACACTTACTG
Source organism: Aristolochia californica (assembly GCF_029961685.1). Classification (NCBI taxonomy): domain Eukaryota; kingdom Viridiplantae; phylum Streptophyta; class Magnoliopsida; order Piperales; family Aristolochiaceae; genus Aristolochia; species Aristolochia californica. The sequence goes on along the minus strand of NW_027181782.1, from coordinate 27,929,620 downwards.
CATATGATATGTCAAGTCTAGTCCAGTGACATAAATGACTTTCCGTACAAGTCTCTGATATATACCCACTTCAACATCTTCATTGGAGCCATCACATAACTTTGTATTAGCATCCATATGAGTATTTGTCGGTCGACATCCCTCATTCATGTGTCCTCTCAAGTAGATATAGAACATATTTTCTTTGAGATAAGACAATGTCATGTTTTGATTGGAAGAGTTCAATACCTAAAATATATTTAATAAGTCTGAGATATTTTGTTTTAAATTTATTTCATATTTTATTTTTGATATCCTTTATACTATTAGTATCACTCCCAGCCAAGACAATACCATCCACATAAACTGCTAGTAATACGATTCTTTTGGAGGTATTATTTACAAAGACGAAATGATCAACCGAACACCTGTTAAAACCAAATCAAAGTATCACTTGGCTAAATTTATCCAACCAAGCATGAGGAGTCTATTTTAAACCATACAACCATATTTTTCATTCTACATACTGACTCCCCCTCAAACACAAAATCTAGGTGGTTGATGCATATAGACTTCCGTCTTAATGTCACCATTTAAGAAATTATTTTTCACATCTAATTGAAAATTTGACCAAGAAGAATTTGCAATGGGTGATAGCAACATACACACTAAATATAACTTGGCTACCAAGTAGAAAATCTCTTCGTAATCAACTCCATAACACTATGTGTACCCCTTTGCTACTAAACGGGCCTAGAGACGGGCCAAAGCATCCAAATTATGCTTTGTGACAAAGACCTATTTACATCCCATAGGTTTCTTACCAAGAGGAAGTGAAACAAAAGTCCAAATCTGGTATTCTCATAAAGCAGTCATTTCCTCTTCCATTACCGCCTTCTATTATGGATAGTTCAAGGCCTCAATAGAAATTTTTTGTTTCCAACTTGATCAGTTCATCATTAGGAAAGTTTCTTATAGAAAATTCAAGGATATTTTATCTGGAATACTTTCCATATTCTATAGATTAAAAACATAAAGTTTCCAATGATAAACTTGACTTAATCAGCAGCACTTGTGAATAAGGAAATATTTCCAAATATAAGAGATTTCTGAGGTAAAAAAAGGCTTTAAAAAGGAAGTTAAATCTCTATTCAATATGCAGGAATTCGCCTAGAATTCTGAAACTCAAGGAGAGCTTTGTTGCATGCAGCAAAGAGCAGTGCAAGACATGAAACTTCAGCAGTCAATCAACCAGTATTACAACAATTCAACTCAGGTATGTGATAAAAAGAAAAACATCCAGTAGTGATAGATTATACTGATTTGCAAAAAATAATATCATCAACTAGCCACACGTTTATAGAAAACAAGGCTGCATGAATCATAGAAATAGGGTTGTAAAACACCTCAAACTGATAGCTTTCTTTCAACCGAAATATCAACTTTCATGGAATAAGAGAAACTACAAACTTTCCCTTAAAATTTCATGAAAGAAGCATAATTTCTGAAAGGAAGAATGTCTGACATATATTTGACATTGATATAGATGAAAAATCAAGAACCAAACTGGGAAGAAATACTTACCTTTCCCTAGCCATTCCAACACAAATTGAAGAGGTAGAATCCAGCACCTCCATGACTCATGATCCGAGCACAAAATAATTAGAATCCTGAAATCACTACTATGATATCATGTTAATTTTCAGGATTCCATAACCTTTAACATCTTCAACTTTAAAGTAACAATAGAGAGAGAAAAGAAGGAGAAGAGTAGATAAAAGAGAAGGAGACATCCAAGAGGAGGGTGAAAGGAGTGGAGCATGTCAATGAAAAACGATGAGGAAGAATTAGGATTGTTGTTGGATCTCCTAAACCTCCCACTTAAGTTCTATTTATAGATATCAAAAATAAAAATATTACATGTTGAATTTATGGAAAAGTGTAATACGTTATTGACATCTATCACTTGTTGTAATGAGAGTACATGCACCTCTATTTATAATAGAGGAAGGTAGTAGAGTCCAATTACAATAAAACTACCCTTGTTCCAATTCCACCCAAACTCTAACACTTCAGGTAAGTCCTAACATAATTAGGTAACTCAATATTGATAAAAGACAAATATAACTTAAACTAAAACTCTTCTTGGTCGTGACCTTAAGATAAAGATACTTTTGTGAGTCCTTTTTTATCTTCCAACTGATGTTATAAGGATACCAGCTCATGGTAATCTTTGTGGGTCCTACTTCTTATGGGTTTGGGCCCATCTTGTGGGCCTTCCTTGGTCGTGTGGTCCATCTTATAATAATCTTACATATGTGGGCTTTCCTTGGTCGTTTGGGCTTGATCTTATCTTCCAACATTACAAGTATACTCTTCACCCTAAGAGTGAATAAGACACAAAATATCAAACTATAATTATGTTAATGACACCCAGGCTTGTGCATATCTTCAAAAATTTTTATTGTCATTAATACTTCTTCAACACTAGTCATAGGAGGTTGTTCATGCCTAATTCTCTTCCTAGTTTAGAGAATCAATCAATCAAATCCTAAGGACTTTACGAAAATGTCCCCTTATTTTTTGGTAGGAACAAATTCAAAGTTGATTGGCCTAAATTGAAACAATGCTCGAGTAAAGTATTGTCCAATTTCAACGTGTTTGGATAGAGAATGATGTGTCAGGATTTTTGCTACGCTAATGGCTCTCAAATTGTCACAATAGATAACATTTTCATCTTTAATTCAATCAATTTTCTTAGAAGTGTTGTTTAATCCATCGTACTTTTACACAATAGCTTTCAGCCATTATGTACTCAGCCATGGTGGTAGAAAAAGCCAAGGAATGTAGTTTCTAGGAAAACCAAGAAACAAACATTTTTTTGTTGGAAGATGGCCCCAAGCCCACACGACAAAGGAAGACCCACAAGTTCAAGTGTGTGGAAGTTGGGCCCAAACTTACAAACCAAGGAGAAAACCCATAGGCCCATCCAATGGTAGCATGATGGTAAATAAGTAGTCATCTAATAAAGATACCATTGATGTAATTAATTAATGATTTATGTCTCTTATTCACTCTTACTAGGGTGAAGTGTATTCTTGAAATATTAGTACTTCTGATATCTATAAATACAACTTAAGGAGGAGGGTCTGTTCAAGTCCATTACCCTAAAAATACAACTTAAGGAGGAGGATTTGGACAAGTCCATTACCCTAAAAATACAACTTAAAGAGGAGGGTTTGGACAAGTCCATTACTGTTAGGTTCTTCCCTTGCCATGGATCGAGTCACCCTTCTTTCCTCTCTTCCCTCCATGGTTGATCTTGACGTTGGAAGAGAAACCTTGTTTCTTGAACGAGTAATGGTGGAAGTCAATTTAGAATGAAGGAGCTTTGGAGGAAGCTCAACCTTGGACCTCAAAGGGAGAATCCGACCTTGACCTCTGAGGGAGAATCAAACCTGTAAAATATAATTTTCTCAATACTTGCCTCTCTTTTCCTTCACGTCCCCCTAAATAGGGTTAAGGACGAAAATACAAAGATGACCCATTAGGTCAAGTGGTTCACGCCACATTACACTGAACCAACCCAAATTAAACCAAACCAAATAAAGTAAACCAAACCGAATTGAAATTACATGAAAATTAAATTGACATAATTTAATTCCTATGCCTATGGATAACTCGTGATGCTATGGAGTCCATAACATCACCCTCCCCTTGGAGAAAGAGCTTGTCCTCAAGCTCAAAGTATGGGTAGAGGGTGCGAAACGCCGCTAATGGCTCCCATGACATGTCACTGGGGTCAGCATCAGCCCATTGCACTAAGATCTCCCAATCACCCTGAATACGACGAGTTTGTAATACCTGTGCCGGGGTAGAAAGTACACGTCCCTCATGGAGTGGTGGCAGCGGGGTGTGTAGCAAGGGCGAATCACCGTGGAAGGTCTTTAATTGTGAGACATGAAAGACGTTGTGAATTCTGGCCTCTGGCAGAAGCTGCAATCTGTAGGCCACTGTCCCAATGCGGTCCATCACCTGAAAGGGACCATAATATTTTGGAGAGATCTTGTGACGTTTGGAGGCTGTCAACGACAGCTGCCTGTAGTGTTGGAGACGCAACCATACATAATCTCTAGGAGAAAAGAAGACTTCCCGGTGCTTCTTGTCATAATATTGTTTCATAGAATTTTGTGCCTTCTGTAGATGAGTGCGCACCTCTGTGATGAATGTGTCTCTTTAAGCCAATGCTTGGTCCAAAGTTGGGACTTTAGAGGCCCCTGGTTCATAGGCTAAAAGACGGGGAGGTTCTCTACCATATGCCACCTTGAATGGGGTTGTGCCGAGAGCACTATAGTAGGAGGTGTTGTAACAGAACTCAGCCCAGGCGAGCCACTTAACCCACCTCTTAGGTGAGTCCCCCATGAAACAGCGGAGATACATTTCAATTGTTCTGTTGACGACCTCTGTCTGACCATCAGTCTGTGGATGGTAGGCTGAAGAAAAGGCTAACATTGTGCCTTGTAACTTGAAGAGTTCTTTCCAGAAGGTACTTGTAAAGATTGCATCCCTATCACTGGTAATTGAATTAGGCATCCCATGTAATCGTACAATGTTATCCATAAAAAGTTGAGCTACCTGCGTTGCAGTGTAAGGATGTGCCAGAGGAATGAAATGCCATATTTAGAGAAACGATCCACCGCTACCAGGATAACAGATTTACCTGACGAAGAGGGAAGTCCATCTATGAAGTCCATAGAAATATCAGACCAGACCTATGACGGAAGCTGAAGTGGTTGGAGCAACCCCGCTGGACTTAATGTTTCAGCTTTATTCCGTTGACAAGTCTGACAAGCCGCCACATAATCAGCTATACTGTGCTTCATGCCCCTCCAATAAAATTCCCTACTGATTCGAAAATATGTTTTCTGTCGGCCCTCATGTGTATTGTCATGGAAGGAGGCCAAAATGCTGTTAATCAGAGGGGATGTGTGGTGTAGAAAAATTCTGTTTTTGTAGAGGATGAGATTGTCCTAAACCATCCAATGTGGTGCCGCTGTGCCCTGCTGGATATCCTTGCATAAGGAGATAATATCTGGGTACTGTTGTGCCTCTTCCTGTATAGAATCCAACAAGAGAGCTCTGGGCTGACTGATGGCGTTTAATTGCGGCTCTGGAACGTCCTGGCGGGATAAGGCATCAACCCCTACATTCAAACTTCTCGGTTTATACTCGACAGAAAAGTCAAACCCCATAAGTTTACTTAACCAATGCTGTTGTGGTGAAGTAGTAAGACGCTGCTCAAGAAGATACTTGAGGCTGCAATGATCAGTGCGAATCAAAAAACAATGTCCCCAAAGATAAGGGCGCCAATGCTGTATAGCTTTCGCCAATCCAATCAATTCCCTCTCATAAGCTACCAACTTGTGGTGGTGTTGGCCCAGTTGACGGCTAAAATAAGCAATCGGGTGGCCCTGTTGGTGCAACACTGCGCCAATACCGCTCCCTGAAGCATCACATTCCACTACAAAGGACTCCTCAAAGTCGGGGAGCTACAAAACTGGGGCTGATGATAAGGCGTCTTTCAATTGCTGAAAGGAATGAGCTGCTGTCTCTGACCAGGTAAAAGTATTTTTCTTGAGGAGATTGTTGAGCGGAGCTGGAAGTTGGCCATAGCTACGAATAAATTTTCTATAATATCTAGCTAGGCCCAAAAATGCTCTTAAGGCTATAATAGATGTAGGAATAGGCCAATCTGTGACCGCTTGTATCTTACTCTGGTCTACCTTCACCCCTGATGCTGAAATAACGTGACCCAAATATGCCACTTCTGATGTGCCCATAGAACATTTTGACCGATTTAAAACCAAATGATGTGAACGTATAACAGAAAATACCTGGTGAAGGTGCTGAAGATGTTCTTCCCAGCTGTTGCTATAGACCAAAATATCGTCGAAAAAGACCAATACATATTTTTGCAAGAGAGGGGAAAATACCTGATTCATGAGGGCCTGTAAGGTGGAAGGCGCATTTGATAGACCAAATGGCATTACGAGGAATTCAAAATGGCCGTGATGCGTGTGGAACGCTGTTTTCTCCACATCTGATGGATGAACTCAAATTTGATGATAGCCAGATTTCAAATCGAGTTTAGTAAATATAGTAGCTCCATGTAGCTCATCTAACAGTTCGTCCAGCACTGGAATAGGAAATTTATCTTTAATTGTATGGGCATTGAGTTGTCTGTCATCCACACAGAACCTCCATGACTTATCATGCTTGCGGACTAGTAATACCGGTGAAGAAAAAGGAGACCTGCTAGGCTGAATAATACCCTATGCTAACATCTACTGGCACTGCCTTTCAATCTCATCCTTCTGTAAGTGAGGATAACGATACAGACATACCACTACCGGCTCGGTCCCCATTTTCAAACGGATACGGTGATCACAGTGCCTAAGTGGCGGTAAGGCAGTAGGGTCTTGAAAGATATCCTCAAATTCTATAAGTAAGTGAGATAACTGGCATGTATTTGTGGACTGGACCTGGGCAACCTGTAGTGCACAGGTGAGTGGTGCTTGTGTGCCATGCAATATAATCTGATGTTGGTCCTCTATAAAAGACATGGTCAGAGCTTGGAAATCCCATTGTATTGGTCCCAACAAAATTGTAGCCATTTAATTCCTAGCACCAAATCGAATCCTGATAGTAGAATCACCAGAAAATCTGCAACAAATTTATATCCCTCAATATCAAAGTGTGTGGCTGGTGATATGCCTACACTAGTAATTTTAGCCCCATTGGCTACTGATACAGAAAGACCATTCTATTGCTGTACTACTAACCCAAGTTGTTCTGCCGCATGTTGACTGATGAAATTATGTGTACTACCCGAGTCAACTAAAGCCAGTAACTATAAATGATGTAATTGGGCTTTAACCTGCATTGTGCTTGCACTGCGTAGACCAGTCATAGCATGAAGGGAAATCTCTGGATCTTCTTGGTCAGTTTCCACAATTTCTTCCTCTTGTGGTATTTCGTCTCCATCCTCCCACAGACATATACTGAATAATTGTTTACAGTGGTGACCAAAAACATACTGTTCATCACAGTTAAAACAGAGGCCTTTGGACTTTCTCTACTCCATTTCCTGTCTAGTAAGTTTTTTGAAGTAAGGAGCAGGTGGAGCTGAATTAGAGATGTCTGGGCGTGGGGCTGCACTGTCTCTAAATCTTGGAGGTCCGTAGGAATGGTTTGGCGCAGAGGCATTGTGCCTTCCTGGCCAAGCTGGTTTTCTGACCAGTGACTCCTTTAGAACACGCTGCTTGTGCTCAATTGCTCTGGCTAAATTCATAGCTTGGTCTAAATCTGTAGGAGCATGTAATTCAACTTCTAAACGCAGAGCTTCTGTCAAACCAGCAGTAAAAATATGAACATACTGTGTGTGGCTAACAAACTGGTTTGCTCGGGCTAACCTTTCCTGGAAGGTCTTTTGGTACACCTCTAGTGTTCTAGTTTGTTTGTAATTGATTAATTCACCCAATGGATTGCTACTAGCAGGAGGACCAAATCTCATCATGCAAGACTGTCTAAAAGTTGCCCAATCCTGAACCACTTGGTCATTTCGGAATTGGTGGTACCATAGAAGCGCTTCATCGAGCATGTGGTAGGCGGCCAAATACACTTTCTCATCCGCAGGTGTTTTTTGATGGTAAAAGAACTGATCACACTTGGCTAACCAAATCAAAGGTCCTTAGACCCATCATACGTAGGAAAGTCAAGTTTTAAATACCTGGGCACAGTGTTTGGTCCTTGAACGGCAGGCCCCAGATGGGAATGGTGTTGACGCATTGGTGGTTGTGGGGGAGGTGGTAGGTGGAATGGATGGTGTTCGGCTGGTGGAGAGTAGGCAGCTGGAGGTAGGGCTCGTGTATCATGGTCCACTTGTCGCCGGAGGAGAGCTTGGATGGCAGCATCCATTGATTTTATTGCCTCACGCAAATCAAAGGTTGTTTGACGCACCTCTTCCAGGGCATGAGCCTGGTTATTTGTCCTTTGCCTATTATCTTCCGCTAACTATCTCAAATCGTCAGGGGAAGAGGAATCCCCAAGGGTGGACCTGTCTGATACCAAGATGTTAGTTTCTTCCCTTGCCATGGATCGAGTCACCCTTCTTTCCTCTCTTCCCTCCATGGTTGATCTTGACGTTGGAAGAGAAACCTTGTTTCTTGAACGAGTAATGGTGGAAGTCAATTTAGAATGAAGGAGCTTTGGAGGAAGCTCAACCTTGGACCTCCTTGGACCTCAAAGGGAGAATCCGACCTTGACCTTTGTGGGAGAATCAGACCTGTAAAATATAATTTTCTCAATACTTGCCTCTCTTTTCCTTCACGTCCCCCTAAATAGGGTTGAGGACGAAAATACAAAGATGACCCATTAGGTCAAGTGCTTCACGCCACATTACACTGAACCAACCCAAATTAAACCAAACCAAATAAAGTAAACCAAACGTAATTGAAATTACATGAAAAGTAAATTGACATAATTTAATTCCTATGCCTATGGATAACTCGTGATGCTATGGAGTCCATAACAATTACCCTAATTGATGTGAACAAAGGTTGGTTTTCGCTATTATATTGTGGGACCTACCATGGAGTCACAAGCTAGTGGGACCCACCATGAGAACGTGGGCTAGATATTCTCTATTACAATGTCGGACCGACCATGGTGGCACAAACTGGTGATTAGAAGATCTTGTGGGACCCACAAGGATATCCACGAGTTGACAACTCATCCTAGAAGGGCATGTGGTTAGAAGATCTCGTCGAATCCACAAGGATATCCACGAGTTGGCAACTTATCTTAGAAGATCTCGTGGAATCCAGAAGGATATACACAAGTTGGCAACTTATCCTAGAAGATCACGTTGGAACTATATTAAGCTTCTATTTACGTCAAGTTACCTTAAGTTTTTTTCTCTAATTGAATGTAATTAGGGGAAGGGATTTATAAATAGAGGACTTGTACACAGATATAAAAAAACCTTTGATTTTATTGATAATTGAGAGTTCTTGAAGGAACTTTGCAAACTTATCAGGGATTTTTCCTTGTGGCATTCAATCAACTCATCAAATGGATTTTCCATCCCCGTTTGTGGCATCTTCGCCATACCAAGGTTCTTGCTTTGCTAAGCAATGTGTCGCGGTTTTCCATCAAACTCGAATGGTCTTGGGACGATTACCAGATCTGGCATCGGGTTTCGTCACAGGTTGACGTGGTTCGTATCAGTTGGTGTCAGAGCTTTGGTTAATCAAGTTTGCCTATCCTTTTTTGTTTGTTTATTTTTCTTACTCGTCAACAAAAAAAATCCGGAAAATAAAAAATTCCAAAAAAAGGCAAGCGAACTGATTTAGCCGTTGCCGAGAAGGAGGAGGAAAAACAAATTCTGAAAAAAAGAAGAAGAAGAAGAACGATTGTTTTAGTTGTGAAGGAGGAGAAAAAAGAAGAAGAAGAAGAATGATTGATTTAGCCTTAGCCGAGAAGGAAGAAGAGAAAAAAAATGATTGTTTCTCTGTTCGTGCCGTGGCCAAAGAAGGAGGTTCTTTTGTGCCATTGCCAAAGAAAAACAAAAGAGAGAGAGAGAAAAACGTTGTTGTTGAGGCTTGCGAAGGACTTCTCTGTTCAAAGGAGGAGAAGGAGTGTTGGAATTTGTGTTTGTATCGACCGGGCCAGTCCTTGTATAAGATCCGTGGGGTTGCTTTCCTAAAAGGTTCTAGCCTTTTAGCCCAATGGTTTCAACATGGTATCAGAGCAGGTTGGTCCTGAGTTCGAGTCCCGCTCCCACCGAATTTTGTCCCAGGTATTTCTGGTGAATTTGTCCTGGGTTTTTCCAGGAGTTAACCTGTTAGGAAAGCAACCCCACGGATCTTATACAAGGACTGGCCCGGTTTATACAAACACAAATTCCAACACTCCCCCGCACAGGAAAACTCATGGACAAATTCACCAGAAAAACCCGGGACAAACTCATGGAAAAACCCAGGACAAATTCACTAGAAATACGTAGGACAAAATTCGGTGGGAGCGGGACTCGAACTCGGGACCAACCTACTCTGATACCATGTTGAAACCGTTGGGCTAAAAGGCTTGAACCTTTTAGGAAAGCAACCCCACGGATCTTATACAAGGATGGCCTGGTCGATACAAACACAAATTCCAACAAGGAGTTTTTTTTTCTCTCTGTTCGCGCATTGCCGAAGAAGGAGAAGCCTTCTCGACGCTTTTGACGAAAAAGGAGAAGCTCTGCGCCGTCGCCGAAGAAGCCTTCTCACACCGTCGCTGGAGAAGGAGAAGTTCTGTTCGGTGTCATTGCCGAAGAAGACGAAGAATTTTTTTTTATGCCGACCTCTGAGCCTGTTGGATTATCACCGAGCTTTCGGAAAGCAAATTGGTCGTTCCTTTCTCCTCGAAAAATCACTGGTTGACGTCGCTAATCTTCAGCTCTAGTCTTGGTACCAAGAAGAAGACGAAGACCGTCTTCTGGTCTATTTGGCGCCATGAGGAAGAGAATACCGCTCTGTTCGGTGGTGTGAGAAAAAAAGACGAGTCGCCCGCCATATTCAGTGCCGTGAGAAAGGATCATGTATCGACAGATTTCCCGAACTTATCAATGCCACACTGTTCGGGATGGATCAGCAGAAGGAAGAAGACAACTGTAGATAAATTTTTCCTAACTTAGGAAAAATTTAATCGATGCTAGAGTTTCGCGCCAGACCAAGGTGATTGAACCGAGTCAACCCAGGCCAACTCAGACAGGGTCAACTCTGGTAAAAAAAAAAAGAGTACTCCCTGGCCAACTCAGACCGGGTCAACTCAGGTAAAAAAAAGTACTTGACCCATTCTCTTTTGCATATTATTCTAACCTTGTTTGCAGATTTTTAATCATGTCGCATGATCAAGAGATTCCATCATCCAGTGTTCCGAATATGCAAATGCAAACATTAATGGGGGAGATGAAACGGAAGAAGAGGGAGGAGTTAGAAGATATACATGGGAGGTTGGATAGAAGATATACATGGGAGGTTGGATAGGGCAAAAAAGAGAAAACAATGGGAGCAACCATCATTTGTTCCGAACAACCCAAGGAGGAACAATTTGTACCAAAGGGAAGTTGAGGATATGGGTAAATTTGATGATTTAGATGAAGAGTCTGATAGGATGTCAGTGGGCAGCCATAGCAGATATGACCGGAATCGAGAAGCTAGGAACCGGGTAGATAACAACTTGGGAAGTATCAAGATGAAAATCCCTACATTTCAAGGAAGAAGTGATCCTCAAGCATACCTCGAGTGGGAAAAGAAGATGGAGTTGGTTTTTCGATTGTCACAACTACTCCGAATTCAAGAAAGTAAAACTCGCTACAATTTAATTTACTGATTATGCTATTGTGTGGTGGGACCACTTGTGCATCAACAGGAGGTGGAATGGAGAACGTCTTATTGAAAATTGGGATGAGATGACGATATGTGCCAGGTCATTACTACCGGGATCTATACCTGAAGCTGCAAGGTCTCTATCAAGGTAACCAAAACATTTATGATTATTATAAAGAGATGGGGATGGCAATGATTAGAGCCAATGCGGAGGAGGATCCGGAGGCGACAATGGCCAGATTTTTGAATGTGTTAAACCAAGAGATTGCAAACAAAAATGATATACACCATTATGTGGAAATAGAGGATTTGGTGCATATGGCAATCAAAGTTGAGAGGCAACTCAAGAGGCGTGGTACACGGCCAAGACCAAAGCATTCGAGTGCAGCACTTTGGAGGTCAAACTACCCAACAAAAGAAGAAAATCCGTCCACCTTCAAGGCCAAACATGAGCCCAAAATAGTCACCACTACCATGGAGTCTCAAGGTAAATCAGTCCCTATTTTGACTAATTTTAGTGAGATTAAATGTTTCAAATATCAGGGGAGAGGACACATAGCTAGCCAATGTTCAAACAAGCAAGTTATGATGATCCAGGAAAATGGTGAAATTGGTTCTGAAGACGAAGCTGATCTAGATGACATGCCACCATTGGAGGACTCCCCCATTAGAGTTGAGGAGTTCAGAGCAGAAAAAATTTAGATGCATGGACTAGTCGCACAACGTGCCTTAAGCGTGCTAGCTAAAGAAGAGGAAGCAGAAGTACAACGGGAGAATATCTTTCACACTCGGTGCCATGTGAAAGACAAGGTTGTGGTACCGTTTTGAATTGGTAAATATCAATATGAGGTATTCTGCGATGTGATACCAATGCAAGCTGGACATCTCCTCTTAGGAAGAATGCGGCAATTTGACAGACGTGTGCAACATGACGGATTCACCAATATGTACTCATTCACGCACAATCAGCGAACAATCACTCTAGTTCCGATGACACCAACACAAGTATACGAGGATAAAGTGAAGTTACAACAATTGCATAAGGTCAACCCTAGTGAGGATTTGAGGACAAATCCTTCTCAAGAGGGGGGAATTATGTGAACAAAGGTTGGTTTTACGTTGTTCTATTGTGGGACCCACCATGAGGTTGTGGGTTGGATATTCTCTATTACAATGTGGGACCGACCATGGTGGCACAAGCTAGTGGTTAGAAGATCTCGTGGGAGCCACAAGGATATCCACGAGTTGGTAACTCATCCTAGAAGGGCATGTGGTTAGAAGATCTCGTCGAATCCACGAGGATATCCATGAGTTGTCAACTTATCTTAGAAGATCTCGTGGAATCCAGAAGGATATCCACAAGTTGGCAAATTATTCTAGAAGATCACGTTGGAATTATATTACGCTTCTATTTACGTCAAGTTACCTCAAGTTTTTTTCTTTAATTGAAATGTAATTAAGGGAAGGGATTTATTCTACCTAGATTCTACCATGTCCTCCATTATAAATAGAGGACTTGTACACGGATATAAAAAAAACCTTTGATTTTATTGATAATTGAGAGTTATTCTTCTTGAGTTCTTAAAGGAACTTTTCAAACTTATCAGGGATTTTTCCTTGTGGCATTTAATCAACTTATCAAAAGGATTCTCCATCCCCATTTGTGGTATCTTCACCATACCAAGGTTCTTACTTTGCTAAGCAATGGGTCACAGTTTTCCATCAAACTTGAAAGGTCTTGGAGACGATTACCAGATTTGGTATAAGGTTTTGTCACAGGTTGACGTGGTTCTTATCACTAATCTTCCTCACCTTTTCTCCAATTTCTTCACTCTTCCTCTTCTCCTCCTAAGTCCTTCTCTCCACTACTCTTCTTCTTCTTCTCACCCCTTAATCATCTTCTACTGTGATTATACATCTTGGAACCCTAAGTTTCAACATGGTATCGGAATGGGAAAAGATCTGAGATGGAAAAGGAGAAGAAGATGGAGAAGAAGGGGAGGAAGAAGAAGAAGAAGAAGAAGAAGAAGAAGAAAAGAAAAAGAAACAAGAGGAGTTTCTCATTTTTCCTTAAGTCTTCTTTCCCAATTATGTTTTTAATTACATTTTTAACTCTCTTACCATATGCTTCATATAGGAAATTATATATTGTTGGAAAGATATTTGAGTCTATTTTCCAACTCAAAAGGAATTTTTAAGTTTTTATTTTTCTAGAAATAAAAATCAACATCTGAAGCATCAAAGGTAAAGCAATAGTGGGAAACTTCAAATTTTGAGCCATTTTATGCCATCAATAATGAGACTTTATATGGATAATTATATATCAAAAGAAATATATTTATGTCTATTTTCTTACCCATTCAACCAATTCTCATTCCAAGTTTTTTAGATGGAGATATTATTCTCAAAAGAGTCAATGGTCATATTGGCCAAACAGGAAAAAGTACTTATTTCGATTCGATTACAAAATCCAAAATCTATTAGATTATTTATCTCAAAACAAGTATATTTTATGAAGATAAGTTGTACTTGGTTAAAAAGTATTTGAAGTCTAGTTTCATAAGAATAAAATTTAATGTCAATCTGATATATATTTAAGGAGATACTCGCATTGGAAGAATCAGAGGTCATGCTGGTATACTGTTGCATAAGAAGATCTGGATTTAAGCTGATTTTTTTGCTTAACATTTTGAGTTACTATTATTGATCAATAATATCAGAAAAGTATTCATGATCTACCATTGAAAAGTTTCTGTTTGTTAACTAACAATATATGGAAAGAATCATTAGAAGAACATCTTATTTTCAAAAAATTTCCTTGATTTATTTGTCAAACATTGCCTTGCATAAAGATTTCAAGAAAAAAAGGCAAGGAAATGTGTCTTCTTTGATTGCTAATTTGGCACCAATTGAAGGAGGAAACTACCTTATTTAGAAGTTTTTTCCTGCCACAAATTTTGTGAGATTTATTTGGTAGGCTTGCTTAAAAAAATAAGCCAAGAAAAGTTTGAAATATTTGACTTGGTTTGAGTTACTTGGTTTAAAATATTCAAGCTAATGAAGTTGATACAAGAAATGGATTAGCACTTGAGCTTGCAAAATATTTGTTGATTATCTCCCAGCTTGAAAGGGAGAAAAAAAGGAGAAGTATGAAGGATGAGCACATTGGAGATCGTTTGATTTATTGATTATCAAACAACACTTGGGTTTAACTTATTATTGGCAGTCTATTACTCGGCTTGACCCACTCACTCACTATCGAAGCTACTATCTGTTATCGACTATTTGTTATCTTCTATCGGTGTGACTCCAGCTTTATTATTACCCTGGATTGTTACCTTGGATTATCCTCAGCAACTTGGTGCATAGCTTCCTTATTCAAGGATGGACTTGCTGAAAATTATCTTTTGTGTCCTTATTGCTCTTCAGGACTTTTACTACCTACTAGTTATCTGCTTCTATATAACTACCTATTTGGTATGTGTTATTTGGGCATTGCCTCATTACCGCTGCTGCTATTATGTCTCTTTGACCGAGACATTATTATTGAAGGACTCCTTGGCTGATAATTTTTGTTAGCATTATTTATTCTAATGAGGAAAATAAAGCACATGGCGGCCTCAAAATATTATCTTCTAGTGATTATCCAATACCCCCATATCTAGCATTTTTACTCCTACATTTGGGAGTCGGTGCCCTTGGAGGGACACCGTGATAGGGGAGTTTATTACTACACTTCTGAGAAATGACTATAGACTCACTACCTATAGCGGATTGGAGTGTGCCCAACATCCAGCGTGATTCAAGTCTATTATTCACCCAAGCAGTGTTTTTTGAGCTACCTTGAGAAAGTGGGTAGACTTTGTGCCCCACAATAGGACAAATTTTCCTCCTATGAAATTGAGCGAAAAGTAATTAATGTCTTATGGCAAGGAGTGAATTTAATCTCTCTTATATTATGTTAGTTGGGTCTCTTGGAAAAAAAACAAAGAGATCAACAACTTGCGGGGGAGTGTTGGAAGATATGGTGAACTGCCACTTTATACAGGAAGAATCTATATACCATTTACAGCAAGTTGGAGTTTATGATCTTCTCTCACCCCCACCTTGACCGGGAGGGGGGGGGGGGGGGGGGGAGTGTTGGAAGATGGGCCCAAGTCCACATGTCCAAGTGTGTGAAAGATGTGCTCAAGCCCACAAATCGAGGAGAAGGCCCAAAAGGTCACATAATGGTGGCATAATGGTAAATAAAGAGTAATCTCGTAAAGATGGTATTGATGTAATTAATTTATAATTTATGTCTCTTATTCACTCTTACTAGGGTAAAGTGTATTCTTATAATATTAGTACTTATAATATCTATAAATACAACTTAAGGGGGACTGTTTGGACAAGTCCATTAACCTAATCTTCCTCTCCAA
Organism: Aristolochia californica; assembly: GCF_029961685.1. Classification (NCBI taxonomy): domain Eukaryota; kingdom Viridiplantae; phylum Streptophyta; class Magnoliopsida; order Piperales; family Aristolochiaceae; genus Aristolochia; species Aristolochia californica. The sequence goes on along the minus strand of NW_027181782.1, from coordinate 27,913,788 downwards.
ATTCGCCACTCTTCCTCTTCTCCTCCTAAAACCTTCTCTCCACAACTCTTCTTCTTCTTCTCACCCCTTAATCCTCTTCTACTATGATTATACATCTTGGAGTCCTAAGTTTCAACAATTTTCTAGTATTTGATAACTACCAATAACACTCTTCTATTAAATTTACAACATACAAACTCATAATCAAAGTACCCAGTTAAGTAATTGGTTGAATTGTGAGCATCAAATGCCTAAGTATTTGAAAAGAAAAATCTTTGCAAAATATTTTTAGAAAAATCTTTCACAACCACTAGGTGTGATTCTCAAATATCATATTGAAATCTAATGTATAGGCAAATTGTAAGCATAACGTACAGTCTTCTAGCTACCAAGTAAAGTAGAAATCCTAGCATATTTCTAAATAATTTCTGAGTCTATGGGTCTACTAGAGTCATCCAAGTCAGTTTTAAGGATGCATTCATGGGTTTAAGGTTTAAAATTACATTTCTTTAAAGAGTTATTTAATATACTTGGACTAATTCGTGAAGATTCTTCTTTTGAACCACTTAAAGTCCAAGGAAGAATGAAAGTTCACCCATCAACTTCATTCTTCATGAGTTTTACAAACTCTTAGCACAAAGAGGTGAAAGTAGAGCCAAGAACAAAATCGTTCACATAGATTTGGTCAATAGTCATATCTTGTTCATGACTCATAGTAAACAAGGTTTATCCACACCTCTTTTCTACCCATTTTGTTCTAAGAATTCACTACGTCATGAACTCTAAGAGTTCACTTCAAACCATACATAGCTTTACATAATTTATACATATGTTTCGTCTTACTCAATTTATCTTTGAGTTGTAAAGGATTGACTTATCTAACCTTATACTCAAAGAATGAGATTGGATGAGACTTAAAAGGGGGTTTTACCACTCTTAAGCAAAACAACATGATTTACAATTTTGTCATTGGTCTACATGTATAAGATTCCACATTTAATCCTAGACCTTTGTGCTTTGTGAAATTTTGTCCATGCCTCTATACTATTTACCATTGAGATCTTTATGATTATATGAAAGGTGAATATGAAATTCCCATTTAGTATAACTAGGAAAATTTGAAAGGCACTAATAAAATTCAAATTACTCTTTAAACTATTGTAGCCAATGAGACATGGATTACTTACGTTTAGGTTTCTATACAAGTATATGAATCAAACATAAAAATCATGCATAAAATCATATCCTTAAGTGAAAATTGATTCATAGTCATGAGATGAGATTCAAGATTCAAAGACACAAGCACATTAATTCCATAGTAAAGGCTACCCAAGTAGTAATACCTAATATGCTTTTAATCAAGTTTTGTCCTTTTGAACTCACCCAAATCGTTAGCTCTTAAAATCCAACTATGGCTATTGATGATAAAAGTCTGCTTTTCCTATACCAAGATATTTCAATAATCTACTTATATATTCCAATTAATCCCATAAACTAGGGAAAATACATCCTAAGTAGTTTATGATTATTCCATTTAACTCCAATAAACTAGTGAAATACACATCCTAAGTCGTTTATGATTATTCCAATTAACTCTGGTTTCACACTTAATCCAATTTTGGGCTACATAGACTTTTGAAGGTGGTCGGACCCATAAATTTTCTAATTATCTTCTCATTGTGTTCTAATCCATCACATTAGGCATATTTAGTTTTGTAGGGGCACAAAATTTTACGAGTTTCATTTCTCCAACAAATTAACCTTTCCTTTAATGTGTAACTATTCTACTTCTAAGAAATTTCTAATACATACTTACAGTTTACCCAAGTACATCTATGTTAGGAATTAGATGCCCTAACTCAAAACTAGTGAGAGCAATAATAATCGGAGAAGAAGAAAAAAACAAGAATGAAGAACACAAGATTTATATAGGTTCACCTCAAGGTGAGACTAGGTCCTGTCTTCCACCTATACAGTATTTCACTATGAAGATGAAATAGTTTACAAGAGAAATCCCCCACCCTCGTGTTTTTCTCTAACCTCTTTCAGCTGCAATTGATGTTCCTCCTTGATGTGATGATAAACCCTAATATCAGCACCCCAAATATAAAGAGAAAACTAGGACAATCACAATACAAGAGTGAAATCCTCAAACTGCCCATAATGAAACATCAATCTATATATCTTGGAACTGGCGTACCGACTCAGCGTAAGGCATTAATTAAGCTCCCCAACTTAACAATCCAAACATCCTAACTTGCAAGAGTAGAAAATCAATGTTTGTCAACTAATATCACGTCAACAAAGTCACTAAATTTACCTATTGTTGATTAAATTCACTTTCTAGTTGGTATAATATAACATAAGTTTGAAATTTTTACTTTGGATCTAATTGTGAAATGTGCCCTGACTTGCAAGAGTAGAAAATCAATGTTTGTCAACTAATATCACGTCAACAAAGTCACTAAATTTACCTATTGTTGATTAAATTCACTTTCTAGTTGGTATAATATAACATAAGTTTGAAATTTTTACTTTGGATCTAATTGTGAAATGTGCTTTAAGTCAAAATTTCACAAAGATAGCCTAAGAGTAATAGATTCAACCATCTATGCTTAAACTTTCAAAGTCATCTAATATCTCAATCCTCAATTGAGCCAAAACAAAGTTAAAAAATTTAGTTAATGTGGAATGTTTAATTTTATAAGTTAGCTTAATTCCAAAAGAATTAGTTTCAAGCATGGTTAATGAGGTAAGTTTAATTCAAGCTTTTAATCCTCATAACCAACTTGCATTGATTAGTCACTATAAATCAATGGAATCATAATTTTCTTTTCAAACTTCTCAAAGTGAAGGGGTTTGATTTTTTTTATTTTAATTTCATGTTGGAGAAACCTAGCTTTCAAAGGTTTCAATTATTTGACATGTAACCTAAACCCGTGGATAATAATAACCTTGCTTCATTTCACATGTATTAGCATACCGTAAATAAATTCAATTTAATTTTAGGCTAAGTGGCGAAAATAAAATAACTATCTTCGAGTACAAATTATAAGATTCATTGAATAAAAATATTAGGTCAATTTACGGAAAAGTTACAAATTAGGGATCCTTGGGTAATTGATATGACTCATAGAGAGTTACCCAAGGCTACCTTTATCAAATTGATTATAAAAATCAGCAAAATATTATCTATCTAATTGATGAGAGTGGATGCTTGCAATTGAGGACCAAATCTTACCACTAATATCTTAAGGTAGATGGTATCTACTATCCAAGAGTGACTTGATATGCTCTTTAGACACTTGAAAAGACAAGAAGCATATTTTTTTCTCAATTATGAATTCTTGTTTCAAGCTATGAGAAGGTAGCGAAAGCATCAAATTTGAATATGGAAAATTACTCATTTGAAAGAGTTTCTCATCTATGTCTTAATAAGTAAGCTTTATCCTCTCAAGGACAGTTGTTCTAGTTGGGCAAGAGTGGATTCATATGAATCCCTTGTAGTGATTAAGAAGGACATGAATTTCAAAATATGAGTTTAGAATGTCCATATTAACATGAGTCAATCACTTGATCCATAACCACTCAATTTAATAGGAAGTGTAGATCAAGACAAATCCCATTACTATGTATCATACACAACCTTACTTAAGAATAACCAATGTTTTTTCCAACATATATTAACTAAATTCAAATTGGGTTGGAAACTAACTTAATCTTTCCTTAATGTATCATTGGCTAATGATAATGTAATTGTTGAAGTAGTTTGAGTGGTACCCTACGTAATTATGAAAGTGAGTGGCATAAGTTATAATTAGTGGTTAGTTTAAGTGTTATTTTTTATTCTTATGTATTAGGGCATCCATGCCCCATTTATATAAAAAAGAAAGAGAGGGAGAGGAGCTCAAATTTGTGGGCTCTTTTAACCCTTAAAGTTTCTCTCCTCAACTTGTGTTCTTGCCTTCTCCTTCTCATATTCTCTTTTCTTCTTCCTTCTTTCTTCTTATTTCTTCTTCTTCTACCCAAACCTTGTTATCCATGGATTAAACCCTAGAATTCAACATGGTATCAAACATATAATTCTAGAGTTTAAATTAAAGTTGATCAATTTATGAAAGTTTAGTGCAAAGGTAACTCAATTCAGCCTAGTTTTGAAGAGAAGCGAAAGGCTGATATCAATTCAACAAGTTCTCTCCTTAATCATATAAGATTCACTTTATGTTTCACATTATGAGGGATTAAATTCAATTTTTTGATAGTCACAATTTTTTTTACTCAAGCCTAGTTGTCCCCCTCAATATTTGTTTTCTTTTCATATTGAATGGTTGAAATCACCTTTTATGTCATGTGCATAAATTTCATTCCTTGTTTGTTTGATCTAATTTTTATGCCAAAAATTCCTCCTTTGGTATGCTAAAACTCCTCTTGAAGCTCTCCTTAAATTCTGGATTCTTGAAGGAGTGGGTGCTCCATTAAGTTGTTAAAACCCTAAGTTAGGGTTTGAAGAATAGTTTTGGAAAGTACTCACTAGTTCTAGTTTATTTTTTATTACTTTCTTACCAGCACCTAGGTTGTTGAGTAATTAAAATTCTGGTTTAGAATCTCAAACAGAAAAAAAAAAAAAAGGGGGTCATGCTTGTGTCATCCATTGGCTGCTTCCCTTGCTTGTTACTTGCTGAATTTGATCACTTATCATTACATAGTTTTTAATTCCATAACTTCAAATATTTGTTAGTTTTGATAAATTCTTGTTTGCTTTCCTCCTAAGTTAACCTAAAGGTGTTGGTTTTCTGGGAAAAAAAATCTGTTGTAAGTCATAATTTCTACACTGTCAAATACTTCCTCTTCCTCTACATATGCTAATTTCAGCAAAGGTAATACCTTGAGGATTACTACAATTCCACTTGAAGGCTTGAGTAATTACTTGTCTTGGTCCCAATGTGTGAAACATTTTCTAATTACTGGAGACCTTGTTGAGCATATAACTTTGCCACCTATGCATGTGCATTAGCCCTCTTACCAGAAGTGGTCGAGGGAAGAGACATTAGTTATTAACTAGTTGATTAATTGTATGGAGGAACATGAGGCAAACAATGTGGTGCACCTAGAGACAACCAAAATAATCTGGGACATGTGTGTTGAATTATATTCTACCTTGGACAGTCTACAAAAGATTCATGATATTTTTTAGGAGATGTGCAACACAAAGTGTAAAGACAATCTTCATGAGTACTTTGTCATATTCCATATGCACATAATGTTGCCATACAAGAAAAATAGAGGAAAGACCTGGTCTCAACTATATGTCTTTCAGAGGAAAGACTTGGTCTCAACTATATGTCTTTCAAATGTACCACCCTACTTGGATGTGGCCAAGTCACATGTAATTAGCTTTGCTACAAAACCTTCTTTCAATGATGTATGAGAAACGACGAGACGAATTCCAATTGAGTCCAATAGTCAACCAAAAAAAGTGCAAAACTCAGCAATGTTTTCGCAAAGGAGAGAGAACCTTGGTTCTAGTAGAGGTAAAAGAAGAGGTGGAAAGGTACCTGACAGAGAAGGGAATGCTCCTACTTCTAACACTGGTGGTCAACAAAGGAAGTGTACCTTTTATGGGCTCAACAACCATCTAGTTGAAAATTGTTGGAACCTACATGGAAAACAACCATACTTCAAGGTTAATCTAGCATCAACCTCTGCTACATCTACCAACATTGAAACACCCTCAGAGTCTACTAGAAGAAGATTGACTCTATCAGAAGAGGATCATGAATTGTTTTAGAAGTTTAAAAGTATGATGGTTGCTCTACAAAGTAACACTACCACCACAATTGCTACTACTGGAACTTCTGTATTTCTCTCATGTTCAAGCAATTGACCTTGGATAATTGATTATGGAGCCTTTGATCACCTTAAAGGTAAAATTTGAAAATTTATCCTCTATGACACCTTGCCCTTTAGCTTGCTTTGTCTCCATTGCAAATGGATCACAAACTAGGATTCAAGGTACCAGTACATCCTCCATTTCACCAACATTTTCACTTTCTAATGTCTTGTTTGTCCCTCAACTTCCATTGATTTTTATGTCGACGAGTCAATGGACCAAAAGACTAATTTGTTATGTTGTTGTTTTTTTTCCATCTCATTGTATGTTCCAAGACATCTAGATGAAATAGATGATTGGTGGCGTCCATGAGAGCAGGGACCTTTACTATATAGACCCTACTACATTGACAATAATAGTAGCAACTATTGATCGAAGGTTGACTCCTATATTTCTTTTGATGATAACAAAACTTAATTGAGCTAATAGCTTGCAATTCTATTACTTCAAATACTTAACCTTCAAAAGGATCTCATGGTCTAAAAATTCAAAGCCAAAATGAAGATCTCAAGCACAATTGAAGAACATCTCTTGAAAAAGCAACCTCAAGGAAGAAGACAATGAGAAGGCTTGAGTTCAAGCATCAAAGATACAAATTTAAATTCTGTCTATATTTATAAGAGAGTATTCTAACTCCTTGTCCTTAAGTACTTGTGAGATTAGAACTTTAGGATATAATTTAAATATAGTGATGTTTAGAATCATCATATACACCACTTAGAAACATGATAATGCATTTAGAGATAAATTCTCATATACATTTTAATATTGCATTGGAATGGTTGATAAATCACGGACTGTGATCGATCATCTAGAACTGTGCAGGCTAAAAATATAAAGCATCATCAATCAACCATAATCGATTGATCAATCATCCAAGACACTACCATTTCATGATATAACTCATGATCGATCATCCCTCATCGATTGATCGATCATAGTTATCCAAGCAAGCTGAATTAACTTGGAGTGATCGATCATCCCTCCAGATTGATCGATCTATCAGAACATTGCCAGTAAGGGACACTTGTTTGATCAATCAGCCACTACCAATGATTAATCAATTTAATTTTTTTAGACCAATGGTAACATATTGATCGATCAGTCCATCAATCAATAAGTCACTGTTTAATAAAAAAGTAGCAATTATGATCGATTGACTGATCAATCACTTACCAGTGATCGATCAGTCAATGGTCTAATTTTTCCCAATGCAGAAATAATGACTAGTTTGACTTGGGAAAGCTATGAATGCCCCCACCAAACTATGAAATTTAGGATTCCATCGTGGAAGACCTTGATCAAGGTGGTGGAGAAGGAGAGGAGGAAGAAGAAGAAAAGAAAAGAAAGAGAGCTATTGGGAGAAGAGAGAATAGGCTTGTTGAATTTAGGATCCCTTTTCCATAATTCCGAGCAAGTTAAGGAAGAAAGAAAAAGAAGAAAAGGGAAGAAGAGCTCTCGGGTAGAGAGAAGAAAACATAAAAGAGCAAAGAGATGTTGCGCCAAGCAAAGGGAGAGAGAGAGAGAGAGAGTAACTCGAGAATGAGATGTGTAACTTGATTAATTTTGAATTACAACACCTCTATTTATAGTAGAGGAGGAGGTAGAGTCCTTATACAATTAGCCTTTCAATCATAATTACATTCCAACTCTAACTCTCTAAGATAAGTCTATTAAAACCAATCTACTAGAAGCCTAATATGAGTTGAACTAGGACTCTTTCGTCATTCACGTGAATATAAGGGAGAAGGCCAGCTCGTAGCCTTATCCTTGTGGGTCCCTCATGATCTTCCAGTTCATCTTGATAAGGTTAACAACTTGTGAGATATTTGTGGGTCACACTTGATCTTCAAGTTTTCTAACTCAATTCAGCTTGTGCTTCTTAATTCCTTGACTCGTGCTTGCTTGGGTGAGGACTCTTCTTGGTGTCCCACGTACCGATGGTGGGTCTCACCAGCTCGAGCACCATGGTGGGTTCCACATTGTAAGACTCCCCCTCAAGCTGGGGGTGAGAAGACATCATAAAGGCCCAGCTTGCTGCATATGGTAGACATAATCTTGTGAGTGATCAACTTGGTAAGAATGTATACAACTTGATTTTGTGGAGATATATACTTTAGAGATAAGAAACCAGCTTGGAATTTTTCTTGTATAAAATGGCAATCCACTTCAATATGCTTTGTCCTTTCTTGGAAAACTGGATTCGATGTAATGTGTATTGCTGCTTGATTGTCACAGTATAGATCTATTGGAGCTTCTTTGTATAATCCCAATTCAGTGAGAAGAGATTTTATCCATATGAGTTCATTAACAGTGTGTGCCATGACTCTGTATTTTGCTTCTGCACTCGATCGTGCTACTACATTTTTCCTTTTGTTTTTCCATGTAACCAGATTCGCTCCAACTATCATTCAAAATCCTGAAGTAGATTTTCTGTCATTTGGGGATCCGGCCCAGTCTGCATCTGAGAATCCTTCGATGTTGAAGTGACCATGGTTTTTATAGAGAAGCCCCCTTCCAGGAGCTCCTTTCAGATATCGTAGTATTCTTTCAAGTGTTTGCCAATGACTAAGTTGTGGCTTGTGCATGTATTGACTTACCACACTTACTGCGTAGGAAATATCCGGCCTTGTTACATAGGTAAATAAGTCATCCCACTAGTCTTTGATATTTCCCAATATCTACATCTTCTCCAGTGCCTCCACATAATTTTGTATTTGCATCCATAGGAGTGTTTGTTGGTTTGCATCTCATCATTCCTGTTTCTTCTAGTAGATCAAGGGCATACTTCCTTCGGGATAGCACAATGCTATGTCTAGATTGTAATACTTCAATACCTAAAAAATATTTGAGTAATCCAAGATCCTTCGTCTTGAATTCAACACATATTTTCTCCTTTGTTTTCTGACTGCCCTCGGAATCACTCCCAGTTAAAATAATATCATCAACATATACAGTCAGAATCACCTTATCTCTCGTTGTATTTTCAATAAATACTGAGTGATTTGCAGAGCATTTGTGAAAACCAGCCCGTCTGATGGTTTGACTAAATTTCTCAAACCATGCTCGAGGGGACTGCTTTAGACCATATAGAGAATTTTTAAGGCGGCATACGGACTCCCCCCCAACCATATACTTCCTTCGGGATAGCACAATGCTGTCTAGATTGTAATACTTCAATACCCAAAAAATATTTGAGTAATCCAAGATCCTTTGTCTTGAATTCAACACATATTTTCTCCTTTGTTTTTTGAGTGCCCTCGGAATCACTCCCAGTTAAAATAATATCATCAACATATACAGCCAGAATCACCTTACCTCTCGTTGTATTTTCAATAAATACTGAGTGATTTGCAGAGCATTTTTGAAAATCGGCCCGTCTGATGGTTTGACTAAATTTCTCAAACCATGCTCGAGGGGATTGCCTTAGACCATATAGAGAATTTTTAAGGCGGCATACGAACTCCCCCTCAACCATATACCTAGGTGGTTGTTGCATGTAAATTTATTTTTTAATATCACCATTAAGAAATGCATTTTTCACATCCAGTTGATATATCGGCCATGATGAATTGGCTGCCAGAGATAATAATATACGTATCGAGTTCATTTTTGCCACTGGAGAGAAGGTTTCTTCATAATCAATTCCATAGCACTGAGTATAACCTTTGGCGACCAGTCGAGCCTTCAGTCGTGCAATTCACCCATCCGGATTATGTTTTATAGTATAAACCCACTTGCAACCAACATGTTTTTTTCCAGTGGGAAGAGGAACCAGTGTCCATGTATGATTGTCATTAAGTGCCTTCATTTCTCCATCCATTGCTGCCTTCCACCCTGAATGTTGTAGAGCATCCTGATATGACTGTGGAACAGATATGGACGAATAGAAGAAAGAAACTGACAACATAAAGGTGAGAGGCGATATCATATTGAGGACCATAAATAACTGGTGATGAAGGACTTACCTCTAGTGGATATGTTAACCCGGCAGGTGTGGTGTCGGCCACTCTCTCTGGTTGTTGAATAATCTCTGTATCATGAGGCACAACCGGTCGAGGGGAACTTGGTACTAAGGATAGACCAGGAGGATCGCTATCAGAATAATATGAATCTTCAAAAAATGTTACATCCCTGGATACAAACAACGTTGAAGAGTAGGACTATAACAAATATAACCCTTTTGTGTGCAAGAGTATCCCAAAAAAATACACTTGATAGATTTAGGATAGAGTTTCATGTGTCTAGGTAATGAATTATGAACAAAACATTGACATCCGTAGACTTTCAACGGTAATGAAAACGGATCATCATTCGGTAATAATCTAAATTAAGGAGATTTATTTCCAAGAACAGTATATGGTAGACAATTTATACGAAAGTAAGCCGTAAGTACGACATGAGGCCAATAAAAGTATGGAACTTTCATGGCATATAATAAACCTCGAGCTACCTCAAGAATATGACGATTTTTCCGTTCAGTTACACCATTTTGTTGAGGAGTGTAGGCACACAATGTTTGAGAGATAATGCCATTTTCTTGACAAAAAAAGTCAAGGTCTTTGGAAATATATTCTTTAGCATTATCAGACAGGAGAATTTTTATTTTTTTGACCAAATTGTGTGAGTACCATAGCATGAAATGACTTAAAAATGAATTGTATCTCATAACGCTCCTTAATGATAAACAACCAAATTGTGCAAGTGAAATCATCAATAAAAGTAATAAAATATTTTGCTTGAGAAATATTAGAGACACTCAAGGGCCCCCCAAACATTAGTATGAATTAACGAAAATGGAGTGACATCTTTGACTTCTGAATGAGGAGAGTATGTATTCCTTTGATGTTTACTCTATTGACAAACCTCATAATGAAATTCTGACCTTACTTTAAGAGATGGAAACATATAATGAAGAGACTGTGTAGAAGGATGTCCCAACCGATTGTACCATAACCGTGTCTCATTTTCAGTAGTAGAAATCATATTGATTTTTGGCACGTCCAAGTAGTAAAGCGTTATGCCCGGATCTAACACATGTAGAAATACAATGAATAGGAAGGATCGTTGTGAGGTTTTGAGCTTTTGAAGGAGCTCCCCCTTAGGTCTCGTGAGAGGGAGAACCTGACCTCGTTTAATCTACTATTTAACCTACTGAAATTTCTTTCCTTTCATTACCTTACGATGCATACAAATAGTTCACGCCAACAAGAGTTTAGGTGAAAATTATAAAAATGCCCTTGAGGCATATTTAAACCCAAATAGCATAAAATAGAAAATAAACTAAATGACTACTTAATTGAGTCAGTCAAGGTAATTGACTCAGCCATGGTGTCTCAGCTTGCTTTAGCTCACTATTTGGTCCATAACATCTCACCCCTCCTGGAGAACGAGCCTATTCTCGAGCTCAAAGGTTGTGTATGCCTGCCAAAATGTATCCTCCCCTGGTTCGTTCCTTGAGTTGTAGGTTCCACCTGAAAAAAACATAAAAACATTATTTTTTTTTTCACCTTCTTAGTGAGTACTTTGTGAGTGAATGCAGGAAGTGATATCACCCATAGTCCGTTAAACGAAAAGCACCAAAAGGTGCGCCTCTAGCAGTTGGATCCCAAGTTGCTTGATAAGCTTGGATTTGTTGTCATATGTCTGTTTTCAAGACCTCTACGCAGATGGAGATGGAACGGTGTCATATCTTGTCGAAGTAAACTACAAACGAATCCAAGATATACAGTTGTGGCGTTTGTGTCACCAGTGAGTAACCATATTTGTAAGCCTGGTTGAACTAGGAGGTCTATGCATTCAGGAACTCCTCTTGGTAGGTTGTCTACAACTGCTGCCACACCGAAGAGAATCAAATCTTTCGCAATCATTTCAGATGCATTCTCCAGTAACTTCTCTCTCTCTCTGAACCAACTGTAGTCTTGGACTTTGAAAATATTGAGCTCCAGATTTGGGACTCTGATGAATCAAGCTTTCTGTATGCAAATGCCTGAGTTCTCAAGCCATCTTCTGCATCAGGTATGCCAGTATTGCATAGGGCTGAAACCCTAAGAAACATTGCTATCTCAAAAAATCGGGCACGTGTGACCCAGTTATTGTGCATCAGTCGATCATCCTTGAAGTTGAAACCCTTACTTAGGTTTTCATTCTGCAAATGCTTCTGAAGCTTGCCACCAGAAATGATAGGAGACTCTGAAACATGGTGACCACAGGCTTTATTTTTGGTAGAACGATCTGCTACTGAGAAATCAAAATTATCAAAACCTGGACTACTCATAAGGGCTGACCTGTCACTGCTGAACACGAATTTCTCCAAATCTATATTCATGCTTGGTGATGCATCTAAATCAACTTCACTTCACCCCCATATGAAACTCCTGCAATGCTACACTTTCTGAACTCCATTTGGTTACAAGTGAGGGTTCCAGTTTTGTCAGACAAGATCATCTCAACCTGACCTAGCTCTTCATTTAAGTTTGAAGTTTTAGCTCCCGCAGAGCTGTATGTGTCTTCATCAAACAGTTGTACATCCCAATTGATGAGCATAGCTTGTAATACTTTGACCACGTCAATAGAGACATAGAGAGAGATTGGAATAACGCAACCATAAAGCATAAGTGTCCTTATGAACTGTAGCCCTCCGGCCAAAGGGGGATTCTGTGGAGTATAGAAGGGATCATTTTCACCGGGTTGAAGATACCACCAAGTCACAATTTCAAACTTGGTGTATAAAGAAGACCCAATGGTAGTGACAAGGGAAACCAAAATGAGCATGGTAAAGAGAACATGGATAATTTTATCCATCTTTCTCTGCATGCAGCTTCTCTTAGAAGTGAGCTTGTGGTATTTTGGACTACTTGTGCATCTGGACTACTAAAAATAACCACACCATAGATGTATTGGGTATTACGAAGCTCTGAATCTCCAAGAAGCAAAACTGCAGTACCAACCTCTTTCACTACACATAAGGCTTTCGTTACACTAGAGAATGTATAAACAATTGGAGGAATACCTTTATGGATCATTTCAGCAAGAACCTTTGGAGTAATTGTGTGGCATTTTTCTGAAACTTATACATCAAGAACAACATTATGTGATCTGAATGTTGGTTGGTTGGCAGTTATAGAGATCCTTCATTTTGCTCAGAAATTGAGTAACCTGCCCAGGAAAACTAGCAAACATTTAGTCTGCTTTATCCGAGTCAGGAATCATCAGTCTAGATTTCTCCTCCGTCTGTCACCATGTCTCCCATAGTTGGCGCTCTTTTCCTTTCTCACATTTTCGATTCACGCTGCAGTCGGCCGGAAGCAGATAAACCGGTGGTCGTTCAAACAGCTGGCCGACGTCAAGGATCTGAGGGGTTCCACCATCACTCAGCTTGGCCCCAAAATTAATTTTGTTCCAAACCTCAGCCTCTCTGGACACAATTTTTTTGCTGAGTTTGTCGGAAAGGAGTTCAGCAGTGGACAGAGTATCACCCCCACCCCTGATTCCAACGCCAAACGTCAGTTTCTCAAGAATCTCATCTTCCGCCACAACCATCATTTCCAATTTGAAATTAAAATTTCTGGATTTCTAGTCTTTCCTGTCTGCATATGTGTACTCTCCCCGTCGATTTAACAATGAGCTCTGCTCAGCACCTTTGTCGCCTAAAATCATGACCTTCGGAGGCTTTGGCCGTCGGCAAATAGCAGAGACCTCTGGCCGAGATTTGGCATGGATCTTCTTGGCTCGAGGATTGCCATTCTTCCCGACTTCGGTTTTCACGACAGGGGTTTTCGGCTCTAGAGTTCCACTTTCGGAGGAATTAGATCAAACGAAGACCTGTGAACCCACATCGGCCTTTTCCGAAGAGGGTTGAAGCTGAACGACTTAGGGGGGGGTTAGTCCACAATGAAGTGGAATGAATTCTCCCCGCATTACCTAGTTCATCCCATTTATGGTGTTAGTCCAGAATGAATTGACTTGAAGTGAGATAACACCGTTTCATCTCCTCAGGCAAAAACGACGGAATTTTGTTTCCGCCCTTTTTTTCAATTCATCAAATTACCACGAGCGACGGCGTCGCTTCTTTCTACCCCCCCGCCCCCCGAAACTAAAAAGTTACCTTCATTTCCTTTCTCCTCTCCTCTCGCTCAGCCTTCGTCTCTGGACGAAAATTTTCGCCCGACTTCGTCTCTGCTCCTCTCGCTCGGCTCTCGTCTGCTCGCTCTGCTCCTCTCGCTCGGCGCTCGTCTTCATTCTCTGCTCCCTCTCTCTTGTTATCTCTCGTTTTTGCCCCATCTCCCTCTCTCGTCTCTTTCTCTCTCGACCTTTCTCTTCCCTCTCCCTCTCTCGTCTCCTTCTCTCTTTTCCCTCTCGGCCTCCCTCTTCCTTCTCGTTCTCGCTCTTCTCTTTCCTCCTCCCCCGATTTCCTTTGATTTAACCTATTCCGGTTTCGAATTCCTTCGATTTCCTTCAATCTTCTTCGATTTTCGACGGTTAGGCGTCGATTTCTTCCATTGGGCTTACATTTCCCCATTCGGCGGTGATTTCCCCCAAATTTCAGAAGGTAATCCGAAACCCTAATTTTTTTTTCAACTAATTTAGTTTTGTGTTTGAGTTAATTTAAATTTTTGTGCGTAATTTATCTTCATTGTGGCCAAATTAATTCCAATAATATCACATTCATTGAAGCTGAGATACAAAATGTTCATTAATAAATAATACAGATTTGCTCACTTGTTTCCTGTGCATGAGAGTTGATAGCTCAACTGACTGTTTAAGAAATTGACAACCCATCAAGCATGCTGTCAATTCATGGCATATTTCTGGGACCATGCCCTTGCAGTTTCCTCATAACGGGTTCTTTAGATGTAGTGAGTTCCCCTCCCTACTTTTTCCCCTTGACTAACTCATTTCCATACAGTTTTCAAGAGAGTAAATTCTCTTGCAACTTTTCCTTTGCACTAACAATGCTCCTATTAGAGGGTGACACCCAGTTGGCCATACGCTGGGTAAGACCATGAACCCAAAACGAACCATCCAATATTAAGTGGTTCTACCCATTCGCTTGGTAAAATCATGAAACCAAAGCAAAGCATCTGCATTTAGCTGTTCCACATTTCCCAATGCAAATCTTGCCAATTTTCTTGCTAGTTATGAGATCTCCCACCAGCAACTTGCTGCTAGATGCCATTCCTCTACAGTTTGATTCACTGTTGCAGTTTCTGATGTGCTTTCTTTTATTCTCTTTGTTGTTCTCTTTTGTTAGGAAAAACCTAGTAACTAGAATAACAGAAGGTAATCCGAAACCCTAATTTTTTTTTCAACTAATTTAGTTTTGTGTTTGAGTTAATTTAAATTTTTGTGCGTAATTTGTGTTGATTGTGGCCAAATTAATTCCAACCCAGAAGATTAATTTTGAAATGTGTTAGAATGTTGTTGAATATGTTTGAAGTGCTATGGAATGTTTATGTCATGTGGTGAGGAGATTTTGGAGTTATAAATATCCACCACATCGTCCAATTCAAACAAGGCTGAGTCGCCTACACGGGCGTCCATTAGCCAACGAAACCCAACCCCCATCAATGACGATGTACGGTTCGTAGTGACTGCGAAGTCATATGGGGCTCTACCAGGGGTGTTCGGTGAATTTGGACTTCATGAGTTTGTTTTTGCATTGTTCTAGTCATTTGCAACGAAATTAATTAGATTAATTTTGAAATGTGTTAGAATGTTGTTGAATATGTTTGAAGTGATATGGAATGTTTATGTCATGTGGTGAGGAGATTTTGGAGTTATAAATATCCACCACATGGTCCAATTCAAACAAGGCTGAGTCGCCTACACGGGCGTCCATTAGCCAACGAAACCCGACCCCCATCAATGACGATGTACGATTCGTAGTGATTGCGAAGTCATATGGGGCTCTACCAGGGGTGTTCGGTGAATTTGGACTTCATGAGTTTATTTTTGCATTGTTCTAGTCATTTGCAATGAAATTAGTTAGATTAATTTTGAAATGTGTTAGAATGTTGTTGAATATGTTTGAAGTGCTATGGAATGTTTATGTCATGTGGTGAGGAGATTTTGAAGTTATAAATATCCACCACATGGTCCAATTCAAACAAGGCTGAGTCGCCTACACGGGTGTCCATTAGCCAACGAAACCCGACCCCCATCAATGACGATGTACGGTTCGTAGTGACTGCGAAGTCATATGGGGCTCTACCAGGGGTGTTCGGTGAATTTGGATTTCATGAGTTTGTTTTTGCATTGTTCTAGTCATTTGCAATGAAATTAGTTAGTTTACTTTTGAAATGTGTTAGAATGTTGTTGAATATGTTTGAAGTGCTATGGAATGTTTATGTCATGTGGTGAGGAGATTTTGGAGTTATAAATATCCACCACATGGTCGAATTCAAACAAGGCTGAGTCGCCTACACGGGCGTCCATTAGCCAACGAAACCCGACCCCCATCAATGACGATGTACGGTTCGTAGTGACTGCAAAGTCATATGGGGCTCTACCAGGGGTGTTCAGTGAATTTGGACTTCATGAGTTTGTTTTTGCATTGTTCTAGTCATTTGCAATGAAATTAGTTAGATTAATTTTGAAATGTGTTAGAATGTTGTTGAATATGTTTGAAGTGCTATGGAATATTTATGTCATGTGGTGAGGAGATTTTGGAGTTATAAATATCTACCACATGGTCCAATTCAAACAAGGCTGAGTCGCCTACACGGGCGTCTATTAGCCAACGAAACCCAACCCCCATCAATGACGATGTACGGTTCGCAGTGACTGCGAAGTCATATGGGGCTCTACTAGGGGTGTTCGGTGAATTTGGACTTCATGAGTTTGTTTTTGCATTATTCTAGTCATTTGCAATGAAATTAGTTAGATTACTTTTGAAATGTGTTAGAATGTTGTTGAATATGTTTGAAGTGCTATGGAATGTTTATGTCATGTGGTGAGGAGATTTTGGAGTTATAAATATCCACCACATGGTCCAATTCAAACAAGGCTGAGTCGCCTACACGGGCGTCCATTAGCCAACGAAACCCGACCCCCATCAATGACGATGTACGGTTCGTAGTGACTGCGAAGTCATATGGGGCTCTACCAGGGGTGTTCGGTGAATTTGGACTTCATGAGTTTGTTTTTGAATTGTTCTAGTCATTTGCAATGAAATTAGTTAGATTACTTTTGAAATGTGTTAGAATGTTGTTGAATATGTTTGAAGTGCTATGGAATGTTTATGTCATGTGGTGAGGAGATTTTGGAGTTATAAATATCCCCCACATGGTCCAATTCAAACAAGGCTGAGTCGCCTACACGGGCGTCCATTAGCCAACGAAACCCGACCCCCATCAATGACGATGTACTGTTCATAGTGACTGCGAAGTCATATGGGGCTCTACCAGGGGTGTTCGGTGAATTTGGACTTCATGAGTTTGTTTTTGCATTGTTCTAGTCATTTGCAATGAAATTAGTTAGATTACTTTTGAAATGTTTTAGAATATGGTTGAATATGTTTAAAGTGCTATGGAATGTTTATGTCATGTGGTGAGGAGATTTTGGAGTTATAAATATCCACCACATGGTATTTTGTTATTTGTTGGTTGTGCTTCTATGTGTCCCTAGTTACTACGACGAGTAATGGTTGTCTGATAAAAAAAATTTCTATGACGACCATCTCGGATTTAGATTATAAATGGCTGGAAGAAGACAACAAACTCCTCGATCATATGACATTTGGACCTTCAATGATGACAACAAAATGCTCGATCTGTTGGTTGAGCAAGTCAATATGGGGAATAGGATGCCTAATGGGGTTTGGAAGCATGAAGTATATTTGGACTGTGTCAATAGGTTCAATGAAGACACAACTAATAAAAAAACTGTTGAGCAGCTCAAGAATCGAACAAGATCATGGAAGAAAACTTACCAAACAGTAACAAGTTGTCTCAACACTAGTGGGTTCGGTTGGGATGCAACCACACATCGAGTTACTGCATGTCATTCTGTATGGCAAGACTATATCAAGGTCAGTAAATTATAATTGACTGTAAAACATTTTGTATATTTTCCGCATTACTAGAACTCTATGCCAAGTCGTCTAAATGATGTTTTATCCTTGTAGGAGCATAAAGAAGCTGAAAAGTACAGACAACAAGGCTGCCCTCTTTATGACAAATTGGCTTTGGTAGTGGGAAACTCAATAGCCATGGGGAGAACAAGTCAAACTGACGAAGACATGTGTAATGATGTCCAACATCAGGAAGAAAATGAGCACGTGGATATGCTCGAGGATGTCGATTTAGGTAGAGAATCTCCTTCGCCATTCTTTATAGCAAATGAGTCGGCACCTGATCAGTCTCCAAGTACTAACCCGTCAAGTTCAAGTCGTCGTAGAAAGAGACCACAAATGGCCACTGATGATAGTATTATGTTCGCTGATACAATGACAAAAATTGCCACCCTACTGCAATCTCTACAAGCTAAAAATGATAAAGCCACCAGAGAAAATTGGTATGAAGCACTCACAGAAATCCCGGACCTATCAGTAGAGATGAAGTTTCGCGCTCCTATATTGTTAGATACACCAATGAAGAAGGACATGTTTACGAAGCTGCCAGTGGAAGAGCGAATTAATTGGCTTAAATATTGTGCTGGTGAAATGGAGTCAATACTTTGAAGTACATTATGTATTTTGGGACAATTGTTTTGAAGTTTAATTATGACTTTGTAAGACGTATCATTGATAGATTATGAATTTTATTATGGTTAAGATTTGGGTTTTCATGATTGTCGTGTTCTTATTGTGTGGATGAATGTTGTGGGTGTGTGATTGGAGATGATTTTATATAGGTGTGATTAAAAATAGGTTATGATTGAAGAACATGGTATGTTTTTGTGTTGATGATATTATGAAGAAACAGGAATTATTGTTGAAGTCGTTATTATGGTTGTGGTGATTGTATTTGCAGGTTTCCATGGAAGACGAAAATAGGAATACAATGATGATTTTATTGACATGTCTTATGTTCATGATGGGAATATACTATATGAACCATAGGTCTAGACGTACATTACGTCCTCGTGGGATAGGTGGTCCGATTTATTTACAAAAGGCATTAGCGAAATCACCTGTTAAATTTTGAAAAGTTTACAGGATGAATCAAATTGTGTTTAAAAAAATGGCAGAGATACTTTATAGCAAAGGATTTTTATCACCTACAAAGACCATCTCAGTGGAAGAACAACTTGCATATTTTCTCTTAACTGTTGGTCAAGGACAAGCGTATAGTGTCACAGTAGAGATGTTTGATAGATCAAACTGGACTATAAGTAGGTATTTCAATAAGGTGTTGAATGCTATTATCAAACTTCGGCCTGATTACATCAAACGGCCTTCGGAACGGACTCACTCGAAGATTTTAAACAATCCAATGTTTAATCCGTATTTTAAGGTAACATCACTTGACATATAATGAACAATTTTAGATTAATATTTAGAGTTACTTGTATTAATTGAAATGATATAATTAGGATTGTATTGGGGCTATTGATGGAACTCATATCAAAGCAAACATCCAACTTGAAGAACAACAAAGGTTCTGGAACAGAAAAGGCTATCTCTCACAAAATGTGATGGCAGCATGTACATTTGATATGCAATTCACTTATGTACTTGTTGGATGGGAGGGATCAGCAGCTGATTCCAGTGTATTGAAGGACACATGGACTCGCCGAAATAGAATTTGTGTACCTGAAGGTAAATAATATATTGTTATGTAGTATTTTTTTTTCAATTATCTTAAGTGAAAAATATTTTGTATTGTAGGTAAATATTATCTAGTCGATGCTGGTTATGCAAATATGTCAGGATTTTTGGCTCCATATCGAGGAACTCGTTATCATCTACAAGAATTTGGAGACAACCTTCCTAGAAATGATAAAGAGTTATTCAACCGAAGGCACTCATCTTTGAGAAATACTATTGAACGAACTTTTGGTGCTTTAAAAGCTCGATTCCAAATGTTGAAAGTTGCTCCTCCCTTTTCTTATAAGATCCAGATGAAAATTGTAATAGCTTGTTGCATATTACACAATTATATACGTAAAAGAGGATTACAATGATATGTTTGAATTGGAAGATGATGATTCCGATGATGAGGTAGGTGGAGGAGGTGATGAGGTCCGATTAGCTGGTGAAAATTTGGATGGAGATAGCGATGATAGCGATGATAGCGATGATCTTGGGGATGAAGGCAACCTATCAACAACAATGCGGAGGCGTCGTGCATTAGAATCCACTAGAGCTGCACAATTTCGAGATGCCATAGCAACTAGCATGTGGAGTGATTATTAGTGGTTGTACTTTATTGCATTTGAACATGTATGTTGTCGTTCGTATCTACTAAACTAGTCAGTTGATGATGTTAAACGCACAAACTCTAATTATATTGGTTGTTGTCATTTTATACCATTTCGTTTTAATTTTATTTATTAAGTATTTTTATACTATATAGTATGTTATTACAAAATAATTTATTTATTAATTATATTCATTTATGTTATTTTTAACTGTTTTATGTAATTTAAATAATTTATTCTACTCACACGTAATTAGTTTAATAATTAATAATAAAATGTAATCATTAATTGGTTTAATTATGCAATTGCTATAATTAATTAAACAATTTGGTTTATTTATTATATTCCCTTATGTTATTTTAAAATTTTTATTAATTTTAAATAATTTATTCTAATCCCACGTAATTAGTATAATAATTTATAATAAAATGTAATCATTAATTGGTTTAATTATGCAATTGCTATAATTAATTAAACAATTAGGTTTATTTATTATATTCCCTTATGTTATATTTAAATTTTTATTAATTTTAAATAATTTATTCTAATCACACATAATTAGTATAATAATTTATAATAAATTGTAATCATTAATTGGTTTAATTATGCAATTGCTATAATTAATTAAACACCTAGGTTTATTTATTATATTCCCTTATGTTATTTTTAAATTTTTATTAATTTTAAATAATTTATTCTAATCCCACGTAATTAGTATAATAACTTATAATAAAATGTAATCATTAATTGGTTTAATTATGCAATTGCTATAATTAATTAAACACCTAGGTTTATTTCTTATATTCCCTTATGTTATTTTTAAATTTTTATTAATTTTAAATAATTTATTCTAATCCCACGTATAATAATTTATAATAAAATGTAATCATTAATTGGTTTAATTATGCAATTGCTATAATTAATTAAACAATTGGGTTTATTTATTATATTCCCTTATGTTATATTTAAATTTTTATTAATTTTAAATAATTTATTCTAATCACACATAATTAGTATAATAATATATAATAAATTGTAATCATTAATTGGTTTAATTATGCAATTGCTATAATTAATTAAACACGTAGGTTTATTTATTATATTCCCTTATGTTGTTTTTAAATTTTTATTAATTTTTAATAATTTATTCTAATCCCATGTAATTAGTATGTTAATTTATATTAAATTGTAATCATTAATTGGTTAATTATCCAATTGTTAAAATTAATTAAACCATTATTTTTATTTATTATATTCCCTTATGCTATTTTGTAATTTTTAATAATTTGATATAATATATTCTAGTCACGTAATTAGTATATTAATTTATAATGAATTATAATCGTTAATTGGTTAATTATCCAATTGCTATAATTAATTAAACCATTAGGTTTATTTATTATATTTTCTTATGTTATTTTTAATTTTTTTATTAATTTTATATAATTTATTGTAGTCACACGTAATTATTGTTTTAATTTATAATAAACTATAATCATTTATCTAGAAAAGGACACTGAAATCTGTTTTCCAAGCACTAACACTGGAATCTGTTTTCCAGCCACTTCAACTGGCCTAGACTAACACCCAAACATGACTTGAAGTGGAAACAATTCATCTCACTTCAATTCAATTTTCCACTTCATTGTGGACTAACCCCCCCTTAGGAATCGGGCTTTTCCGAAGAGCGTCGAGGTCGATAATCTTCTTTCGCAATGGCGACCCTTTGTTCGGAGGCTTTATCCCGAAGAGCTTCGATTTTGGTCGTCGCCGCTGTGATTTGGTCCGAGATGGGATACTCCGAGAGAACGAGCTCGCCGATGTCCCGCGTTGTCTATTCAGAAGGACAAACAGAAGAAGGGTTGAATGCTTCCTTATGCGGTGCGGGAAGAATTTCTGTTGTTCGTGAGAAGGGAATGTGGGAGGTCAAGCCCAAATCAGCCAAGACCGACGAAGGCGGTATGGAATACCCTTCCGATTTCGGAATAGCGGAGTCCCTGATGTCGAATGTCGCCGCCGCTTGTGAGACAGTGTGCTCGCTGAAGTTTTTGACCACTGACATCTATTTTTGGGTCTCCTGCCCGTTCGAGGTAGAGCCCAAAAAAACGCTTCCGGAGAGACAGAGCCAGTTACGTGCAAACATTGTTTTTGCGTAATCTGCACGCCAGTCCCTCGTGCTCTCCCCAATCCAATGGAGAGTCCTCACCCACACTCTCTCCATTTCTCTGCGCATGGACATCCATTATCCAAAGGACATTTCTCTTTTCATCATCGTCACCCATTCGTCTTAGCTCATTGTGTTCCCGCTCTGATACCACATATTATGCCCGGATCTAACACAGGGTGGAAGGCGATGAATAGGAAGGATTGATGTGAGGTTTTGAGCTTTTGAAGGAGCCCCCCCTTAGGTCTCGTGAGAGGGAGAACCTGACCTCGTTTAATCTACTGTTTAACCTACTAAAATTTCTTTCCTTTCATTACCTTACGATGCATACAAATAGTTCACGCTAACAAGAGTTTAAGAAAAAATTACAAAAATACCCTTGAGGCATATTTAAACCCAAATAGCATAAAACAAAAAATAAACTAAATAACTACTTAACTGACTTAGTCAAGGTAATTGACTCAGTCATGGTGTCTCAGCTTGACTCGGCTCACTATTTGGTCCATAACATAAAACCCCCCTTGTTCATGGCCCCCACCAATCACCTACTTCGTTATAAGATCCTGAAAGACACATGAAGTGGGTGAGAAGGTAATTGAGCAATTAAAATATTTTTTTCAGCAGACTAACAGATAATAGATTCAAAGGAAAGGTGGAAACGAAAAGAATATCAATGAGCGGAAGTGATGGGGTAAGAGAAGTGGAACCTTTCCCTTGGACTTTGGTTTGAGAACCATCAGCTATGGTAACAAACTTGTGTGAAAGACTCGGAGATAGATAATGTAATAAATTTTTGTTACCTGTAAGATGCTCGGAGGCTCCTGAGTCAATTATCTAGGATGAAGATGAGGCAGATAGCATACCTGAAACTGTAGTGGCAGCAGTAGTTGCAGAGGAACTTAGAGAAGAACCTAGCATTGTCTTCATTTCCTGAAATAGCTCATACTCTTCATCAGTAATATTTTCTGTGCAACTGATTTTGTGGGATGTTCTTCTTTTGTATCACTCATAAAGGCTTAATTAGCCCTTGTCAATTCTGACTTTTCATTGGCTTTATAGCATATTTATTTCTAAAGACCATATATTTCACAATAAGTGCATGCCCTGTAATGGCACTGATCTATAGTGTGGCCGAAATATTTACAATGAGTACATTCTTTCCCATCTATTCTGCCAGCACCAGTCCTTCCACCTCTTACTCTGCCCCCTCTATAACCTCTACCTCGGCTTCGGCTGCGGTCAGATGATGATCCTCTATGATCGGAAGACATAGCGGAAGATACGTCAGTAGTGGAGGAAGAAGTGTCTGGAATACGAAGTAGTGTTGTGCACACATCATCAAACTTTGGGACAACAAAAGCACTCAAAAGTTGACTCTTGGCAATCTCAAGATATGGTTTAACATTTGCAAGACAAATAGCAGTAATTAAGGTTTCCTTCTGTTTGTCTTGGATAGAAATATCAGTGGTTGAAGGCTGAAGTAACTTCCACTCTTGAAGAAAGCCTTCTAAAGCGGGCCAAGTACTCATGAATATTTTCTCCTTGTTTAGTATTCAACATTCTTTGGAGAATATCATAGGGTCTATGTTGTGTATCCGGGCATGAGTACAATTTAGCACGTCTCCCAAATTTGTTTAGCAGTATCAAGATGAATAACATTATTGGAGACATGTTCTTCCATGCTATTGATTAGCCAAATAATTACCAAAGTATCATTTTTCAGCCATTTCATATAAAAAATGTCATCTTCATCCATAGGTGGTCGTCGGGTGGTGAGGTGACCAAGTAGGTCTTTTGTTATAAGGAACCTCCGAATCGATGTGGACCAACTCATAAAATTTGATACCCCATGTAAGGGTATGGTGGTGATTTTCAGTATATCACATTTGATATTCATATTTTTGTCAGCCACTATAGGCCATTCTTCAAAAAAAAAAATTCTAATAATAACACCAAGTAGTACTTCTTCAATCAACTCGATGTATGGGAAATTTTAGCATTGATGCTAAATTATTATTCTGATTTTTTTATCTCTAATATCACTCATAAGAGACTCAATAACAATCTTCTATATCAGGGAACTCTTATCCCACGAAAAAATAATTCCAATAATCTGATCATGGGCTGGTCTAGGGAAACAGAATTTCCAAACCGACAAAACTGTTTTGATAGCTCTTTCTAGATAGAGAAGCATGCATATCCATAATATAATAAGATGAAAGCATTCACATATTCATCCTTTAATCATCTTCTAAATTTGAAAACCAATAGCATGAAAAAAAAAATTTGAACACTTATCTCTCAGCTTGTGTTCTTCCTTCATAAAAGAGCCTTCTTAGAGTGGTGCTAATCATCACTTTTCTAGACCATTCCTTTGACGAGGGATCCTAAATATAATGTTCTAATACCATGTTGAATTTAGGATCCCTTTTCCATAATTCCGAGCAAGAGAAAGAAGAAACAAAAAGAAGAAAAGGAAAGAAGAGTTCTCTGGTAGAGAGAGGAAAAAATAAAAGAGCAAAGAGAGGTTGTGCCAAGCAAAGGGAGAGAGAGAGAGAGAGAAAGAGAGTAACTCGAGAATGAGATGTGTAACTGGATTAATTCCGAATTACATCACCTCTATTTATAGTGGAGGAGGAGGTAGAGTCCTTATACAATTAGCCTTTCAATCCTAATTACATTCCTACTCTAACTCTCTAAGATAAGTCTATTCAAACCAATCTACTAGACACCTAATATGAGTTTAACTAAGACTCTTGCTTCATTCACGTGAATATTAGGGAGAAGGCCAGCTCATAGCCTTATCCTTGTGGGTCCCTCATGATCTTCCAGGTCATCTAGATAAGGTTGACAACTGGTGAGATATTTCTGCGTCCCACTTGATCTTCAAGTCTTCTATCTCAATTTAGCTTGTGCTTCTTAATTCCTTGACTCGTGCTTGCTTGGGTGAGGACTCTTCTTGGTGTCCCACGTCTTGATGGTGGGTCCCACCAGCTTGAGCACCATGGTGGGTCCCGCATTGTAACAAGGCTAGGGACGAATGATGAGGATAGGAGAGGTTTGATGTACTACCCTTTTGATGCCTTGAGATATTATTTATAGTTGTGGTAGGAAGTTTATAGTGAATACAATGCCCTTAGGGCTACAAGCTTTATGAAAGAAAAGACATAAGTCTACATACATCTTCTTACGTTATTACTCCCTTATGTCATCCTGATGAAGATAGCTTTATTTACCTCCTTTGCCACCTCTAGACATGGTATGGGGGGGGGGGGAGGGATTATATCTTTTTGTCCTTTGTGACACCCTTCTGCCTCAAGCTGGTGGTGAGAAGAAATCTATATCCGTAGCTTAGTGCATGCAGTTGAGAGAACTTTTGAGTTAACTGATTTTGTGAATATATCAGCAAGTTGTCTGTTAGATGAGACATGTTTAACATAGATAATACATGTTCGCAAGTTTTCTCTCACAAATTGATAGTCCAGTTTGATATGCTTAGTTCTCTCATCAAAGACCAGGATGGAGGCAATGAGGATTACAACTTTATTGTCACAATTGAGTTCCATCGGGCTTTCTTTTTGTTGGAAGATGGGCCCAGGCCCACATGACCAAGGAAGGCCCACATATCCAAGTGTGTTGGAAGATGGGCCCAACCCCGTAAGATATGGACCCACCATGATCACATGAGCTGGTGGGACCCACCATGATCATGTGAGGTGGCATCATGAGTCCTACACAATAAGAAGCCGTATAGAGACAAAATTATTATGGAAGCAGGTCTCACAAAAGAATTTCAGTTTAAAGGTGTTTTAGTCACGTTAGTCTTCTATTTATATTGGGTTATTTAATTATGCTAGGACTTATCTTTAAGTGTTAGAGTTTGGGTGTAATTGGGACAAAGGTAGTTTAATTGTAATTGGACTCTAATACCTTCCTCTATCATAAATAAAGGTTCATGTACTCTGATTACATTAAGTCATGTTACCATGTGGGACCCATCATGGTTGCACGAGCTAGTGGGACCCACCATGAAGATGAGAGAAGCCAAGAGGCGTCATCACACAAGCAAGCATGAGTTGGATGACGAATTGGAATGAGTCGA
Source organism: Aristolochia californica (assembly GCF_029961685.1). Taxonomy (NCBI): domain Eukaryota; kingdom Viridiplantae; phylum Streptophyta; class Magnoliopsida; order Piperales; family Aristolochiaceae; genus Aristolochia; species Aristolochia californica. The sequence goes on along the minus strand of NW_027181782.1, from coordinate 27,887,289 downwards.
AAGAATTGAAGATCTAGTGGGGCCCACAAAGATACCACAAGCTGGTATCTTTGTCACATGAGGTGGAAGATCTAATGAGAGAGCCACAAAGATATAGCACAAGCTTGCATCTTCAGCCTAGCCACACATGCTTATAGAAGGATTAGAATTTAAGTAAGTTCGAATTTGAGTAAGTTCTAAATTAAGTTGAATTATCTTTGGTAAGTGTACATAAATTCGATCACTCCTCCACAAATAATAGAGGAGTTTGTATTCATAATAATATCATCAAAGCAAGGATTTCTCTCCTCTCCTACTCTCTTGTAAAGTTCCTTCTCCTTCTTTTCTTCTTCTCTCCTTCTTGGTTTGTTTCTTTCCCTCTCTCACCTTCTCGAGATAATATTAATGGGGTCCTAAATTAAACATGGTATTGGAGCATCAAATTTAGGATCCCTACATCAAAGCAATGCTATAAGAAGATATGATCAAAGCCACTCATAGAAGGCTCCTTATGAAGCAAGATTGAAGCTCATGAGGTAATTTTTTTTTTATGATATTTATTGATGTATGCTAATGGTTTTTGGATATTAGAAGATGGTTTAGAGATGTATTTATGAATGCCTTCATCTTATAAGATTATGGAAATATATGCATCTTGGATTAGAAGAAGTTACCAAGGCAGTTTTGTAAGTTTGGAAAAATCTTTGATCGAGACTAGTTTATATTGCCATTTTTGCATAAAAAATCATAATTTTGTGGGAAAATGATTCCCTGATAAAGAAGATTGGTATTGAGCCTATCATGAATGATTACTCATTGAAATTTCAAAAATGTGATTTCTTAGCCTTTATGCTAAGCCTCTCCATTAACCGAGTTGGTTAAAGACCTCTACTTGAGTTGTTTTTTAGTAGTAGTTGATTGGAGAATTTGTTTAAGTGAATTGCTTATTATGGCTGAAGAAACCATGAGTCACAAGAATTATATACTCATAATTACTACTGTACCCTTGCGAGGGGTATCAAATTTCAGGAGTTGGTCTATATCGGTTCACCGGTTTCTTATAACAAAAGATCTTCTTGGTCAGCTCACCAATCGTGGAACACCTATTGATGAAGAGGATCTTTTTAATAATAAGTGGCTCAAAAATGATACTTTGGTGATTAGTTGGCTAATCAATAGCATGGACACACATGTCTCCAACAATGTTATTCATCTTGATATTGCAAAGCATATTTGGGAGACATGTGTTAAACTATATTCTAGTCCCAATAATCTACATAGGCCATATGATCTTCTCCAAAAGATGTTGAATACTAAACAAGGATATAATATCCATGAATACTTGGCCCACTTTAGAGGCCTTCTTCAAGAGTGGAAATTAGCTATGCCAACTACAACAGATGTCTCGGTACAAGACAAGTAAAAAGAAGCATTAGTCACTACTATTTTCCTTACAACTATTAAACCATATCTCGAAATTACTAAGAGTCAATTTCTTAGCTATTCTGTTGTTCTCACCTGTGATGATATTTGTGCCACACTTCTCTATATTCCAACCACTTTTTCCTCTAATGTTGAAGTATCATCTGCTATGTACTCTGGACATAGGGGAACATCATCTGACCGGGGCCGAGGCCAGGGCAGAAATTATAGAGGAGGACGAGCAAGAGGTGAAAGGAATGATTTTGACAGAACACATGGGAAGGGATGCACTCATTTTTGGAAAAATAAACACACCATAGACACATGCAATTTCAACGAATGCTCCTATTGTGTAAAATTTTGCCACTCTAGAGACAAATGTTATAAAGCCAATGGCAAATCAGACTGGAATAAGGCTAACCAAGCCTTAGTGATTGATACAAAAGAGGATCGGTCTACCACATCACAAGACAAGAAAACATTTACTGATGAAAAGTATGAGAGTTTCCACAAAATAAAAACAATGATGGGTTCCTCTACTTCCTCAACTACAGCTGCCACCACCGCTTTAGGTATACTATCTACCTCCTCCTTCTCCTCAATAATTGATTTAGGAGTGTCCGAGCATCTTACGGGTAATAAATATTTATTACACTCCGTTTCTCCGTGTCTTTCACAAAAAAATGTTACCATAGCTGATGGTTCACAAACTAAAGTTCAAGGGAAAAGATCCACTTTTGTTACACCATCACTTCCACTCAATGATATACTTTTTGTTCCTACCTTCCCTTTAAATCTTTTATCGGTTAGTCATCTCACCAGAATTTTAATTGCTCTATAACCTTCTCACCCACTTCATGTGTGTTTTAGGATCTTATAACGAAGCAGGTAATTTGTGGAGGCCTTGAACAAGAGGGGCTCTACTACTTGAATGCGCCAAAAATAAATATTGTTTCCACCAGTGAAACTAAGACAAGGTTATGGCACAACCGGTTGGGACATCCGTCTGCAAAATCTCTTCATCATATGTTTTCTACTCTTAAAGTAAGGTCAGAGTTTCATTGTGAAGTATGTCAAATGAGTACACATCAAAGGTCTACATACTCAACTCGCCCAGAAGTTAAGAGTATCACTCCATTTTCATTAATTCATATTGATGTATGGGTACCCTTGAGCGACTCGAATATTTATCAAGTCACATATTTTATCATGTTTATTGATGACTTCACTCATACCACTTGGTTATTTCTGTTTAAAGAGCAGTCTAAAATCCCATTGATTTTTAAATCTTTTTATGTTATGGTATTCACTCAGTTTGGTTAAAAAATAAAAACACTCCAATTTGATAATGCCAAAGAATACAACTCCAAAGTCCTTGACTTCTTTTATCAAGAAAATGGCATTATCCATCAAACATCATGTGCTTACACATCTCAAAAAAATGGTGTAGCTGAATGGAAGAACCATCACATTCTTGAGGTAGCTCAGTGTTTACTATATGCCATGAAAGTTTCATACTTTTATTGGCCACATGCAATCCTTAACTCATGTTTTCTTATAAATCAGTTATATCTTCCGTTCTTGGTAATAAATCCCCTTACTCTCTATTATTACCAAATGATGATCCTTTTTCACTACCCTTGAAAGTGTTCGGGTGTCAATGTTTTGTTCATATTAACTCCCAAAAACACAGTAAACTTGATCCCAAATCTATCAAGTGTATCTTTTTAGGAGACTCTCGCACATAAAAGGGCTATGTTTGCTAAAATCTCACTCTTCGGCGCTTACTTGTGTCCATGGATGTCACCTTTTTTGAAGACTCTCCATATAATTCTGATAATGCTCCTCCAGGTTTATCTTCAGTACCAAATTCTCCTCGATCGGTTGTGCCATGTGCTTCAGAAACTATTCAACCCCTAGACACATTGGCTGACACCACACCTGCTGTATTTATAGATCCCATCGAGGTCAGTCCATCTTCTACTATTTTTTTTTTTTTTTTTTGGGCCCATTATGTGATACTCGTCCTATTGCCTTGTGGAAAGAACCTAGAACTTACATTAGGCCCTCTACTTCTCATCCCATTTCCAATATGTGTCTCATCATCGTTTATCCCCTTTATGTTGTCAATTTCTTTCATCTACCTCCTCCATATCACTCACACAGCCCTATTAGGAGGCTCTCAAATATTCAGGGTAGAAGGCAGCAATGGATGAAGAAATGCATGCACTATATGAAAATCAGACATGGCCGTAGTCCCACTTCCATCAAATAAGAAACCCATCAATTGCAAATGGGTGTTTGCTATAAAACATAATCCGGATGGGTCCGTGGCTCGGTTGAAGGCTCGCCTCATTGCTAAGGGCTATACACAATGTTATGGAATTGATTTTATGGAAAACTTTTTTCCAGTGGCAAAAATGAACTCGGTATGTGTGTTATTTTCTCTGGTAGCTAACTCTTCCTGGCAGGTATATCAACTTGATGTGAAAAATACCTTTCTGAATGAGGATATCAAAGAATAAATTTATATGCAGCAACCACCTGGGTATGTGGTTGAGGGGGAGTCGGTATGTCAGTTGAAGAAATCTATTTATGGCCTAAAAAAGTCTCCTCTAGCATGGTTTGAAAATTTTAGTCAAGCTCTCATACGAGCTGGATATCATAGATGTCTGGTTGATCACTCCGTATTTATTAAAGACACACCTCAAGGCAAGGTAATTTTGGCAGTATATGTTGATGATATTATTTTAACAAAAAGTGATCTAGAAGGTTCCAGGAAACCTAAGAAAAAATATGTGCAGAGTTCAAGAAAAAAGATCTTGGACTTCTAAAATACTTTCTGGATATTTAAGTACTACAATCAAGATATGGGATTGTACTATCCCGAAGGAAGTATGTCCTTGATCTACTTCAGGAGATAAAAATAATGGGGTGCAAACTAGCTGAAACCCCTATGGACTCAAATACAAAATTATGTGTGAGAAGATGTAGATATCGGAAAATATCAAAGACTAGTGGGAAAACACATTTATCTCAACGTAACAAGACCAGATATATCATATGCAGTAAATGTAGTATGTTAATACATGCACAAACCACAACTCAGTCACTGGCAAACACTGGAAAGGATTTTTGAGATATTTCAAAGGAGCCCCTGGAAAAGGGCTTCTCTAAGACTAATGGTTACTTCAACATTGAAGAATTCTCAGATGTAGACTGGGTCGGATCCCCTAATGAAAGAAAATCTACTTCGGGATATTTGATATTTTACTTGATTTGCATACTATGGCTGAAGATAATATGAGTCACAAGAGTGACATACTCAAATTCACCATTGTACCCTTACAGGGGGCATCAAATTTTATGAATTGGTCCACATCGGTTTGTCGGTTGCTTATCACAAAGGACCTAGTTGGTCATCTCACTAACCGTGGACCACATATTGATGAAGATGATATATTCTAAAGCAAATGGTTAAAGGAGGATACATTGGTCATTATTTGGCTTATCAACAGTATGGAACAACATGTCTCCAATAATGTCATGCACCTAGAGACTGCTCAACAAATTTGGGAGACATGAGCCAAGTTGTATTCAAGCTCCGACAACTAACAAATGTCATATGATATTTTACAACGGATGCTTACCACCAAAAAAGGAGACAATATACATGAATATTTGGCCTGCTTTCGAGGCTTTCTTCAAGAATGGAAACTTGCCCAGCCAACCTCTATAGATATCTTTGTCCAAGATAAAAAAAAAAAAAGAGGCCTTGGTAACTACCATATGCCTTGCTAACATTAAACCACATTTTGAAATTGCAAAGACTCACCTCTTAGCTCTTGTATGGTTCCCACTTTTGATGTTGTATATGTTACAGTTCTCCATATTCCAGACGCTTCTCCCTCTACTAATGAAATACCATCCGCTATGTACTCTGGACATAGGGGAACACCATCTGACCAAGGCCGAGGCCAAGGCAGATTTTATAGAGGAGGAAGAGAAAGAGGTGGAAGGGCCAGTTTTGACCGAACAGATGGGAAGGAATGCACCCATTATAAGGGATATGGCCACACTAGAGACACATGCTTTCACCTGAAAGAAAGGCTCCATATGTGGTAGATTGGGACACACTCACGAAAGATGTTATAAAGCTAATGAGTATAAGGCTAACCAAGCCTAAGTGAGTGATACAAAAGTAGAGCAATCTACTACAACAACTGCAAAGAATACTTTTACTGATGAAGACTTTGAACTATTCAAGAAAATGAAGACCATGATGGGGTATTCCCAAGTACTTCTTCACCAACTACTGCCGCCACCACTTCAGGTATATTTTTTGCCTCCTCTTCATCCTGGATAATTGACTCTTGAGCCTCCAAGTATCTTAAAGGTTACAGACATCTACTATACTCAGTTTCTCCATGTCTTTCACATAAATTTGTTACCATTACTGACGGTTCACAAACTAATGTTCAAGGGAAAGGATCCACTTCCACTCACTGATGTCCTTTTCTTTCCTACTTTCTCTTTGAATCTTTTATCGATTAGTCCATTCACCAAAAATTTTAATTGTTCTATCACTTTCTCACCCACTTCATGTGTGTTTCAGGATCTTACAATGAAGCGGGTGATTGGTGGAGGCCGTGAACAAGGGGGGCTCTACTACTGCCACAAATAAATATTGCATCCGCCTGTGACACTGAAACCAGGTTATGGCACAACTAGTTGGGACATTTGTCCGCCAAATCTCATCATCATATTTTTCCTAAAGCCCAGTCAAACCTTCATTGTGAAGCATTTAAATTGAGTAAACATCAGAGGTCTACATACTCACCTCATCCAGAAATTAAAAAAGAGGTCTCTCCTTTTTTGTTAATTCATACTGATGTATGGGGAACCTTGAGTATCTCCAACATTTCCCAAGTGAATTATTTTATTACATTCATTGATGACTTCACTAATACCACTTGGTTATCTTTGTTTAAAGAGTGTTTTGAAATACCATTGATATTTAAATATTTTTATGCATTGGTACTCACTTAGTTTGGGCAGAAAATTAAAGTCCTTTGGTTGGATAATGCCAAAAAATACACATCCAAAGATCTTGACTCATTTTGTCAAGAAAATGGTTTTATTCATCAGACATCATGTGCCTACACCCCTCAAAAAAATGGTGTAACCGAATGGAAGAACCATCATATTATTGAGGTAGCTCGTGGTTTACTATATGCATGCAAGTTCCATACTTTTATTGGCTGCATGCAGTTCTTACCGCATGTTTTCTTATAAATCGGTTACCCTCTTCCGTTCTTGGTAAAAAATTTCCCTACTCTCTATTATTACTTGATGATGATCCTTTTTCACTACCCTTGAGAGTCTTCAGCTGTCAATGTTTTGTCCATATTTCCTCCCCAAAACATAGAAACTTTATCCCAAATATGTGAAGTGTATCTTCTTAGGATATTCTCACACACAAAAGGGTTATGTTTGCTATAATCCCTCTCTTCAGCGTTTACTGGTGTCTAGGGATGTCACATTTTTGAAGACTCTCCATATTATCCTGATAATGCTCCTCCAAGTTTATCTTTAGTACCAGGTTCTCCTTGAACGGTTGTGCCCCGTGCTGTAGAAACTACTCAGCCCCTAGAAACACTGGCTGGCACCACACCTGCTAAGTTGTTGGATCCTACCGAGGTAAGTCCATCTTCTCCAAATTTTTTTGGCCCAAAATATGATACTCGTCCTATTGCAGTTAGGAAAGAGCCTCGATCATGCACCAGGCCTTCTACTTCTCATCCCATAACATACTTTGTGTCTCATCATCGTCTATCCCCTATTTTTTGTCAATTTCTATCAGCTATTTCCTCTATACCTGTACCACAGTCCTATCAAGAGGCTCTGAAATATCTAGGGTGAAAGGCAGCTATGGATGAAGAAATGTAGGACTTTTATGAAAATCAGACATGGGCTCTAGTCACCCTTCCTTCAGATATGAAACCCGTCAGTTGCAAATGGGTATTTACGGTGAAACACAATCTAGATGGGTCTATGGCTCGATTGAAAGCTTGCCTTGTTGATAAAGTCTATACGCAATGCTATGGCATTGATTATGAAGAAACCTTCTCTCCAGTGGCTGTTATTATTTTTGGTAGCTATCTCTTCCTGGCAAGTCTATCAAGTTGATGTAAAAAATGCTTTTCTGAATGGGGATATAAAGGAGGACATTTATATGCAGCAACCACCTAGGTATGTGGTTGAGGGGAGTTTGTATGTTGACTACAAAAATCTCTCTATGGTCTCAAACAATCACCTCGTGTATTGAAAATTTAGCCAAGCACTAATATGGGTCAGATTTCACAGATGCTCTTGAGATCACTTTGTCTTTATTAAAGACACACCAACGGGCAAGGGAATTCTAGCCATATATGTTGATGACATTATTATAATTGACAGTGATCCCGAGGGCATCCAAAAGACAAAAGAAAGGATATGTACTAAATTCGAGACAAATGATCTCAAACTGTTCAAATATTTTTTGGCTATTGAAGTACTACAATCCAGACATGGAATTATATTATCTCAAAAGAAGTATGTCCTTGACCTACTGGAGGAGACCGGAATGTTGGGATGTAGACCAATAGAAACTCATAAGGACTCTAATATAAAATTATGTGCAAGTGCTGGAGAAGAAGTAGATGTCGGAAAATATCAAAGATTAGTGGAAAGACTTATTTATCTCTATATAACGAGGCCAAATATTTCATATGCAACCAATGTGGTAAGTCAATATATTCACAAACCACAACTTAGTCATCGACAAGCACTAGAACGAATATTATGATATCTGAAAGGAACACCAAGAAGAGGGCTCCTCTATAAAAATCATGGACACTTCAACATCAAAGGATTCTTAGATGCAAACTAGGCCGGATCCCCGGACGACAGAAAATCTACTTTGGGATATTGTACGATGGTTGAAGGAAACTTGGTTACATGGAGAAGCAAGAAACACAATGTAGTTGCACGGTCTAGTATAGAAGCAGAATATAGAGCCATGACATACACAGTCAGTGAACTCCTATGGATCAGATCTTTCCTCACTGAATTGAGTTTTTACAAAGAAGATCATATTAACCAATATTGCAATAATCAGGCTGCAATTCACATCACATCAAATCTAGTCTTCCATGACAGAACTATTGGAAGATAGACCCAAGCCCATATGACCAAGGAAGGTCCACATATCTAAGGGTATTATAAGATAGGCCATATGACCAAGGAAGGCCCAAAAGATGAGCCCAAGTACATAAGAAGTAGGACTCACCGTTATTACCACAAGTTGACATCCTTATCCCATAATTTGGAAGATCATGAAGGACTCACAAAGGCATCTTTTTCTTATGGTCACATCCTAGAAGTGTTCTAGTTTGAGTTATGTTTGTCTTTTATCTATATTGAGTTATTTAAATATGCTAGGACTTATCTTTAAGTGTTAGAGTTTGGGTGTAATTGAGACAAAGGTAGTTTTATTCTAATTGGACTCTACTACCTTCCTCTATTATAAATAGAGATTCTTGTACTCTACTTATAATAAGTCAATAAGTATTTCCATTTTCCATAAATTTCACATGGTATCAGAGCAGGTTCTGTAAGTTGACTGGGTCAACCCATAGAGATAACGAGATCCTTTCCTCTAAACCCTAAACCCTAAATAATCCGGGTTTGTATTTTTTTTAGTCTCTTCACCCGAAAGGTAGTGTTTCATATTTAAAATTTTATATTGACAAAAATATATTCGAGTCTAATTTCCAAGGAAAAAAATATATTTTTCTAATCAGAGTTATCTATGAAGAGAAATTAATATTTGAAGCAGCGAAGGTCAGATTGTAAAAAAGGCTCGAGCTTCAACTTCTTAGGTATTTTATGCTATCAAGAACTAGAGTTTATATGTAGAATTATATATAAAAAGAAACATGTGTAAGTATATTTTCTTATATATTCAACCAATTCTCGATCTGATTTTTTTATAAGGAGATATTGATCTTGGAAGAGTCAATGGTCATGCTGAAAAAAAAGAAAAAATAGTGCTTAGTTCGGCCAGATGACAGAGAGTGAAATCTATCAAATTATATTTTATGAAGAGAAGTTATACTTAGTTATACCTGTGGAGTTGTCTGATCCACCTGAGGTAAGTCTTTCTCCTCTTCCTATGTTTGGGCATGAATTTGATACTCGATCTATTGCATCACGAAAGGAAACCCATTCTTACACTACGTCTAGTCCAATTGCCAATTTTATGTCTTCTCATCGCTTATCTTTTGAGTGTGTTCAATTTCTTGCTTCTCTTTCGTCTGTTTCCATACCACAATCCTATCAGAAGGCCCTGAAGCATCCAAGATGGAAGACGGCTATGGATGAAGAAATGTATGCATTATATGAAAATCAAACATGGACATTGGCATAGGTCCCAAAAGGGAAAAAACCAGTTGGTTGCAGATGGGTTTTTTCAGTGAAACACAACCCAGATGGGTTAGTTGCTCGCCTTAAAGCACACCTGGTAGCAAAAGGTTATACTCAGTGTTATGGGATAGATTATTAAGAGACTTTCTCTGCAGTTGCAAAACTGAACTCGGTACGTATCATCCTCCCTATTGCTGCTAACTCATCTTGGCTAGTACTAGCTCAATGTAAAAAATGCATTTTTAAATGGTAATATACGCGAAGAAATTTATATGGTCCAACCACCAGGATATGTGGTTGAGGGGGAGTTTGTATGCCGGTTAAAGAAATCTTTATATGGGCTTAAACAGTCCCTTCGGGCCTGGTTTGATAAATTCTGTCAAGTGCTTCTACGATTTGGCTTTCATAGGTGCTTGGTTGATCACTCAGTATAAGTTAAAGATACTATCAAAGGGAAGATATTATTGACCATGTATGTTGACGATATTATCTTGACTAGAAATGATGCTCTTAGTATACAAGAAGTGAAGAATATGATATGTAAAGAGTTCAAGACTAAAGATTTGGGTAAGCTTAAATATTTTTTGGGTGTAGAAATCCTTCAATCAAATCATGGAATAGTATTGTCTCAAAGAAAATATGTCTTGGATCTTCTTGAAGAAACAGGAATGAAGGGTTGTAGACCTGTTGATACACACATGAATGCGAATAAAAAATTGTGTGACACAATTGGAGAAGATGTTGACAATGGCAAATCATAAAGACTTGTGGGAAAATTGATCTATCTCACAGTAACCAGGCCAGATATATCATATGTTGTGAGTATGGTAAGCCAATTCATGCACAAACCACAAATTACTCACTGGCAAGCGTTGGAGAAAATACTACGATAATTAAAAGGTGCTCTAGGAAGAGGATTGCTATATAAACAATATGGTCACTTCAATATAGAAGGCTTCTCAGATGCAGATTGGGATGGATCACCCGATGATAGAAAATCTACGTCTGGGTATTGTACCCTTGTTGGGGAGAACTTGGTCACATGGAAAAGCAAAAAGCAAAATGTAGTTGCAAGATTTAGTGCTGAAGCAAAATATCGAGCTATGGCCCACACTGTAAGTGAACTTTTATGGATGAAGACTCTTCTTACCGAATTGGGATTTTATAAAGGAGGCTCTATGGGCCTACATTGTGATAATCAAGCAACTATTCACATTACGTCAAATCCAGTCTTCCATGAAAGAACTAAACATATTGAAGTGGATTGTCATTTTATACGGGATGTTCAATTTATGGAAAAGAGAAATACGTCATTGACTTCAATAACTTATTTTAATCAGAGTACATGAACCTCTATTTATGATAGAGGAAGGTAGTAGAGTGAAATTACAATAAAACTACCCTTGTCCCAATTACTCCCAAACTCTAATACTTAAAGATGAGTCCTAACATAATTAAATAATTCAATATTGATAAAAGACAAACATAACTCAAACTAAAACTCTTCTTGGTCATGACCCTAAGATAAAAATTCTTTTGTGAGTCCTTCTTGATCTTCCATCTGATGTGATAAGGATGCCAGCTCATGGTAATAATTGTGGGTCCTACTTCTTATGGGTTTGGGCCCATCTTCTGGGCATTCCTTGGTCTTGTGTCCCATCTTATAATAATCTTAGATATGTAGGCCTTCCTTGGTCGTGTGAGTTTGAGCTTATCTTCCAACACTCCCCCTCAAGCTGGGGGTGAGAGAACATCATGAACTCCCAGCTTACTGCAAAGGATGTATAGAATATTTTTGTATAAATTGGCACATCTTCCAATACTCCGCCTCATACTGTTGTGTTCTTCATTGAGGCCTTGCGGCATTATATAAGTGAGATTAAAAATACTCCTAGCCAGTATGCCATGTTACGGTCCCGGGTCATGGATCGAGTAACACGGCGTGGAACTTGAGACTACAACACTCAGAATTTAACTCACTTCATGTCAAGGGTCTATATATGAGTATTTCTCTTTGACCAGTGCTTGGCTAGGAGGAAAGATCCTCTTTGATGGTCCTACTGAGTTGCTATGATAGGTAGGAGACCCCACAACAATGCTGACCTTGCTAGAGCAAGGTGCTCTCTTTTCTTGCTCACGACAAAGAGGGTTTGGCCCTCTTTGTTGCTGCTTTAGCTAAGAGTGCAATCCTTCTTTCTTAAATAACTTGAACCATGAGTTTGGGATAGATTATTACCTCTTCTTTGCTCCTATGATCAGCTCCCACATTGCACCAGGATTGCTCAAGATTGGAGGATGAAGATCCTCACTTTTTTGCTCGGTAAGGGAGGAATTGAGACCTCTCTTGCTGCTGCTACCGAGAAGGAGGACCGACCTCCTCTTTGGGCTCGGAAAAGGGGCAGGAAGTTCCTTTTCTTAGTAGGGATGATGGTGGATGAAGGTGAAGATGGATGGCAATGGAGGGTTAAGGATAGGTTAGATTTTTGGTGTAAACCCTAAACTCAAAATCAAGAGGTGATCTCAACCTGTATACACTAGATTATTCTAAAATCTCAAAGTTTACCTATTTCATTCATTCCTTGCCCTTAAATAGATCACGACATGGATTTTTAGGGTTAGGGTTACAATAATTTCCCATAATGCCCCCACATATAAAGTCATTAGAAATAACTCCTACTTAAAACAATATAAGAAATAAATCCTACTCAAAGTAATATAAGAAATAAATCCTATTGAGTGAGTTGTTGTTGCCTCCTTCGTTGTGTGACTCGGTGTGCTATTGAGTCCACAACAACTACCTCCCCATGGAGAAAGAGCTTGTCCTCATGCTCAAAAGCTGGGTAGACTTGTTTGAAGATGTCCACATGTTCCCATGTTGCAGCGTCGGGGTCAGTGTCTGTCCGTCCACTGAACAAGAATCTCCCAATAGTCATTCGTGAGTCACGCGCGTAACACTGTAGCTGGGTTAAAAATAACCTCGCCATTATCAACCGGTGGTAGGAATGGAGTGGATGTAGGTTGTGCTCCGAAATGCGGCTTCAAAAGAGAGACATGAAGCACATCATGAATTTTGGCATTGTCCGGTAATTTGAGCTGATAGGCGACTGGTCCCACGCGTTGAAGAATGGGAAATGGCCCAAAAAAACTGGGAGAGAGCTTATGACGTGGGGGTCCCGCAAGAGACTGCTGACAGTAGGGCTGGAGCTATAGCCACACATACTCCCCAACCTCAAAAGAGACCTCACGGTGGCCTTTGTCGTAGACATCCTTCATCCGAGCTTGGGCGCGTCGTAGCCATTATGTGATATTCTGTAGTAGTAGATCCCGGTCTATGAGTGCCTGATCAATCCCATCCATGCGGGTGGACCTTGGGTTGTATGAGAGAAGGCGAGGTTGATCTCGGCCATATATAACCCAGAAAGGAGTGGATTGCAAGGCAGAGTGGAATGAAGTGTTGTAACAGTATTCGGCCCACGGAAGCCATTGAACCCATTGTCGCGGACGATCCCCCACCAAGCACCATAGGTACATCTCGATGGTGTAGTTCACCACCTCTGTCTGCCCATTTGTCTATGGATGATAGGTGGAGGAGAACTTCACTCTTGTCCCACTCAAGTGAAACAGTTCCCGCTAAAAGGTGCTCATGAAAACTGCATCTCTGTCACTCACAATGGATTCTGGAATGCCATGTAAGCGGACTATCTGCTCCAGGAAAGTCTGAGCAACCCGTGTTACTGTATACAGATGAGCCAACGGTATAAAATATCCGTACTTGGAGAATCTATCAACCACCACGAAAAGTACAGATTTACCGAAGGGCTTCCACAAAATCCATCGAAATGTCGGTTCAAACCTGCGTAGGAAGGGCCAAAGGGTGGAGAAGACCGGCTGGACTTAAGTGCTCGGCTTTGTTGCATTGGCATACCTGACAGTCACCCACATAAGTCGCAATAGAGGGTTTCATGGCTTGCTAGTAAAAATCAGCTCGAATTCTGTGCAAGGTCTTTTGTATCTCCTCGTGTGTTGTCATGGTAGGCCGAGAGAATAGCTGGAATCAACTCGGACTCAGGTGGAAGGAAAATTTGCTGCTTGTAATAAATAAGTGAATCCTGGATGGACCACTTCGAATTCATTGTCCCTTCTGAAATCTTCTGATGCAGGTCCTGCAGTGCAGAGTCAGTGGGATGTGCATCTCTCACCAAGTCTAGAATGAGAAATCTCTGCTGGCTGATCTAATAGACTGACTGCTGATCCTCAAAACATTGTGACAAGGCGTCTGCCGCCTTATTTAATCCCCCCACATGATACTCCACCGTGAAGTCAAACCCCAACAACTTACTGATCCAGTGTTGCTGTGGTGATGTCGTCAAATGCTGTTCTAGTAGGAATTTAAGGTTGTAGTGATTTGTGCGTATGAGAAAAGCCCGGCCCAAGAGATAAGGCCTCCAATGTTGGACCGCTTTGGCCAACCCAATCAGTTTACGCTCATAGGCTGCCAGCTTGTGATGACGGACTGCCAACTGTCTACTAAAATACGCAATAGGATGGCCCAGCTGCTGTAAAATGACCCTAATGCCCACGCACGAAGCTTCACATTCTACCACTAACAATTCGTCATAGTTGGGAAGTTGTAATACTAGCCCGGATGCAAGGACAACTTTGAGTGCCACAAACGACGTGGTGGCCCCCTCATTCCAAATAAATGATTTTTTCTTGAGTAGACTGGTTAATGGTGCTGCCACTAGCCCATAGTTCTGAATAAATTTGTGGTAGTAGCCTGCAAGACCCAAAAAACCCAGTAGAATTTAGGATCCCATGAAAGGAACTTTAGATCAACAAGAAAGAAGAAGAAGAAGGAGAGAGAAGGAGAAGAGAAGAAGAAGAAGAAGAAGAGAGAAGGAGAAGAGAAGAAGAATGTGGAAGGAGAGTGTTTGGATTAAGGGAGAAGAGGGTTGCGTCAAAAAAAAAATGAGGGCTGGACGAATTTATGGAAAGAGAGGAGAGTGCTTCAATGCCCTACCTCTTAGCCAATGCCTTTATTTATAGTTTTACAATGCCCTTAGGGCTACAACTTGATAAAACAAAAGAAATAAAAGGAACACATATTTACACTTCTATGCCATCTTTATGGAAAGTACCATATTTTACACATATGCCACTCCTTTGACGTGTGAGCTTCTTGTCTTGAGCTCGTGGGCTTGAGCCCATCTTCCAACACTCCCCCTCAAGCTGGAGGAGAAAAGACATCATAAATACCCAGCTTGCCACATATAAACGATAGGATTTTAGATGTAATGGGTTTAGTGAGAATATCAGCTACTTGCTCTTGAGATGACACATGTTTGTGAGAGATTATTCCTTCTTGAAACTTCTCCAGTATAAAATGACAATCCACCTCAATATGTTTAGTTCATTCATGAAAAATTGGATTTGAAGTCATATGATTGACGACTTGATTATCACGATGCAGATTCATGGACCCCTTTTTATAAAAACCTAGTTCAGTAAGAAGGGTCCTGACCCATAAAAGTTCACTAACGGTATGGGCCATAGCTCTGTATTCTGCTTCGGTGCTAGATCTTGCAACCACATTTTTCTTCTTACTTTTCCATGTAACTAAGTTTCCCCCAACCAGAGTACAATATCCTGATGTAGATTTTCTATCATCAGGAGATCCAGCCCAATCTGCATATGAGAAGCCTTCTATGTTGAAGTGTCCATGTTTTTTATACATCAATCCTCTTCTTGGAGCTTCTTTTAGATAATGTAATATTCTCTCTAAAGCATGCCAGTGGGTAATTTGTGGTTTGTGCATGAATTGACTCAGCACACTTACAGCATATGATATGTCTGGCCTAGTTACCGTGAGATAAATCAGTTTTCCCATGAGTCTTTGATATTTGCCAATATCAATATCTTCTTCATTTGTGGCACATAATTTTACATTTGTATCCATAGGTGTGTCAATATCTACAACCCTTCATTCCTGTTTCTTCAAGGAGATCCAAGACGTTTCCTTTGAGACAATATTATCCCATGTTTTGATTGAAGAACTTCTATACCCAAAAAATATTTAAGTATACCAAGGTCTTTAGTCTTGAATTCTTGACATATCATCTGCTTCATCTCTTGTATGCTCAAAGCATCATCACTGGTTAAGATAATATCATCCATGTATATGGCCAATAATATTTTTCCTTTGACCGTATCTTTATAATATACGGAATGATCAACTGAGCATCGATGAAAACCAAACCGTAGGACTGTTTGACTAAATTTATCAAACCAAGCCCGAGGGAACTGCTTAAGCCCATATAAAGACTTTTTTAATAGCAAACTGACTCCCCCTCAACAATATAACCAGGTGGTTGAACCATATAAATTTCCTCACTGATATCACCATTTAAAAAAGCATTTTTAACATCCAACTGATAGACGGGTCATGAGGAGTTAACAACAATAGATAAGATGATGCATACCGAATTCAATTTTGCAACAGGAGAGAAGGTCTCCTCATAATTTATCCCATAGCACTGCGTATAGCCCTTAGCAACAATTCGAGCTTTAAGACGAGCAACCGATCCATCCGGATTATGTTTCACCAAAAGAATCCATCGACAACCAACCGGTCTTTTACCTTTCACCGATCCATCGGGATTATGTTTCACCAAAAGAATCCATCGACAACCAATCGGTCTTTTACCTTTCGGGAGTGATGTTAAGTACCAGGTTAGGCTTTCGTATAAGGCATACATTTCTTCATCCATAGCCGCCTTCCATCCTGGATGTCTCAGGGCCTCCTGATACGACTTTGGAACGGAAGTAGAAGAAAGGGACGCAAGAAACTGAAAACACTCAGAAGACAAGCGATGGTGAGACATAAAATTTGAGATAGGATGCGAAGTAGTACAGGAGCGACGTTCTTTTCTTAAAGCAATAGGCCAAGTATCAAATTCAGGACCATACATAGGAGGAGAAGGACTTACCTCGGATGGATCCGACAACTCCACAGGTGAAGGTACGACCGGTGCATCAGGGGATGGTTTCACTTCAAGATTGAACGGCACAAGCAGACAAGGAGTAGTAGAAGGACAAGTCCATCCTGGAGGAGCATCATGGGAGGAGTAGAAGGGGGTGTCCTCAAAGAAAGTCACATCCCTAGAGATAAACATCCTCCGAAGGGTAGGATTGTAACATACATAACCTTTCTGGGTGTGAGAGTACCCCAAAAAAGTGCACCTCATTGATCGAGGATCAAGTTTATTTTTATGTGGGAATCTAACATGAACAATACATGTACATCCAAACACTTTCAAAGGAAGAGAAAATGGATCTTCACCATTAAATAACATAGAGTAAGGAGTTTTATGATGAAGGACTGATGAAGGTAACCTATTAATTAGAAAGCATGCTGTAAGTATAGCATGAGGCCAATAGAAATAAGGTACCTTCATGGAGTAGAGGAGGCCCCGAGCAACTTCAAGAAGATGACGATTCTTTCTTTCAGCAACATCATTTTTTTGAGGAGTATAGGCACATGATGCTTGATGAAGAAGCCCATTACTCTCACAAAATGATTTGAAGTCATGAGACATGTATTCCTTAGCATTATCAGAGCTAAGGGTTTGAATTTTCTTCCCAATTTGTGTCAAGACCATAGCATGAAAATTTTTAAAGAAAATAAGAATTTCGGAACACTCTTTAAATAGATATAACCAAGTTACTCAAGTAAAATCATCAACAAAAATGACAAAATATTTAACTTGGGAAATATTTGACACACATAAAGGGCCCCATACATCAGAATGTATTAGCTCAAATGGAGCAGTACTTGTAGTTGTAAGACGATGAGAATATGTACTCCTAACATGTTTACTTAATTGACAAACCTCACAATTGAAATTAGAAAATCCTTTTAAAGATGGAACCAAAGAACGAAGTGAAGGGGTAGACAGATGACCAAGTCGGTTGTGCCAAAGTTGGGCCTTAGATGTGGTGGACGATAATGCAACTAATGGTGGAAGAGTGAAGTAGTACAAACCCCCCATTTCATGGCTGCCACCAATCACCTGCTTCGTAGTGAGATCCTAAAAGACACAAGAAGACGGTGAGAAGGTGATAGAGCAATTTAATTGTTTGGTCAATTGACTAACCAAGAGAAAATTTAAAGGAAATTGAGGAACAAACAAAACATCTTGAAGGGGAATAGATGAAGTAAGAGAGGAGGAACCTTTGCCAAGGATCATGGTTTGGGTTCCATCAGCAATAGTAACAAGTTTATGAGGATGACAAGGAGATAAGGACTGCAACAAGTGTTTGTTACCTGATAGATGTTCAGAGGCCCCGGAGTCGATGATCCTAGAGGAAGAGGAAGAAGAGGAAGAAAGCATACCTGAGGCAATAGTAGTGGTAGCAGTAGATGATTCCATGAAGGACTTTATTTTCTGAAATGCAGCATAGTCCTCAGTCGTAAGAGTCACATTTTCGGATGATGATTTAGCCTTATCTTCATTTTTCTCAATGTTAACCGAGACTGGGTTTGCTATGGCCCAATCAGGCTTGCCATGAAGTTTCCAGCATGATGCCACAAGGTGGTTTTGACGGCCACAATAAGTGCAAAGTTGAGGCTCAGTACGGATATAATTCTGACCCGTTCTACCACCTCTATTTTCAGCCCTCTCATAGTTCAACCCCCTCTCATATTTCTGCCCATCCTCGGGATGAGGAAGTTGTTCCCCGATTGCCAAAGAACATCGCCGATGGAGCATCAATAGGAGAAGGAGGGGATGGATCTGGTATCTGAAGTAATGTAGCACTAATATCATCGAAGGATGGAAGAGCAGAAGAACTTAGAAGCTGAGTTTTGGCCACCTCAAGGTATGGTTTAATATTTGATAAGCAAATGGCTGCTGCCAAAGCTTCTCTTTGTCGTTCTTGAACGGCAATATCAGTGGAATATGGCTGAGCTAGTTTCCATTCTTGAAGAAGACCTCGAAACCGTGCCAAAAATTCGTGAATATTATCTCCATGTTTCGTATGCAGCATGGTTTGTAAGACATCATATATTTTTTGTAATGAAGCAGTGCTTGAGTTAAGCTTGGCACAAGTGTCCTATATATTCTTGGCGGCTTCCTAGTGGACCACATTGTTGGCCACCTGGTCTTCCATGCTATTAATGAGCCAACTTATCACCATGTTATCATCCTTAACCCACTTATGGTAGGACGCATCTTCTTCATCAATTGGAGGAGGAAATTTACAACGTGGCTCAAAAGGTCACGAGTAATAAGAACCCTCCGAACTGATTGTGACCAGCTCATGTAATTGGAGAGACCTCAAAGTGGAATTGTAGTAATATGGAGTATATCACTCTTATTACTATTGTATCCAATCTCCATGATGAGGCAAGTAAAATATGGAGGTCAAGGGAAAAGGCCTTCTTCAAAGAACAATTACTCAATGTAATTTGAAGAACCCGTAGACCAAATCAGTCACCAACAAAAGAGAACAAGAACCAATTTCTTTCATGAGGGCAAACAACAAATTATCAACAAATTTGTGCCTTTAGAATGTGATAATAACATCCAGCCATCACTCAACTTCTCTTGTATTCATAAGAACAAAGAAAAGAAAGTATATGCAACCGATTAGGCCTTAATCCAACTCCAACACAAACGAGCAATAAACAAAAAATTAGAGAAGATTTAACTGCAAACCAAGACACTTGGAAGAGATTTATCTTCAGCTCATGGGAGACTAAAACGTAAAAAAAAATTCAATTGTTGAAGTTAAAAAAAAATGGAACTACAAAGAGTAAATGACAGCTGGAATTTCATCAAACATATAATAGGCATCCAACAACATAACACAAACCCATGAGCAACCTTAAGTAGAAGAAGATACAACAACATATGTTAGAATTCTACCTCAAATGAGATGGATCCAAATTACATAAAGGTAATTGAATTTTACCCATCAATCTTAATAAGATGCAAACAACAAATGATCTTGATCACTCTTGTAATTGATTTACAAGGAGTCAAGATTACAACATCAATTTAGTCATAGAAATAAATCTTTACAACATATAAAGATTTATCTTGACTTGATGTGACTCAAAATTCAAGAAGTAAAGAAAAATAGTAAAAAGGAGTACGTAAATAAGAAAAGGAAACAAAAAAAAGTAAATAAGAAGAGCATGAACTTATCTCTTCATGACTGAACTCCTTTTACAACTTCTTGAACAAATTTCATAATAACTCCATGAAGAGAGATCCTAAACTCCTTGCTCTGATACCATGTAGAATTTAGGATCTCATGAAAGGAACTTTAGATCAACAAGAAAGAAGAAGAAGAAGAAGAGAGAAGGAGAAGAAAAGAAGAAGAACGTGGAAGGAGAGAGTTTGGATTAAGGGAGAAGAGGGTTGCGTCAAAAAGAAAAATGAGGGCTGGATGAATTTGTGGAAAGAGAGGAGAGTGCTTCAATGCCTACCTCTTAGCCAATGCCTTTATTTATAGTTTTAAAATGCCCTTAGGGCTACAACTTGATAAAACAAAAGACATAAAAGGAACACACTTCTATGCCATCTTTATGGAAAGTACCATATTTTACACATATGCCACTCCTTTGACGTGTAGGCTTCTTGTCTTGAGCTCGTGGGCTTGAGTCCATCTTCCAACAAACCCCGTAATGCTGAACACGACTATGGCTGCAGCCACTTGTGAATAGCTCGGATCTTCTCGGGATCCACCGTAACCCCCTCATGTTAGATAATGTGTCCCAGATACCCCACGTGTGAAGCCGTAAAAGAACACTTAGAATGTTTTAAATAGAGCTGATGTGCTCGTAACTAGTCGAAAAAAATCCTCAAGTGTGCCAAGTGCTCCTCAACCGACTTGCTATATATCAAAATATCATAAAAAATACAAGAACAAATTTTCGAAGATAGGGGCTCAATACCTCGTTCATTAAAGCTTGAAAACTGGAGGGTGCATTGGATAACCCGAACGGCATGATGATGAACTCAAAGTGGCCATGGTGCGTGCAGAATGCCGTCTTCTTGATATCAGAGGGGTGTATCCGGACCTGATGGTATCCCGAACGGAGGTTGAGTTTAGTGAATAACCACGACCCATGTAACTCTTCCAAGAGCTCATCCACTACTGGAATCGGAAACTTGTCTTTTACTATGTGCACGTTCAACTCCCGATAATCCACGTAGAACCTCCATGTCCCATCATGTTTCATCACAAGTAAGATGGGTGAAAAGAACGGGGAGTAGCTGGGACGAATAAGACCCTATTTCAACATCTCCTGGCACTGATGCTCTATCTCGTCCTTCTGAAGGTGTGGGTAACGGTATGGTTGCACGACCACTACGTCAGATCCTGGTTTCAGACAGATCCTGTGGTCACAATGCCTCAGGGGAGGCAAACCCGAAGGCTCCTAGAAGAGGTCAGAGAACTCCTCAACCAGACCATCACTAGTACTGTCAGGCTGATCCTATGTCTGCAAAGTGTGCATGAAGTGGGCCCTGCCCACCTGACAGCCCTGTAAGAGCACCTGACTTCTGGCCAAATCAAAGCTCATGGTTAAAGCCGAAAAGTCCCACATAATGGGCCCCAACGTTTGTAACCATTTAATGCCTAATACCATATCAAATCCCGCCAGGGGAATAACAAAAAATTCCGCATTAAACGAAGTAGAGCCAATGGAAAAAGTTACCGCCTTACTAATCCCATAGCTAGGGACCTTCTCGCCATTGGCCACTGAGACGGTGGTTGTCGGATGAGTGTGTATCTGGAGCTAGAGATGCTATGTGCCTGTCAAACTCAAAAAATTATGTGTACTCCCCGAGTCGACTAGTCCCACCAGTTCTCGGTTGATGACATGAGCTCGGACTTGCATTGTATTAGGCGATTTCTGCCCAGTAATAGCATGCAAGGATATCTCTGGTGGTTCCTCCTCGATAATATCCTCTGGCTCCTCTGGATCCTCTGAATCCTCCACCTCGAGCCTAAACAATCATTTACATTGGTGTCTTACCCGATATTGCTCATCGCAGTTATAACATAAATATTTGGACCACCTTTCTGCCATCTCCGCACTCGTCAATTTTTTTATAAAGCTCAATTGGGAATTACCAGGGCGAGGATCGGCTACTCGAGTCATAGTCGGAGTGTGTCTGGATGGTGCTGCTGGAGATGCTCTCTGAGATGAATTATAGCGGCACCCTTGCCACATGGAGGAAGTGTGCATCTCACCCGACCAACCCGGCTTACGTTGCTGCAACTATTGTCGTTGTTCCATTGCTCAAGCCATATTCATTGCATGAGCTAAATCCGTGGGAATAAGGAGTTCTACCTCTAGCCGTAAATACTCATTGAGACCTGCTGTGAATAAGGAGACCTGCTGGTCAACCAATACCCTCTCACCAACACAAGCCAACTTTACTTGGAATAGTTTTTGATATTGTTCCACCTAACCAGTTTGTCTCAATAGGACTAACTCTCCCAGGGGGTTGTTGTTGGCGGGAGGCCCAAATCTAACTGTGCATAGATTTTTAAATTCTCTCCAAGTCATTCCCAGTCTCTCTTTCTCTACTTGAGTAACCCATAACATGGCTTCATCTGTCATATGGAAAGAGGCTAGTTGCACCTTATCCCATTCAGTAGTCCCTTGGTTTAAAAAATAAAATTTCACATCTATGCAACCAAATTAAGGGATCAACAGAACCATTGAAAGAGGGAAACACTAACTTGGTGTACCTTGGAACTGTGCCTCCATGCTGAGGTCCTTGGACAGCAGTGCACCCAGGCCACCACTCCCCTCTTCTGTGATATGGTTGAGCAACCTCTCTCACCTCTGGACTCTGATGTTTCTCTGTCCTCTACTCCTGTAGCATGTTGATGACTCGGCTCATCACTTCTTCCAAACCACAAACCTTCTCCAACACTGGTTGTGCTGTTTCAAGGCTATCTTCTATCTTTTGTATCCTGATTTGGATTTCTTCATTGTTGATATTATCCCCCATATTACCCTACTCTGATACCAAGTTGTTACGGTCCCGGGTCATGGATCGAGTAACACGGCATGGAACTTTAGACTCCAACACTCTGAATTTAACTCACTTCACGTCAAGGTTCTATATATGAGTATTTCTCTTTGACCAGTGTTCGGCCAGGAGGAAAGATCCTCTTTTGATGGTCCTACCGAGTTGATGTGATAGGTAGGAGACCCCACAACATTGCTGACCTTGCTAGAGCAAGGTGCTCTCTTTTCTTGCTCACGACAAAGAGGGTTTGGCCCTCTTTGTTGCTACTCTAGCTAAGAGTGCAATCCTTCTTTCTTAAATAACTTGAACCACGAGTTTGGGATAGATTATTACTCTTCTTTGCTGCTATGATCAGCTCCCACGTTGCACCAGGATTGCTCAAGATTGGAGCATGAAGATCCTCACTTTTCTGCTCAGTAAGGGAGGAATTGAGACCTCTCTTGCTGCTGCTGCCGAGAAGGAGGACAGACCTCCTCTTTGGGCTTGGAAAAGGGGTAGGAAGCTCTTTTTCTTAGTAGGATGATGGTGAATGAATTTGGGTGAAGATGGATGGCAATGAAGGGTGAAGGATAGGTTGGATTTTTGAAGTAAACCCTAAACTCGAGATCAAGAGGTGATCTCGACCTGTTTACACTAAGTTATTCTAAATCTCAAAGCTTACCTATTTCATTCATTCCTTTCCCTTAAATAGATCACGTCATGGAGTTTTAGGGTTAGGGTTACAATAATTCCCCATAATGCCCCCACATATAAAGTAATTAGAAATAACTCCTACTTAAAACAATATAAGAAATAAATCCTACTCAAAGTAATATAAGAAATAAATCCTATTGAGTGAGTTGTTGTTGCCTCCTTCGTTGTGTGACTCAGTGTGCTATTGAGTCCACAACATGTCATTGCTCCATACTCCAATCCTATTGCTGGATGTAGGGCACACTCCGTCTTCTATCGGAAGTGTGTTTATCGGCATTGCTCTGAAGTGTCCACCACCGTGTCCTTCCACAGGACAACGACTCTCAAGTGGTAGGAGACATAAAAGCCATTACAGGGGGGGGGGGGGGGATAACAAAGATGTAATAATAAGTTCCTCCGTCATGGACTTCCAACCACAAATAATTTTGATCTTTTTGACGGGGACGAAGTTCCTCCGTCATGGACTTCCAACCACAAATAATTTTGATCTTTTTGATGGGGATGAAGTTCCTCCGCCATGGACTCCAAACCACATATAATTTTGATTTTTTTTATGAGGTAAAATAAATGATGACATGAGGCCACCTCTTCTTCAATAATAACGTCCCCAAAGAGACATAATAGTTGCAGCTGAATAAAACACGACCATCTTCCAATACATATAAGATGAACCAGAATAATAAACCTTGTAGAAGGACCATGAAATAATCCGATATAAAAATTTCTTCTTAGATGAACAAGCTTAATCTTTTGTGCTCCCCATTTCTTGAATATTTTGGTCACATATACTTATTCACAACATATGAAATAAAATACCTATTTCTTGTACTTCTTCTACTTCTCCCCCTCAAGCTGGGAGGTAATGGCAGTGATCTCAGCTTGAACCAAATATCATAGATGTAGCAATAAGCCCAAATAACAGAGATGTATAAATAAGCCCTCAAACAAAGGAGAAGTGAGATATTTTCATGATATATCAACTCAAAAAGTGACTCAAAACAATCGGCTTAAATTCGGATTTTCAATGTAACAAAATACCAGCTTGACCTTTGGTTATTCCAAAGAGAATATATCTTTAAATATAGATCAGATTGACATGAAATTTTATTCGTCTGAAACTAGACTTAAATACCTTTCATCCAAGTATAACATCACTTATATAATATAATTATCAGAAGATAAGTAATTTGATAGATTTTGGTCTTCGTCATCTGGCCGAACTAAGTACTGTTTCTCCTATTTTCCAGAATGACCATTGACTCTTCCAAGATCTATATCTCCTTATAAAAAAATCATACCGAGAATTGGTTGAATAGGTAAGAAAATATACTTACAGATCTTTCTTTTGATATATAATTCTACATATAAAGTCTCTTTCTTGATAGGATAAAATACCTCGGAATTTGAATCTTTCTACTATTGCTCGAACCTCTTTTTCAATCTAACCTTCCCTTGTTAAAATATCGATTTATTTTTGTCGATAAATCAGATTAAAAATTGGTTGAATAGGTAAAAGAATAGACTTCCATATATTTCTTTTGATATATATTTTTCCATATAAAGTCTAGTTCTTGATAGGGAAAAATATCTTAGAATCTAAAGATTACTGCTGTTGCTCGAACCTTTTTTGCAATCTGACCTTCGCTCATTCAAATATCGATATATCTCTTTAGATAACTCCGATTGGAAAGTAGACTCAAATATCTTTCCATCAAAATATATTTTTTAATATAAAAAACTACATATAGAGGAAAAAAATGCAAAGCAAAGTACAGATGTAGGGACTGAAAAAAAATAACTACAAACCTAGACTTAGGGTTTAGGGTTTAGAGAAAAGGATCACATTACCTCCGTGAGTTGACCAAGTCAACTCACAGAACCTGTTTTGATACCATGTTGAATTTATGGAAAAAAAGAAATAATTCATTGACTTCAATAACTTGTTGTAATCAGAGTACATGAACCTCTATTTATAATAGAGGAAGGTAGTAGAGTCCAATTACAATAAAACTATCCTTGTCCCAATTACTCCCAAACTCTAATAATTAAAGATAAGTCCTAACATAATTAAATAACTCAATATTGATAAAAGACAAACATAACTCAAACTAAAACTCTTCTTGGTCGTGACCCTAAGTTAAAGATACTTTAGTGAGTCCATCTTGATCTTCCAACTGATGTGATAAGGATGCCAGCTCATGGTAATAATTATGGGTCCTACTTCTTATGGGCTTGGGCCCATCTTGTGGGCCTTCCTTGGTCGTGTAACCCATCTTATAATAATCTTAGATATGTGGGCCTTCCTTGGTCGCGTGGGCTTGAACTTATCTTCCAACACAAGAAAATTTTCAAGCAGGAATAATTTATGTTAAGTATGTTTCATCTCAGAAGCAATTAGCTGATATCCTCACCAAACCGGTAACATCCAAAATTCTATATTATATAGGTGGAAAGCTGGGTATTTACGATGTATTTTCTCCTCCAGCTTGAGAGGGAGTATTGGAAGATGGGCTCAAGCCCACAAGCTCAAGGCTAGAAGCCCACACGTCAAAGGAGTGGCAAAGTGGTTATTTATGGTATGTTCCATAAGGATGACATGAAGATGTAAATACATTATCTTAGTATGTCTTTTAATCTATTGAGTTGTAACCCTAAGGGCTTTGTAACACTATAAATAATAGCATTGGCTAAGAGGTAAGGCATTCAAGCCTTTTCCTCTCTTTGGAAAAACGTCCAGCCACCCTCTCTTCTCCCTTAACGCATTCTCTCCTTCCCTTAATCCAAACTCTCCTCTCTAATGTCCTTCTCCTTTCTCCCTCTTCTCTCTCTTCTCTCCTTTTTCTTCCACGTTAACCTAGAGTCATTCTCATGGGGTCCTAACTTCTACATCCAACATGTATCTTCACAAAACGATGTTGTAGACAATCTCACCAAACCAATCACTTGCAAAATTTTGTCCAACATCTGTAGCAAACTGGGCATCTACGGTGTTTTCTCATCCCAACTTGATGGGCAGTGTTACAATGTGGAACCCACCATGGCTACACAAGCTGGTGGGACCCACGATGAGCTTGAGAAGTGTCAACAAGTGTCTTCATACAAAGTGGCTCGAGCTTAGAGATAAGGAACATGTGTTGAAATAGAATAGAAGATTAGAAGATCAAGTGGGACCCACAAAGATACCACGAGCTGGTACCCCTATCTACATGAATTGGAAGATCATGTGGGAACCACAAGATAAGACCATGAGCTGGCTCTCTAGCTTGATCCATGTCCTTAAAGAAGGTGTTTTTAGTTGAGTTAAATTAATCTCTTAAATAGATAATGTAATCTTATCATAATAGGCTTATCTTAGAGAGTTCTAGTTGGAATGTAATTAGGGGTTCTAAGGTTAGTTGTACATGGACTCTATCACCTCCTCAACTATAAATAGGGCTGGTGATTATAACTCAGAAATATCAAGCAAACCTCTTCTTTTTTTTTCTCCTCTCTTGTGTGAAGTGGTCTCTCTCTAATCTCCTTTATTTTTCTTATCTTCTCTCTCTACCCGAGAGCCTTTCTCTTTTTTCATCTTTTCTTTATCTCTCTCCCTTGCATGAGGTATTATTCATGTGGTCCTAAATTTAACAATAAGATCATCAAAGTAAGGAGTTCTCCCTCTCCCTCTATCGTGTACAGTTCCTTCTCCTTCTCCTTCTTCTTTTCTTCTTCTCTCCTCTCTACCCGAGAACTCTCTCTCTCCTTTTTTTTCTTTCCCCTCTCTCACCTTGCTCGAGATAATGTTAATGGGGTCCTAAATTCAACAAGTCAATGAAGTATTTCTCTTTTCCATAAATTCAACATTGGTATCAGAGCCAGGTTCTGTGAGTTGACTCGGTCAACCCATAGAGATAATGTGATACTTTTTTTTATATTGTCTTTATCAATTTAGGTTCGTATTTATCATTTTTTCTGTCCATATACCTGTTATTTGCTTTATTTTGTACCTTTATACTATTATTCTATTTCTCGGAGTTTCTGGTTCATGACCGTCGACCACGACGATCCTTCTCTGTAACTAAACCTGATCTCCCGCTCCGTTTGGCGTAAGAGAACATTCTTCTCACATTAACCATCAGTTTATATGTATCCGAGAAGGAGATTATTGTTGTCGTCTGTTATTCAGCTGCCTTATTTTTGCCTTTGTCGGATTGATCTTTGTTCTCCAACCAACGAATTATCTTTGCTTTCATCAAACCATTTATTTTTTGGAAGATTTGAGCTGGTTGGAAGTTTTATCTTCGGAAGTTATCTTTGAAAAATATTTGTGATATCCAGCAAGTTATATGAAGCCTACGATCAGCTCGAAAAATATTTGGAAACTTAGTGCTGCTTCTCTGGGATTTTTCTACGATCTTCAAAGATATTACAACAGAGATCATTCTTATGGATCGTTTGGCTGGAACATTTATCCTTTGCTGGAATTTTTTCCTTCTCTAGCGTCGTCTCTCTAGTTCGATGTTGTCTGTGTTGTTCGGAAACTTGTGCTCTTCGAGGAAGAAGACACAATATTGCTGGATTTTCGTTGTTCTCTGTTCCCATTGCCGGTTACACTTTGGTTGTAGCAGACGTTGATTCATCAAACCTGATTATTACTGATCCAAGTTATATCCTTCAACCATTGTCTCGAGCAGTTCGGCACCGCGAGGAAGACAAAGAGCTGGTTATTTCGCCAATTGCTACTTTGTTCAAGCCGCTGGGAGAAGACAAATCTGTGAGTCCGTCTTCTATTTCTGCGTAGAGAATTATTCCGCCAAGAAGATAGGTGCCGATTGGAATCAGTGAACCAGTGTACTGAGTCATTAGTCTTTCGGCTAGGGGGAGAAGAAGAAGAAGTTTCGAGTTGTTCGGCCCCATGAGAAAGATGAAGGCAGATTGATTAATTTTTCCCTAAGTTAGGAAATTTTGATCGAGCGACGGGCCGCACTTGTTCAGACCCAACCCGGACCGGGCCGAGTTCCTAGCAAACCAGTGATCACTTGCTATTTCAGATCTACCGAGTTAACTCAGCTCAACACGGTCCGGGTCAACTCGATCTGGGTCAACCCACTTAAGTTTTTTGCCTCTGTTATAAGCGCCTAGGTTCAGAGTTCTATACATATTCCTTTCGTGACTCAACTATGTTTGTCAACTATTTGACTCGGCACCACTCGATTCTATTTCTCTGGCTGGATTGTTATTTTGAGGTATTCACAACATATTCCTTGGTTAGCATATTATTTGGTGCACAGACTCGCATCGAATTATTTTATGGGTCATTGGATTTTCATTATTTGGTACGTGGGTCCAAGCCCATTTGAGTTGCAACTATTGCATCTCTTTGGATGAAACATTATTATTGAATAAGTGGTGGCATCAACATCTTATCTTTCTCTTTACCCATTACACATTAGTTATTTGGCAGCCTCTTTCTTACCATCCTTTATTTGACTCTAAAGTACATATTTGAGCCAACCTCTTGTGTGTTGCTTCGAATGGTGTTTTTACTCCATTGAGACTTTTATATATATATATACCCATGGGTCTTTTATCGTTGTCTTGTGAATGATAGGCATTACCCACATATCACCTATTTCTATCTTTGAGAGTCGGTGCCCTGGTTGGGACACCTATATGGAGGAGCTTATTACTACATCTATGTTATTTGGTTCAAGATAATATCACTACCATTACCTCAACCCCTCCCCGTTAATTGGCATTTAGTACTCGTACCACTTGAGAGTCGTTGTCCTGTGGAGGGGCACGGTGATGGAGGAGTTTTACTACACTTTTGAGCACTGCATGTAGACCCACTACCTACGAATGATAGGAGTGTGCCCTACATCCAGCATGGGTAATGACTGGAGTATGCAGCATTGTCATACAACTTGGAGTGATTTTACTCTCACTTATCTTATGCTAGCTAGGCCTTGTGGAAGAGACCACTAGCGTGAGGGGGAGTGTTAGAATATATGGAGGACTGCCATTTTATACAAGAAGATCTTATACATCATTTGCAGCAAGCTGGGAGTTCATGATGTTCTCTCACCACCAGCCTGAGGGGAGTATTGGAAGTTGGGCCCAAGTTCATACGACCATGGAAGACCCACATATCCAAGTGTGTTGGAAGATGGGCCTAAGCCCATAAGATATGGACCCACCATGATCACACAAACTGGTGGCACCCACCATGATCATGTGAGGTGGCATGATGAGCCCTATACAATAAGAAGTCCTATAGAGCCAGAATTATTATGGAAGCAAGTCTCACAGAAGAGTTTCAGTTTAAAGGTGTTCTAGTCATGTTAGTCTTCTATTGATATTGGATGATTTAATTATGTTAGGACTTATCTTTAAGTGTTAGAATTTGGGTGCAATTGGGATAAGGTTGCCTCCAACTATAGTTTATTTTTTACTTTCCATGTAACAAGGTTGCCTCCTACTAGAGTATAGTTCCTTGAAGTAGATTTTCTATCATCTAGGGATTCTGCCCAATCTGCGTTTGCAAAAATTTCAATATGGAAATGACCATGCCCTTTTCAAGTATCTAAAAATTCTCTGCAATGCTTCCAACAAGGAATCTGAGGTTTATCTTCTTAGCATTCAGACCCACAGACTGCAGGTAGTGTAACCTTGAAACCTTCAGAAAGTAAGGTATGCAGCTGTAAATAAAGTATGATGTAAGATAACACTTACTTCTGTAACAAAACACTGCTGTAATCTCCACATCCCAGAGATATAACTTTAGGACTAAACAAGTTCTGAAACAGAGCAGTAAAAGACCAAGTGCTATTTTTTAAGATATGATATCCTACTGCTTGTAAGAATAACTGCTTTAATGGATGTCTAAGAGAAGTAATGCCTACTTCTTATAACATATTAAGAGAGGAACAGGTATTCCATATGGATGCTACTGTGATAGACATATGAGAGAAGAGATTACAGAACCAAGAAAGTTTTGAACCCGAGCTTAATACAGTCTGTAATACTTGTCTTGCAGCGAGCAACAACAAAGATTAAAAACAACAAATTTCTAACCAAAAGAAAGTATGGAAAGGCCAATTCTAGGTATTTTCATATCTCAATAGAAATTTTCAGTTTCCAACTTGATCAGTACATCATTAGGAAAGTTTCTTATAGAAAATTCAAGGATATTTTATCTGGAATACTTTCCAGATTCTATAGATTAAAAACAGAAAGTTTCCAATGATAAGCTTGACTTAATCAGCAGCACTTGTGAATAAGGAAATATTTCCAAATATAAGAGATTTCTGAGATCAAAGAGGTTTGGAAAAGGAAGTTAAATATCTATTCAATATGCAGGAATTCGTCCAGAATTCTGAAACTCAAGGAGAGCTTCGTTGCATGCAGCAATCAGCAGTGCAAGACATGAAACTTCAGCAGTCA
Source organism: Aristolochia californica (assembly GCF_029961685.1). NCBI lineage: Eukaryota > Viridiplantae > Streptophyta > Magnoliopsida > Piperales > Aristolochiaceae > Aristolochia > Aristolochia californica. The sequence goes on along the minus strand of NW_027181782.1, from coordinate 27,856,249 downwards.
ATCAACCGGTATTACAACAATTCAACTCAGGTATGTGATAAAAAGGAAAAAATCTAGTAGTGATAGATTATACTGATTTGCAAAAGATAATATCATCAACTAGCCACACGTTTATAGAAAACAAGGCCGCATGAAGCATAGAAATAGGGTTTTAAAACACCTCAAACTAATAGCTTTCTTTCAACCTAAAAATCAACTTTCATGGTATAAGAGAAACTTCAAACTTTCCCTAAAAAATTGATGAAAGAAGCATAATTTCTCAAGGAAGAATGTCTGACATATATTTGACATTGATATAGATGAAAAATCAAGAACCAAACTGGCAAGAAATACTTACCTTTCCCAAGCCATTCCAACACAAATTGAGGAGATAGAATCCAGCACCTCCATGACTCATAATCCGAGCACAAAATAATTGGAATCCTATCACTGCTCTGATACCATGTTAATTTTCAGGATTCCATAGCCTTTAACATCTTCAACTTTAAAGTAACAAGAGAGAGAAAAAAAAAGGAGAAGAGGAGAGGAGAAGAGTAGAGAAAAGAGAAGAAGAGGTCCAAGAGGAGGGTGAAAGGAGTGGAGCATGCCAAAGAGAAAAGATGAGGAAGAATTAGGATTGTTGTTGGATCTCCTAAACCTCTTACTTAAGCTTTATTTATAGATATCAAAAATAAAAATATTACAAGTATACTCTTCACCCTAAGAGTGAATAAGACACAAAAAGATCAAACTATAATTATGTTTAAGACACCCAGGCTTGTCCATATCTTCAACAATTTTTATTGTCATTAATACTTCTTCAACACTAGTCATAGGAGGTTGTTCATGCCTAATTCTCTTCCTATTTTATAAAATCAATCAAATCCTAAGAACTTTGTGAAAATGTCCCCTTATTATTTAGTAGGAACATATTCGAAGTTGATTGGCCTAAATTGAAAAAATGCTTGAGTAAAGTATTGTCCAATTTCAACATGTTTGGATAGAGAATGGTGTGTCAGGATTTTTGCTACGCTAATGGCTCTCAAATTGTCACAGTAGATAACATTTTCATCTTTAATTCAATCAATTTTCTTAGAAGTGTTGTTTTATCCATAGGACTTTTACACGATAGCTTTCAGCCATTATGTACTCACCCAAGGTGGTAGAAAAAGCCAAGGAATGTAGTTTCTAGGAAAGCCAAGAAACAAACATATTTTTGTTGGACGATGGGCCTAAGCCTACATGACAAAGGAAGTCCCAAGCCTACAGAACAAGGAGAAGACCCACAGGTCCACACAATGGTGGCATGGTGGTAAATAAGTAGTCATCTCATAAAGATACCATTGATGTAATTAGTTAATGATTTATATCTCTTATTCACTCTTAATAGGGGGAAGTGTATTCTTAAAATATTAGTACTTTTGATACCTATAAATAAAACTTAAGGAGGGTTTGGACAAGTCCATTACCCTAATCTTCCTCATCTTTTATCCAATTTCTTCACTCTTCCTCTTCTCCTCCTAAAACCTTCTCTCCACAACTCTTCTTCTTCTTCTCACCCCTTAATCATCTTCTACTGTGATTATACATCTTGGAACCCTAAGTTTCAACTTGGTCTCGGAATGGGGAAATATCTAAGAAGGGGAGGAAGAAGAAGAAGAAGAAGAAAAGAAAAAGAAACAACAGGAGTTTCTCATTTTTCCTTAAGTCTTTTTTCCTAATTATGTTTTTAATTACATTTTTAACTCTCTTACCATATGGTTCATATAGGAAATTATATATTGTTGGAAAGATATTTGAGTCTATTTTCGAACTCAAAAAGAATTGTTAAGATCATATTTTTTTAGAAATAGAAATCAACATTTGAAGCATCAATGGTAAAGCAACAGTGGGAAACTTCAACTTTTGAGCCATTTTATGCCATCAAAAATGAGACTTTATATGGATAGTTATATATCAAAAGAAATATATTTAAGTCTATTTTCTTACCTATTCAACCTATTCTCATTCTGAGTTTTTTTAGATAGAGATTTAATTCTCGAAAGAGTCAATGGTCATGTTGGCCAAAGAAGAAAGAGTACTTAGTTCGGGCAGATTACAAAGTCCGAAATCTATTAGATTATTTATCTTAAAACAAGTATATTTTATGAAGATAAGTTATACTTGGTTGAAAAGTATTTTAAGTCTAGTTTCATAAGGATAAAATTTAATGTCAACCTGATATATTTAAGGAGATATTCACATTGGAAGAATCAAAGATCATGCTGGTATACTGTTGCATACGAAGATCTGGACTTAAGCTATTTTTTTTGCTTAACGTTTTGAGTTACTGTTATTGATCAACAATATCAGGAAAGTATCTCATGATGTACCATTGGAAAGTTTATGTTTGTTAACTAACAATGTATGTAAAGAATCATTAGAAGATCATCTTATTTTCAAAAAATTTCCTTGATTTATTTGTCAAACATTGCCTTGCCTAAAGATTTTAAGAAAAAAAGGCAAGGAAAGGTGTCTTCTTTGATTGCTAATTTGGCACCAATAGAAGGAGGAAACTGACTTATTTAGAAGATTTTTCCAACCACAAATTTTGTGAGATTTAGTTGGTATTTTGAAAGATTAGAAAGAATTTGATTTGGTAGATTTGCTTAAAAAATTAAGGCAAGAAAAGATTGAAATATTTGGCTTGGTTTGAGTTACTTGGTTTAAAATATTAGAGCTAATGAAGTTGTTGATTTGAACCTTCTTTTACTTTATCATACAAGAATTAGCACTTGAGCTTGCAAAATATTTGTTGATTTCAAGTTGGGATCATTAACATTATCTCCCAGCTTGAAGGGGAGAATAAAACGGAGAAGTATGAAGGATGAGCACATTGGAGATCGTTTGATTCATTGATTATCAAACAACACTTGGGTTCAATTTATTATTGGCAATCTATTACTCGGCTTGACCCACTCACTCACTATCAAAGCTACTATCTGCTATCTACTATTTGCTATCTTCTATCGGCTTGACTCTGGCTTAATTATTACCCTGGATTATTACCTTGGATTATCTTCAGCTTATTACCTGGTGCATAGCTTCCTTATTCATGAATGGACTTATTGCATATTATCTTTTGTGTCCTTATTGCTCTTCAGGACTTTTACTACCTACTAGTTGTCTGCTTCTATATAACTACCTATTTGGTACGTGTTATTTGGGCATTGCCTCATTAATGCTGTTGCTATCATGTCTCTTTGACTGAGACATTATTATTGAAGGACTCCTCGGCTGCTTACTGTTGTTAGCATTAGTTATTCTAATGAGGAAAATAAAGCACATGGTGGCCTCAAAATATTATCTTCCAGTGATTATCTAGTACCTCCATATCTGGCATTTTTACTCCTACCATTTGGGAGTCGGTACCTTGTGGAGGGACACCGTGATAGAAGAGTTTATTACTACACTTATGAGAATTGCCTATAGACCCACTAACTATAGAGGATTGGAGTGTGCCCAACATCCAGTGTGATCCTAGTCTATTATTCACCCAAGCAGTGTTTTTTTAGCTACCTTGAGAAAGTGGGTAGACTTTGTGCCTCACAATAGGACTACTTTTCCTCCTATGAAATTGAGCGGCAAGTAATTAATGTCTTACAGCAAGGAGTAAATTTACTCTCTCTTATATTATGTTAGTTGGGTTTCTTGAAAAAAAACAAAGAGATCAACAACTTGAGGGCGAGTGTTGGAAGATATGGTGAAGTGCCATTTCATACGGGAAGAATCTATATACCATTTACAACAAGTTGGAGTTTATGATCTTCTCTCACCCCCACCTTGACAGGGCGGAGGGGGTGTGGAGTGTTGGAAGATGGGCCGAAGCCCACACGTCCAAGTGTGGGGAAGATGGGCTCAAGCCCACAGATCAAGGAGAAGGCCCATAAGGTTACACAATGGTGGCATAATGGTAAATAAAGAGTCATCTCATAAATATGGTATTGATGTAATTAGTTTATGATTTATGTCTCTTATTCACTCTTACTAGGGTAAAGTGTATTCTTATAATATTAGTACTTTTGATACCTAAAAATACAACTTAAGGGAGACCGTTTGGACAAGTCCATTACCCTAATCTTCCTCATATTTTCTCCAAATTCGTCACTCTTCCTCTTCTCCTCCTAAAACCTTCTCTCCACAACTCTTCTTCTTCTTCTCACCCCTTTATCCTCTTCTACTGTGATTATACATCTTGGAGTCCTAAGTTTCAAAAAATTTATAGTATTTGATAACTACCAATAATACTCTTCTATTAAATTTACAACATACAAACTCATAATCAGAGTACCCAATTAAGTAAATGGTTGAATTGTGAGCTTCAAATGCCTAAGTATTTGAAAAGAAAAATCTTTTCAAAATATTTCATAACCACTAGGTGTGGTTCTCAAGGATCATATTGAAATCTAATGCATAGGCAAATTGTAAGCATAATGTATAGTCTTCTAGCTACCAAGTAAAAGTAGAGATCCTAGCATATTTCTAAATAATTTCTGATTCTATGGGTCTACTAGAGTCATCCAAGTCAGTTTTAAGGATGCATTCATGGGTTTAAGGTTTCAAATTATATTTCTTTAAAGAGTTATTTAATATACTTGGGCTAATTCATGAAGATTCTTCTTTCAATTTGAACCACTTAAAGTCCAAGGAAGAATGAAAGTTCTCCCATCAACTTCATTCTTCATGACTTTAGCAAACTCTTAGCACAAAGAGGTGCAAGTAGAGCCAAGAACAAAATCGTTCATAGATTTGGTCAATAGTCATATCTTGTTCATGACTCATAGTAAACAAGGTTTATCCACCTCTTTTCGACCCTTTTTTTTTCTAAGAATTATCTATCATGAGCTCTAAGAGTTCACTTCAAACCATACATAGCTTTACATAATTTATACATATGTTTTGGCTTACTCAATTTATCTTTGAGTTGTAAAGGATTAACTTATCTAACCTTATACTCAAAGAATGAGGTTGGATGAGACTCAAAAGGGGGTTTTGCCACTCTTAAGCAAAACAACATGATTTATGATTTTGTCATTGGTCTACATTTATAAGATTCCACATTTAATCCTAGACCTTTGTGCTTTGTCAATTTTTTTCCATGCCTCTATACTATTTACCATTGAGATCTTTATGATTATATGAAAGGTGAATATCAAATTCCCATTTAGTAAACGTAGGAAATTTTGAAAGGCACTAATAAAATTCAAATTACTCTTTAAACTATTGTAGCCAATGAGACATGGATTACTTACTTTTAGGTTTCTATACAAGTATATGAATCAAACATAAAAATCATGCATAAAATCATATCCTTAAGTGAAAATTGATTCATAGTCATGAAATGAGATTCAAGAATCAAAGATACAAGCACATTAATTCCATAGTACAGGCTACCCAAGTAGCTACCCATCGTTACCTCTTAAAATCCAACTATAGCTATTGATGATAAAAGTCTGCTTTTCCTATACCAAGACATTTCAATAATCAACTTATATACTTAAGCTTATGATTATTCCAATTAACTCCAATAAACTAGGGCAAAACACATCCCAAGTCGTTTATGATTATTCCAATTAACTCTATGATTTCACACTTAATCCAATTTTGGGCTGCATAGGCTTTTGAAGGTGGTCGGACCCATAAATTTTCTAATTATCTTCTCATTGTGTTCTAATCCATCACATTAGGCATATTTAGTTTTGTAAGGGCACAAAATTTTACGAGTTTCATTTCTCCAACAAATTAACCTTTCCTTTAATGTGTTACTATTCTACTTCTAGGAAATTCCTAATATATACTTACAGTTTACCCAAATACATCCATGTTAGGAATTAGGAGCCCGAATTCAAAACTAGTGAGAGCAATAATATTCGTAGAAGAAGAAAAAAGCAAGCGTGAAGAATACAAGATTTATACAGGTTCACCACAAGGTGAGACTACGTCCTGTCTTCCACCGATACAATATTTCACTATGAAGATGAAATAGTTTACAAGAGAAATCCCCCACACTTGTGTTTTTCTCTAACCTCTTTCAGCTGCAATTGGTGTTCCTCCTTAATGTGATGATAAACCCTAATAGCAGCGCCCCAATATAAAGAGAAAATTAGGACAACTGCAATACAAGAGTGAAATCCACAAACTGCCCCTTAATGAAACATCAGTCTATAAATCAATGGAATCATAATTTTTTTTAAAACTTCTCAAAGTGCAAGGGTTGCATTTTATTATTTTAATTTCATGTTGGAGACACCTAGCTTTCAAAGGTTTCAATTATTTGACATGTAACCTAAACCTGTGGATAATAATAACCTTGCTTTATTTCACATGTATTAGCATTCCGTAAATAAATTCAATTTAATTTTTGGCTAAGTGGTGAAAATAAAACAACCATCTTGGAGTAAAAATTATAAGATTTATTGAATAAAAATATTAGGCCAATTTGTGGCAAAGTAACAAATTAGGTATCTTTGGGTAATTGATATGACTCCTAGAGAGTTACCCAAGGCTACCTTTATTAAATTGATTATAAAAATTAGCAAAATATTATATATGCGATTGTGAAAGAGGATGCTTGCAATTGAGGACAAAATCCAACTACTAATACCATAACGTAGACTATATCTACTATCCAAGAGTGACTTGCTATGCTCTTTAGATACTCCAAAAGACAAGATGCATAATCTTTTCTATATTATGAATTCTTGTTTGAAGATATGACAAGGTAGCGAGTGCATCAATATACGAATAAGGAAAACTACTCATTTTAGAGACTTTCTCATCTATGTCTTAATAAGTATGTTTTATCCCCTCAAGGGTAGTTATTCTAGTTGGACATGACTAGATTCATATGAATCCCTTGTAGTGATTAAGAAGGACATGGATTTTAAAATATAAGTCTAGAATCTCAATGTTGACATGAATCAATCACTTGACCCATAACCACTAAACTTAATATGAATTGTGGATGAAGACTAATCACATTACTATGTATCATGCATAACCTTAATTAAGAATAGCCAATGTTATTTCCAACATATATTAACTAAATTCAGATTGACTTGGAAACTAACTTTCCTTAACATAACATTAGCTAATGATAATGTAATTGTTGAAGTAGTTTGAGTGGTACCCTCTGTAATTATGAAAGTGAGTGGCATAAGTTATAATTAGTGGTTAGTTTAAGTGTTATTTTTTATTCTTATGTATTAGGGCATCCATGCCCCACTTATATAAAAAAGAAAGAGAGGGAGAGGAGCTCAAATTTGTGGGCTCTCTTAACCCTTAAAGTTTCTATCCTCAACTTGTGTTTTTGCGTTCTCCTTCTCATATTCTCTTTTCTTCTTCCTTCTTTCTTCTTATTTCTTCTTTTTCTACCCAAACCTTGTTATCCATGGATTAAACCCTAGAATTCAACATGGTATCAAATATATAATTCAAGAGTTTAAATTAAAGTTGATCAAGTTATGAAAGTTTAGTGCAAAGGTAACTCAATTCATCCTTCAAGCAACAAAGGGTTTGGCTAGTTTTAAAGAGAAGCAAAAGGCTGATATCAATTCAGCAAGTTCTCTCCTTAATCAGACAAGATTCACTTTATGTTTCACATTATGAGGGATTAAATTCAATTTTTTTATAGTCACAATTTTTTTTTTTACTCAAGCCTAGTTTTCCTCCTCAATATTTGTTTTCTTTTCATATTGAATGGTTGAAATCACCTTTTTTGTCATGTGCATAAATTTCCTTCATTCCTCGTTTGTTTGATCTAATTTTTATGCCAAAAATTTCTCCTTTGGTATGCTAAAACTCCTCTTGAAGCTCTCCTTAAATTCTGGATTTTTGAAGGAGTGGTGCTCAATTAAGTTGTTAAAACCCTAAGTTAGGGTTTGAAGAATAGTTTTGGAAAGTACTCACTAGTTATAGTTTATTTGTTATTACTTTCTTACCAGCATCTAGTTTGTTTGTTTCCCTTTTTAATCACCATTGGTTTTTGAGTAATTAAAATTCTGGTTTAGAATCTCAAACAGCAAAAACTTAAATAAAATTAAAAAAAGGGGTCATGCTTGTGTCATCCATTGGCTGCTTTCCTTACTTATTACTAGCTGAATTTGATCACTTATCATTACATAGTTTTTAATTCCATAGCTTCAACTATTTGTTAGTTTTGATAAATTCTTGTCTTCTTTCCTCCTAAGTTAACCTAAAGGTGTTGGTTTTAGGAGATGTGCAACACAAAGTGTAAAGACAATCTTCATAAGTACTTTGTCATATTCCGAGGGCCACTACAAGAGTGAAAGGTTACACACCATATGCACATAATGTTCCCATACAAGAAAAATAGAAGAAAGACCTGGTCTCAACTATGTGTCTTTCAAATGTACCACCCTACTTGCATGTCGCCAAGTCACAGGAAATTAGCTTTGCTACAAAACCTTCTTTCATTGATGTATGAGAAACGACAAGACGAATTCCACTTAAGGAGTCCAATAGTCAACCAAAACAAGTGCAAAACTTAGCTATGTTTTCCAAAAGGAGAGAGAACCTTGGTTCTAGTAGAGGTAAAAGAAGAGGTGGAAAGATACCTGACAGAGAAGGGAATGCTCCAACTTCTAACACTGGTGGTCAGCAAAGAAAGTGTACCTTTTTATGGGCTCAACAACCATCTATTGGAAAATTATTGGAACCTACGTGGCAAACCACCATACTTCAAGGTTAATCTAGCATCAACCTCTACTACATCTACCAACATTGAAACACCCTCATAGTCCTCTAGAAGAAGATTGACTCTATCAGAAGAGGATCATGAATTGTTTCGGAAGTTTAAAAGTATGATGGTCACTCCACAAAGTAACTATACCACCACAATTGCTACTACTGGTACTTCTGTATTTCTCTCATGTTAGAGCAATTGACCTTGGATAATTGATTATGGACCCTCTGAGCACCTTATAGGTAAAATTTGAAAATTTGTCCTCTATGACACCATGCACTTTAGCTTGTTTTGTCTCCATTGCAAATGGATCACAAACTAGGATCAAGCTACCAGTACATCCTCCATTTCACCAACCTTTTCACTTTCTAATGTCTTGTTTGTCCCTCAACTTCCATTGATTTTATGTCGGCGAGTCAATTGACCAAACGACTAAATTGTTATGTTAATTTTTTTCCATCTCATTGTGTGTTAGAAGACATCTAGATGAAATAGATGATTGGTGGTGTCCATGAGAGAGGGGGTCTTTACTATATAGACCTTACTACATTGACAATAATAGTAGCAACTATTGACTGAAGGTTGAGTCCTTTATTGTTTTTGATGATGTTGAATTTATGGAAAAGAGAAATACTTCATTGACTTCAATAACTTCTTGTAATCAGAGTTCATGAACCTCTATTTATAATAGAGGAAGGTAGTAGAGTCCAATTACAATAAAACTACCCTTCTCCCAATTACACCCAAACTCTAACACTTAAGGTAAGTCCTAACATAATTAGGTAACTCAATATTGATAAAAGACAAATATAACTTAAACTAAAACTCTTCTTGGTAGTGACCCTAAGATAAAGATACTTTTGTGAGTCCTTCTTGATCTTCCAACTGATGTGATAAGGATGCCAGCTCTTGATAATCATTGTGGGTCCTACTTCTTATGGGTTTTGGCCCATCTTATAATAATCTTACATATGTGGGTCTTCATTGGTCGTTTGGGCTTGATCTTATCTTCCAACACTCCCCCTCAAGCTGGGGGTGAGAGAACAACATAAACTCCCAGCTAGGGGTGGCATCGAGCCGAGCCGAGCCCGAACCTGCCTATGTTCGAGCTGAGCTTGATTTAAATATTTTGATCCGAGCTTCGAGCCGAGCCTCATCTCGATCCTAAAATTGTTATCGAGCTCGAGCCCACCGAGTTCGAGTTGAGCTTCGAGCCAAACTCGAGCTTCAACATACATTTAAAACTTTTCAACAAATATATACCAAATAAAATATGTATAAAATTATGAATACATTTTACATAAATTGGGCATAACCTATATATATAATACATGTATAAGATTGGGCATAACCTCTACCTAAAATTAAGCATAATCTATATATATAATACCTGTATAAAATTCGACATGACCTCTATTTAAAATTGGGCATAATCAACATTCATAATACTCTATAAAATTGTTTATACATTCCATAAACAATCCAATAAATTGTTTATACATTCCATAAAATAGTCTAAACACTCCATACACTGCATAATATTATAAATAAATTCCATACAATAATCAAACACAACAAAATTAAATGAAATATCACTATCAATTTACAATCACCCAAATAAAAACAATAAATCCATTATAAATTTACAAACTATAGTTATTTCTCTTTATGCTAGAAAATAATATGCGTCCTTGTTTGAGCAAAATCTCCACCTATGACAAAAACAAAAAATAAAATTAGTTATTGTCAGATAAAAAAATACTCTTCCACTTGTAATTACTTAATGTCGTTAAAAATATTAAAATTACGATGATGAGAAAAACATAAAAAATCATGTAGCTGGTAGCATTATCTCTGCACTCTTCTTCTCAGGCTGTAATCATAAAAAAAAAAATTAATAAATAAAAATAAAAAATATCGTATTAAATAATTAATCAAAGAAATTCACCTTTTGATTTTTATTTATACCGTGAAGAGTCCAAACCCAACCAGTGCTACAAATCAAAGTTTGAAATGTATTTGGTACCAAGGAAGAACGATACGAGTCTATTACTCTACCACCAGCACTAAATAATGATTCTGAAGCTACTGTGGATATGAGAATTATAAGGGGGGTTAGTCAACAAACTTAAAATTTGAAGTTCATCTTCATCTCCTACTTCAAATTCATTTAAGTCCTCTACATGAAATTCAATTTCAAACTTGGTGTTAGTGTGGACGAGTTCATATACATTGGAAAACAGTTTCCAGTGTTAGTGCCCCAAAATAAGAAAAATATAAAAAACAAGAAAATGAGTAACTTATAATAGTAAACTTAATTAAAACATAATATCTAAACCCCAAATTAGGTAAAACTAACATGATTAATTATAAAAAATGAAAAAAAAATAAACTGGAAAATTTGATCAAATGCTAACTTGAACACACTATATTTTTACGTATTATTGCATCGTCCAGAGGAAAAACAGGTTGAGAATAAGATTTGCAAGTTTTTTTTTTTATAAAAACCACACGTGCGAAACTCGCATGTGTGAACTGCACGTGCAAGTTCGCACACTGTGCGGGACGGAGCGTCGAGGGGGGAAAATAATCTCCCCCCCTCAACTTAGGTCTCTGAACTTTAGGTATCCGGGGGTTCCCGTTCCTGCGAGAGCGATGGCCGGCTGATTTGACGGGGGCAGCAAGCGGTGGTAGGGGGGTGACGACGACGGGAGAGGGTGACGCTACGGGAGTTGACGACGACGACGATGAGAGGCAGAGAAGGCAATGAGCGGGGGGAAGGATTAGGACTGGCGGCAGCGGAAGGGGCACTGGCGGCGAGAGGGAGAAGGGAGATGGAGACTGTGAGAGGGAATTTTGGAGGAAGAAGAGAGAAGGGAAGGAGGAGACGAAGAGAGCGAGGGCAAGAGAAAGACCGAAAAAAAAATTTGGGAGAGAAGAGAGCGAGGGCGGGAGAGAGACCGAAAAAAAGTTTTTGGGAGAGAGATTAACGAGTCGGCTCGCAAGCTGACGAGCCGAACCTGGCTTTGCTCGAGCTCGGCTAGTTAACCTAAACGAGCCCATTTATGAGTTTGAGCTCAGCTCAAGCTTGATATATAACGAGTCGAACCAAGCCGAACACGAGCCGCTCGAGAGCCGGCTCGGTTCGAAGCCACCCCTACTCCCAGCAAGCTGCAAATGATGTATAAAATATTTTTGTATAATGTGGCACACCTTGCAATATTGCGTCCTTCAATGAGACCCCACGACATTATAAGTGAGAGTAAAAATCACTCTTAGCCAGTAAGCCATAACTTCATACTCCGGTCTTAATGCTGGATGTAGGACACACTCCACTTCTATTGGTAGTCTGTCTATTAGCATTGCTCTGAAGTGTCCACCACCGTGTCCCTCCGCAGAACAATGACTCTCAAGTGGTAGGAGACATAAAATCCATTACAGGGGGGGGGGGGTGTAACGTAGATGTAATCATAAGTTCCTCCATCATGGACTTCCAACCACAAATAATTTTCATCTTTGTGACGGGGATGAAGTTCCTCCATCGTGGACTCCCAACCACAAATAATTTTCATATTTTTGATGGGGATAAAGTTCCTCCATTACGGATTTCCAACCACAAATAATTTTTATCTTTTTGATGGGGATGAAGTTCCTCCGTTAGGGACTCCCAACCACAAATAATTTTGATCTTTTTGACGGGTTAAAATAAATGATGACATGAGGCCACCTCTTCTTCAATAATAATGTCCCCAAAGAGACATAATAGCTGCAGCTGAATATAACACGACCATCTTCCAATACATATAACACGAACCAAATAATAAACTTTTTAAAAGAACCCATGAAATAATCCGTTATAAAAATTTCTTCTTAGATGCACAAGCTTCATCTTTTGTGCTCCCCTTTTCTTGAATATTTTGGTCACATAAACTTATTCACGACATATAAAATAAGTCTTTCCTGTACTTCTTCTACTTCTCCCCCTACTGTTGGGAGGTATTGGCAGTGATCCCAACTTGAACCAAATATCATAGATGTAGCAATAAGCCCAAATAACAGAGATGTATAAATAAGCCCTCAAACCAGGGAGAAGTGAGATATTTTTCTAATATATCAACTCAAACAGTGATGCAAAACAATCCGCTTAAATTCAGATTTTCAATGTAAAAGAATACCAGCATGACCTTTGATTCTTCCAATTCGAATATATCTTTCAATATAGATCAGATTGACATAAAACAATTTCCTTCCTAAGGTAGACTTAAATACCTTTAATCCAAGTATAACTTAACTTCATAAAATATAATTTTTAGAAGATAAATAATCTAATATATTTTGGTGTCTGTCATCTGGCCGAACTAAATACTGTTTCTCCAATTTTTCCAGAATGACCATCGACTCTTCCAAGAACTTTATCTCCTTATAAAAATCTTATACCGAGAATTGATTGAAGAGGAAAGAAAAAACTTACTTATCTTTCTTTTGAATTATAATTCTCCATATAAAGTCTCTTTCTTGAAAGCATAAAATACCTCAGAATTTGAACCTTTTTGCTGCCGCTCGAACCTCTTTTTCAATCTGACCTTTGCTGCTTCAAATATCAATTTCTATTTGTAGATAACTCAGATAAAAAAATGGTTGAATAGGTAAAATAATAGACTTACATATATTTATTTTGATATATATTTATCCATATAAAGTTTAGTTCTTGATAGTAAAAAATACTTCGGAATCGGACCTTTTTTCAATCTGACCTTCGCTCATTCAAATATCGATATCTCTCTGTAGATAACTCAGATTGGAACGAAAATATCTTTAGAAAGTAGACTCAAATATCTTTCCTCCAATATATAATTAGAAATATAAAAAAATACGTGTAGAGGTAAAAAAACGAAAATCAAACTACATGTGTAGGGACTGAAAAAAATAACTACAAACCTAGACTTAGGGTTTAGGGTTTAGAGAAAAGTATCACATTTCCTCCGTGAGTTGACCAAGTCAACTCACAGAACCTGCTCCGATACCATGTTGAATTTATGGAAAAGAGAAATATGTGGGCCTTCCTTGGTCGTTTGGACTTGATCTTATCTTCCAACAGATGATAACAAAACTTAATTGAGCTAATAACTTGAAAATCTATTACTTCGAATACTTAACCTTCAAAAGGATCTCAAGGTCTAAAACTTCAAAGCCAAAATGAAGACCTCAAGAACAATTGAAGAATGACTCTTGAAGAAGCTCCCACAAGGAAGACAACAATGAGAAGGCTTGAGTTCAAGCATCAAAGATACAAGTTTAAATTCTGTCAATATTTATAAGAGAGTATTCTAACTCCTAGTCCTTAAGTAAGCACCCACAAGGAAGAAGACAATGAGAAGGCTTGAGTTCAAGCATCAAAGACACAAGTTTAAATTCTCTCAATATTTATAAGAGAGTATTCTAACTCCTAGTCCTTAAGTACTTGTGAGATTAGAACTTTAGGATATAATTTTTATATAGTGATGTTTAGAATCATCATATACATCATTTAGACACATGTTAATGCATTTAGAGATAAATTCTCATATACATTTTAATATGGCATTGGAATGGTTGATCAATCACGGACTGTGATTGATCAGCTAGAAGTGTGCAGGCTAAAAATATAAAGCATCATCAATCAACCATAATCGATTGATCAATCATCCAAGACACTATCATTTCATGATATTACGCATGATCAATCATCCCTCGTCGTTTGATTGATCATCCCTCATCGATTGATTGATCATAGTTATCCAAGCAAGCAGAATTAACTTGGAATGATCGATCATACCTCCAAATTGATTGATCTATCAAAACTTTTCCAGTAAGGGACTTCAAGCCTTATCAATCAAATGAAAATACATTGATTGATCGTACTTGTATTACACAGCCAGAAGGACTCTTGTTTGATCAATCAACCACTAGCAATGATCGATCAATTTAAATTTTTAGACCAATGGTAACATATTGATCGATCAGTCCATCAACCAATAAGTCACTGTTCAATATAAAAGTAGCAATTATGATCGATTGACTGATCGATCACTGACACTGTTCAATATAAAAGTAGCAATTATGATCGATCAATCAATGGTTTGATTTTTCCCAATGGAGAAATAATGACTAGTTTGAGTTGGGAAAGCTATGAATGCCCCCAAAAAACTATGAAATTTAGAATTCCATCGTGGAAGACCTTGATCAAGGTGGTGGAGAAGGAGAGGAGGAAGAAGAAGAGAAGAAAAGAAAGAGAGCTCTTGGGAGAAGAGAAAATAGTCTAGGGACAAATGATGAGGATAGGAGAGGTTTGATGCACTACCCCATGCCTTGAAGCTTTTATTTATAGTAGTGGTAGGAACTTTACAGTGAATACAATGCCCTTAGGGCTACAAGCTTTATGAAAGAAAAGACATTAGTCAACATACATCTTCTTACATAATTATTCCCTTATGTCATCCTTATGAAGATCACTTTATTTACCTCCTTTGCCACCACTAGACATGGGGGAGGAATTATCTCTTTTTACCCTTTGTGCCACCCTCCATGGGTGTTTCTAACACTCCACCTCAAGCTGGTGGTGAGAAGACATCTATATCCCTAGCTTGGTGCATGCAGTTGAGAGAACTTTTGAGTTAACTGATTTTTTTGAATATATCAACAAGTTGTCTATTAGACAAGACACGTTTAACACAGATAATACCTGTTCGTAGGTTTTTTCTAACAAATTGATAGTCCACTTTAATATGCTTAGTTCTCTCATCATAGACAAGGTTGGAGGTAATGAGGATTACAACTTTATTGTCACAGTTGAGTTCCATCGGGCTTTCTTTGTGTTGGAAGATGGGCCCAAGCCCATAAGATATGGACCCACCACGATCACACGATCTGGTGGGACCCACCATGATCATGTGAGGTGGCATGATGAGTCCTACACAATAAGAAGTCTTATAGAGCTAGAATTATTATGGAAGCAGGTCTCATAGAAGATTAAGTTTAAAGGTGTTTTAGTCATGTTAGTCTTCTATTTATATTGAGTTATTTAATTATGCTAGGTTTTATCTTTAAGTGTTAGAGTTTGGGTGTAATTGGAACAAAGGTAGTTTAATTACAATTGGATTTTACTACCTTCCTCTATTATAAATAGAGGTTCATGTACTCTGATTACATTAAGTCATTTTACAATGTGGGACCCACCATGGTTGCAGAAGCTGGTGGGACCCACCATGAAGACGAGAGAAGCCAAGAGGAATCATCACACAAGCTGGCATGAGTTGGATGACGAGCTGGAATGAGTTGGAAGAATTGAAGATCTAGTGGGAACCACAAAGATACCACAAGCTGGTATCTTTGTCACATGACCTGGAAGATCTAATGGGACCCACAAAGATATAGCACGGCTGGCATCTTCAGCTTAGCCACACATGCTCATAGAAGGATTAGAATTTAAGTAAGTTCGAATTTGAGTAAGTTCTAAATTGAGTTGAATTATCTTTGGTAAGTGTACATAAATTATATCACTCCTCCACTATAAATAGAGGAGTTTGTATTCATAATAATATCATCAAAGCAAGGATTTCTCTCCTCTCCCACTCTCGTGTAAAGTTCTTTTTCCTTCTCCTTCTTTTCTTCTTCTCTACTTCTTGGTTTTTTTCTTTCCCCCTCTCAACTTCTCGAGATAATATTAATGGGGTCCTAAATGCAACATGGCATTAGAGCATCAAATTTAGGATCCCCACATCAGAGCAATCCTCTAAGAAGATATGATCCAAGCCACTCATAAAAGGCTCCTTATGAGACAAGATTGAAGCTCATGAGCTAAGTTTTTTTTTTCTGATATTATTGATGTATGTTGTTGGTTTTCGGATAATAGAAGATGGTTTAGAGATGTGTTTATGAATGTCTTCATCTTATAATATTATGGAAATATATGCATCTTGGATTATAAGAAGTTACCAAGGCAGTTTTGTCAATTTGGAAAAATCTTTGATCGAGACCAGTTTATGTTGCGATTTTTGCATAAAGAATTAAAATTTTTTGGGAACAAGATTCCTTGATAAAGAAGATTGGTATTGAGCCTATCATGAGTGATTACTCATTGAAATTTCAGAAATGTGATTTCTTAGCCTTTATGCTAAGCCTCTCCATTAACCAAGTTGGTTAAAGACCTCTATTTGGGTTGTTTTTTATTAGTAGTTGCTTGGAGAAATTTTTTAAGTGAATTACTATTTATGGCTGAAGAAACCATGAATCACAAGAATGATATACTCAGAATTACTACTGTACCCTTGCGAGGGGTATCAAATTTCATGAGTTGGTCCACATCAGTTCGTCAGTTTCTTATAACAAATGACCTTCTTGGTCAGCTCACCAATCGTGGACCACCTATTGATGAAGAGGATATTTTTAATAAGAAGTGGCTCAAAAATGATACTTTGGTGATTAGTTGGCTAATCAATAGCATGGAGAAACATGTGTCCAACAATGTTATTCATCTTGATACTGCTAAGCATATTTGGGAGACATGTGTTAAACTATATTCTAGTCCCAATAATCTCCATAGGCCATATGATCTTCTCCAAAAGATGTTGAATACTAAACAAGGAGAAAATATCCATGAATACTTGGCCCACTTTAGAAGCCTTCTTCAAGAGTGGAAATTAGCTACGCCAACTACCACATATGTCTTGGTACATGACAAGCAGAAAGAAGCATTAGTCACTGCTATTTTCCTTGCAAATATTAAACCATATCTCGAAATTACTAAGAGTCAACTTCTTAGCTCATCTGTTGTTCCCACCTGTGATGATGTATGAGCTATAGTTCTCCATATTCCAACCATTTCTTCCTCAAATACTGAAGTATCATCTACTATGTACTCTAGACATAGGGGAACATCATCTAACCGCAGCTAAGGCCAAGGCAAAAATTATAGAGGAGGACGAGGAAGAGGTGAATGGAATGATTTTGACAGAACACATGGGAAGGGTTGCACTCATTCTGGGAAAAATAAACACACCATAGACACATCTTATTTCAAGGAATGCTCCTATTGTGGAAAATTTTGCCACTTTAGAGACAAATGTTATAAAGCCAATGGCAAATCAGACTGGAATAAGGCTAACCAAGCCTTAGTGATTAATAAAAACGTGGATCGGTCTACGACATCAAAAGACAAGAAAACATTTACTGATGAAGAGTATGAGTTGTTCTAGAAAATAAAAACAATGATGGGTTCCTCTACTTCCTCAACTACCGCTGCCACCACCGCTTCAGGTATATTGTCTGCCTCCTCTTCCTCCTTAATAATTGATTCAGAAGCGTTCGAGCATCTTACAGGTAACAAACATTTATTATAGTCAGTTTCTCCGAGTCTATCATAAAAAAATTGTTACCATAGCTGACGGTTCACAAACTAAAGTTCAAGGGAAAGGATCCACTTCTATTACTTCATCACTTCCGCTCACTAATATCCTTTTTATTCCTACCTTCCCTTTAAATCTTTTATCAGTTAGTCAGCTCACCAAAATTTTAATTTCTCTATCACCTTCTCACCCACTTCATGTGTGTTTTAGGATCTTATAACGAAGTAGTTAATTGGTGGAGGCCATGAACAAGAGGGGCTCTACTACTTGGATGCCCAAAAATAAATATTTTTTCCACCAGTGAAACTAAGACAAGGTTATGGCTGAACCGGTTGGGACATCCGTCTACACAATCTCTTCATCATATGTTGCCTACTCTTAAAGCAAGGTTAGAGTTTCATTGTGAAGTCTGTCAAATGAGTACACATCAAAGGTCAACATACTCAACTCACCCAGAAGTTAAGAGTATCACTCCTTTTTCATTAATTCATACCGATGTATGGGTACCCTTGAGTGTCTCGAATATTTCTCAAGACAAATATTATATCATGTTTATTGATGACTTCACTCATACCACTTGGTTATTTCTATTTAAAGACCATTCTAAATTCCCATTGATTTTTAAATCTTTATATGTTATGGTACTCACTCAATTTGGTCAGAAAATAAAAATACTCCTGTCTGATAATGCTAGAGAATACACCTCAAAAGACCTTGACTCCTTTTGTCAAGAAAATGGCATTATCTATCAAACATCATGTGCTTACACTGATCAACAAAATGGTGTAGCTGAATGGTAGAACCGTCACATTCTTGAGGTAGCTCATGGTTTACTATATGCCATGAAAGTTTCATACTTTTATTGGCCACATGCAATCCTTAATGCATGTTTTCTTATAAATCGGTTACAATCTTCCTTTCTTGGTAATAAATCCCCTTACTCTCTATTATTACCAAATGATGATCCTTTTTTACTACCCTTGAAAGTCTTCGGGTGTCAATGTTTTGTTCATATTAACTCCCGAAAACACAGTAAACTTGATCCCAAATCTATCAAGTGTATCTTTTTAGGATACTCTCGCACACAAAAGAGCTATGTTTGCTACAATCTCACTCTTCAGCATTTACTTGTGTCTAGAGATGTCACCTTTTTTGAAGACTCTCCATATTATTCTGACAATGCTCCTTCAGGTTTATCTCCTACACCAAATTCTCCTCGATCGGTTGTACCCTGCGCTACGAAAATTGCTCAACCCCTAGACACATTGGCTGACACCACACCTACTGAGTTTACTGATCCCACCAAGGTAAGTCCATCTTCTCCGTTTTTTTTTTGTATTTTTTGGCCCATAGTATGATACTCATCCTATTGCCTTGCTGAAAGAACCTATAACTTGCACTAGGCCCTCTACTTCTCATCCCATTTCCAATCTTGTGTCTCACCATCATTTATCCCCTTCATGTTGTCATTTTATTTCATCTATCTCCTCCATATCACTCACCCAACCCCATTAGAAGGCTCTCAAATATCCAGGGCAGAAGGCGGCAATGGATGAAAAAATGCAGGCACTTTATGAAAATCAGACATGGGCTTTAGTCCCACTTCCATCAGATAAGAAACTCGTTAGTTGCAAATGGGTGTTGAAACACAATCTAGATGCGTCTGTGGCTCTGTTGAAGGCTCGCCTCATTGCTAAGGTCTATACTCAATGTTATGGAATTGATTATATGGAAACCTTCTCTCCAGGGGTAAAAATGAACTCAGTATGTGTGTTATTATATCTGGCAGATAACTCTTCCTGGCAGGTATATGAACTTGATGTGAAAAATGCCTTTCTGAATGAGGATATAGAAGAATAAATTTATATGCAGCAAGCACCTGGGTACGTAGTTGAGGGGGAGTTGGTACATCTATTGAAGAAATCTCTTTATGGCCTAAAAAAGTCTCCTCGAGCATGGTTTGAAAATTTTAGTCAAGTTCTCATAAGAGTTGGATTTTCATAGATGTCTGGTTGATCACTCTGTATTTATTAAAGACACACCTCAAGGCAAGGTAATTTTGGTAGTATATGTTGATGATATTATTTTAACCGAAAGATATCCAAAGGGTATCCAGGAAACCAAAGAAAAAATGTGTGCAAAATTCAAGACAAAAGATCTTGGACTACTAAAATACTTTCTGGGTATTTAAGTACTACATTCAAGACATGGGATTGTAATTTCCCAAAGGAAGTATGTCCTTGATCTACTAGAGGAGACAAAAAGGATGGGGTGCAAACCAACTGAAACCCCTATGGACTCAAATACAAAATTATGTGCAGGTACTAGAGAAGATGTAGATATCGAAAAATATCAAAGACTAGTGGGAAAATCATTTATCTCAGCGTAACAAGACCAGATATATCATATGACGTAAGTGTGGTAAGTCAATACATTCACAAACCACAACTCAGTCATTGGAAAACACTGGAAAGGATATTGCGATATTTGAAAAGAGCCCCTGGAAGAGGGCTTCTCTATAAGAATAATGGTTACTTCAACATCGAAGGATTCTCAGATGTAGAATGGGCCGGATCCTCTAATGACAGAAAATTTACTTCAGGATATTGTACGATAGTTTGAGGAAACTTAGTGACATGGAGAAGCAAGAAGCATAATGTGGTTGCATAGTCAAGTGCAGAAGTGGAATACAAAGCTTTTGTGGATAAGATCTCTTCTCACTGAACTGAATTTCTATAAAGAAGCTCCTATGGATCTATATTACAATAATCAGGTAGCTATACATATCACATCAAATCCAGTATTTCATGAGAGGACAAAGCACATTGAAGTACACTGCCACTTCATATGAGAAAAAATCCAAACCGACATATTATCTCTCAAGTATATATCTACACAAAGCCAAGCTGCAGACATTATCACCAAACCAGTCACTCATAAAATTTTGTCCACCATCTGCTGCAAGCTGGGCATTTATATTATTTTCTCACCCCCAGATTGAGAGGGAGTGTTACAATGTGGGACCCACCATGGTTGCACGAGCTGGTTGGACCCATCATGAAGTCGTGAGAAGCCAAGATGAGTCATCACACAAGATAGCATGAGTTGGATGATGATCTGGAATGAGTTGGAAGAATTCAAGATCTAGTGGGAACCACAAACATACAACGAGCTAGTATCATTGTCACATGAACTGGAAGATCCAATGGGACCCACAGAGATATAACACGACCTGGCATCTTCAGCCTAGCCACACAAGCTTATAGAAGGATTAGAATTTAAGTAAGTAAGGATGTAAGTAAGTTCAAATTTGAGTAAGTTCTAAATTGAGTTCAATTATCTTTGGTAAGTGTACATAAATTCTATCACTCCACCATAAATAGAGGAGCTTGGATTCATAATAAGTGTTACAATGTGGGACCCACCATGGCTACACAAGTTGGTGGGATCCACCATGAGCTCAAGAGGTGTCAACAAGAGTCTTCATACAAAGTGGCTCGAGCTAAGAGATAAGGAACATGTGCTGAAATAGAATAGAAGATTAGAAGATCAAGTGGGACCCACAAAGATAACACGAGCTGGTACCTCTATCTACATGAGTTGGAAGATTGAGTGGGACCCACAAGATAAGACCATGAGTTGGCTCTCTAGCTTGATTCACGTCCTTAAAGAAGGTGTTTGAAGTTGAGTTAAACTAGTCTATTAAATATATAATGTAATATTATCATAATAGGCTTATCTTAGAGAGTTCTAGTTGGAATGTAATTAGGAGTTCTAAGGTTAGTTTTACCAAGGTGGGAATCGGCCAATCTGTTACTGCTTGTATCTTGCTCTGGTCAACTTTCACACCCACAGCTGATATGACGTGACCCAAATATGCCACCTCAGAGGTACCCATAGAACATTTTGATTTATTCAAAACCAAATGATGAGAGCGTAGAATGGTAAATACCTGATGGAGGTGGTGGAGATGTTCTTCCCAATTTTTGCTATAGACCAGAATGTCATAAAAAAAACTAACACATAGTTGGGCAGAAGTGATGAAAATACCTCATTCATGAGGGCCTGAAAGGTGGAGGGTGCATTGGAGAGACCGAAGGGCATGACGAGGAACTCGAAAGGACCGTGATGTATGCGGAACACAGTCTTCTCCATATCCGCCGGGTGAACTCTTATTTGATGATAACCCGATTTCAAATCTAATTTGGTAAAAATTGTAGCACAACGTAACTCATCCAGCAACTCGTCCATGACTGGAATGGGGAACTTGTCTTTAATTATTTGCAAGTTGAGTTGCATATAGTCGACACAAAATCTCCATGATTTATCCTTTTTACGTACTAGTAACACTGGTGAGGAAAAAAGAAATCGACTAGGCTGGATCACACCCTGAGCGAGCATATGCATGCACTGTCATTCTATTTCATCTTTCTATATATGCTGGTTACGATAAGGTCGCACCACTACTGGATCAGTTCCCAACTTTAAACGAATGCGGTGATCGCAGTGACGCACTGGTGGTAGACCTGTAGGGTCATTAAATAAATTTGCAAATGCTGTAAGTAAAGGAGCTAACTGACCATCACCATTGTGCTGAAGCTATAAAGTGTGAACTGTGTTAGGTACCTATGCCACAATACCTTGTAATGTAATATGACCCTGTGGTGCTGTAAATGTCATAGTCCGAGCCTGAAAGTCCCATAATATAGGTCCTAATAACTGGAGCCATTTGACCCCCAGCACCAAATCAAATCCAGCCAAGGGAATGACTAGTAAATCTGCCTGAAATGAATGTCCCTCAATGGTGAAAGGGGTGTTTGCACAAAACCCCACACTTTGCAATTTTAGTCCCATTGGCCACTGAAACTGAGAGTCCCCTTTGTTGTTGAATTTCCAATCCCAATTGTTACGCGGTTGGTTCACTGATAAAATTATGTGTGCTGCCCGAATCAACTAAAGCAAGTAGCATGAGATGATATAACCTGACCTTTACCTGCATGGTATTAGAACTACGCAAGCCATGCATGGCATGGAGGGAGAGCTTTGGTTCTTTGTTATGGTCCTGGGTTAAGTACCTATGTCTTCCACTCCTAACAGGTCGGTCTTTTGGGTAGTATTGGCTAGGTGCTTAACATTTGGTATCAGAGCTAGCTCCCTCGTCGCACGTTCGAATCCCGGAGGGGGCGACTACGAAGGGGGCGACCTTGATGGAGTAGGCCACTGCACATTCGAAGGGGCAACCTTGGTGGAGTGGGCCGTCGTAAGTGGGCCACCGTGGATGTCAGCCCGCGAAGGAGGGGTGTGATGTTATGGTCCTGGGTTAAGTACCTATGTCTTCCGCTCCTAACAGGCCGGTCTTTTGGGTAGTATTGGCTAGGTGCTTAACATTCTTGTTGTACCTCTTCAAAAAATTCATTTTCAGGAAGCTCTTCTGACTCTTCTTCCAACAGTTCAATATTGAATAAGCGTTTATAGGTATGTCCTGGCAGGAATTGTTCATCACAATTAAAACAGAGGCCCTTTGCCTTTCTAGCTTCCATTTCCTGTTTAGTCAAAAATATACGTGGCATAGTGTGTGGAGGCACACTGGTAGACTGATCTGCTCGGTTAGGGGTAGAGGACCCAAAACGTGGACCAAATGCAGTACCCTGTATTCTGTTGTTCCAAAATGGTTTTCGGTGTAAAAACTCTTTTAGAACTCTCTGTTTGTGTTCCACAGCTCTGGCATAATTCATTGCCGAGTCCAAATCTATTGGACCAAGTAATTCGACTTCCAATCTAACTGCCTCTATCAATCCAGCATTAAAAATCTGAACATGTAGGTGAGGAGGAACAAATTCACTGGCTCGGGCCAACCTTTCTTGGAACATTTTTTGGTAAACTTCTAAGGTGCTTGTGTATTTAGAGTTGATCAATTCCCCCACTGGGTTGCTGCTAGCTGGAGGTCCAAACATCAACTGGAAAGCATGTTTAAAGTGCAGCCAATCTTGAATGGAATGGACATTTCGGTAGTGATGGAACCACATGAAAGCTTCATCGAGCAGGTGGTAGGCGGCCAAAGTAACCTTGTCCATTTTCACCGTTTGTTGATGATAGAAGAATTGTTCACATTTCACGAACCACAGTAAATGATCTTTAGAGCCATCATATGTAGGAAAGTTAAGTTTAAAGTACCTTGGAACCGTGGATGGTCCTTGTGCATGAGTAGCCATGGGAACCACTGGTTGGCGCAGGGTTGGATTTGGTGGTGGCGTGAATTGTTGGTGAGGTACTGGTTGTGGTTGAAAATTGGTGGCTGGTGGTGGCGTTGGTGCTTGAAGTGCAACAAGCTGTCGGATGACTGTTTGGAGAGATGATTCCACCGTGTGTAATGTATTATTGATGTGAGAAATTTCAGTACCTTGAAGAGTGGATCGTTGTTGAAGTTCTGAAAGTACTTGACGTATGTCCTCTGGAGAAGAGGAATCATCGAGGGTGGACCTGTCTGATACCACGTTGTTAGGATCCTCACGAGCCATGGATCTTGTCACCCTCCTCTCTTCTCTTCCTTCCATTACTTTGCTTGATGTTGAGATGGAATGAGGGAATGATGGATATTGAATTTCGGAAAGGAGAATTTTGGAAAGGAATTGGGGAAAAATGGGAGAGAGCTTGAAGGAGCTCTTGACTTGTTTATCTAATTTACTCTAGCTAAAGTAGACTCAATTCATCTCTCTCATTACCCTAGCCGTCCCCTTAAATAGGGTTGAGGACGCCCAAAACTCTAAAGACCCCTTGGGTCAATGGTTGAAACCAATAAATGCTAAACCAACCCAAACTAAAGACAAAGCCAAACCAAAAACAATTACATGGAAATTGAAAAACACATTCATTAATTCCTACACCTGTTGATAACTTGTGATGCTATAGAGTCCATAACATGTCAACAAGAGTCTTCATACAAAGTGGCTCGAGCTAAGAGATAAGGAACACGTGCTGAAATAGAATAGAAGATTAGAAAATCAAGTGGGACCCACAAAGATAACACGAGCTGGTACCTCTATCTACATGAGTTGGAAGATTGTGTGGAACCCACAAGATAAGACCATGAGTTGGCTCTCTAGCTTGATTCACGTCCTTAAAGAAGGTGTTTGAAGTTGAGTTAAACTAGTCTATTAAATATATTATGTAATATTATCATAATAGGCTTATCTTAGAGAGTTCTAGTTGGAATGTGATTAGGAGTTCTAAGGTTAGTTTTACCGAGACTAGTGCATATTGAATTTTTTTTATAAATCTATGGGAACAAGATTCCTAAATAAAGAAAGATGATGTTGAGCCTTTTCTGAGTCATTA
Organism: Aristolochia californica; assembly: GCF_029961685.1. Taxonomy (NCBI): domain Eukaryota; kingdom Viridiplantae; phylum Streptophyta; class Magnoliopsida; order Piperales; family Aristolochiaceae; genus Aristolochia; species Aristolochia californica. The sequence continues at coordinate 27,830,809 of NW_027181782.1, read as the reverse complement.
TCCATTAAAATTAATTACTTACCTTTTATGATAAGCATCTCCATTAACCGAGTTGGTTAAAGCCTTCCACTTGGTCATATTTTGATTAATTGATTCAAGAACTATTTTACTTGATTTGCCTACTATGGCTGAAGATATTATGAGTAACAAGAGTGAAATACTCAGAATCACCACTGTACCCTTATAGGGGGAATCAAATTTTATGAATTGGTCGACATCGGTTCGTCAGTTTCTTTTCACAAAGGACCTAGTTGGTTATCTCACCAACCGTGGACCACATATTGATGAAGATGATATATTCTAAAGCAAATGGTTAAAGGAGGATACATTGGTTATTATTTGGCTAATCAACAGTATGGAAGAACATGTCTCCAATAATGTCATGCACCTATAGATGGCTAAACAAATTTGGGAGACATGAGCCAAGTTGTATTCAAGTTCCAACAACTTACAAAGGTCATATGATATTTTACAACGGATGCTTACCACCAAACAAGGTGACAATATATATGAATATTTAGCCTGCTTTCAAGGCTTTCTTCTAGAATGGAAACTTTCCCAACCAACCTCTACAGATATCTTTGTCCAAGATAAAAAAAAAGAGGTCTTGATAACTACCATATGCCTTGCCAACATTAAACCGCATTTTGAAGTTGCTAAGAATCACCTTCTTAGCTCTTCTGTGGTTCCCACTTTTGATGATGTATGTGCTACACTTCTCCATATTCCAGAAGCTTTTCCCTCTACTACTGAAATACCATCCGCTATGTACTCTAGACATGAGAGAAAACCATCTAACCAAAGCTGAGGCCGAGGCAGATTTTATAGAGGAGCAAGAGGAGGAGGTGGAAGGACTAGTTTTGATTGAAGAGATGGGAAGGAATGCACCCATTGTAAGGGATATGGCCACACTAAAGACACATGCTTTTACCTGAAAGAATGCTCTATATGTGGTAGATTGGGCCACACTCATGAAAGATGTTATAAAGCTAATGAGAATAAGGCTAACCAAGCCTAAGTAAGTGATACAAAAGTAGAGTAGTCTACCACAACAACTGCAAAGAATACTTTTACTGATGAAGACTATGAACTATTCCAAAAAATAAAGACCATGATGGGGTATTCCCAAGTACTTCTTCACCAACCGCTGCCACCACCACTTTAGGTATGTTTTCTACCTCCTCTTCATCCTGGATAATTGACTCAGGAGCCTCCAAGCATCTTATAGGTTACAAACATCTACTATACTCAGTATCTCCATGTCTTTCACATAAATTTGTTACCATTGCTGACGGTTGACAAAGTAAAGTTCAAGGGAAAGGATCCTCTTCAGCTCACTGATATCATTTTCGTTCGTACTTTCCCATTTAATCTTTTATCAATTAGTCAGCTCACCAAACATTTTAATTGTTCTATCACTTTCTCACCCACTTCATGTGTGTTTCAGGATCTTACAATGAAGTGGGTGATTGGTGGAGGCCATGAACAAGGGGGGCTTGTTATGGTCCCGAATCTGACACATGGATTCGTAGGGAGGAGGAAGAGGAAGATGAAGATCAAACCAAAGGGAAGCTTGAAAACCCTAGGTTTGTTAAGGAGAACGCACACCCTTGAGCTCATTGAGGAGAACTCAAAACCCTATTTAACCTAAAATCAATGCTTTCCTTTCTCTTTACTCTTACCCCTTAAATAGGGTTCACCCTTATAGGGTTAAGATAAAATATTACAAAACTACCCCTTTAAATGAAATATTCCTAAACTACCCATGTGGCCTAAAACTGGAATAAAATAAAGTAAATTAAAGAAAAATAATTCAAATAATATTGTGATTGCGTGCATAACATTACACCCTATGGAAGAAAGAGCTTGTCTTCAGGATCAAAGGTAGGTCTGCTTGCCCATGTCGACATCCGTTCTCAAGTATCAACCGTGGTATCTGTGTCAACCGTATGGACTACAAAACTGGAGCACCTAACAAGAGTATTATTTTTTTACCCTCCATCAGTCCTGGACTGGTGTGAAACTGCCCCTCACGGCGGCCCTCCCATTGGCAAAGTTGCACTGCCCACACTTATCAACCCCTTCATTGTTAAAAACAGCAATTACATGAATATTGTAGCCAGTTAGTGGCAGAAGCAATCGAGCACCCTGACTGACCATGCTAGGGGTCCATGAGACCAATAAAGGAGTACAATCGAGACTAAAGGTCCTGTTGCAATATATCTTCCATCTCATTAACAGGACTAAGCAGGGAACTCACTTTTGACGTTTCCAATCCAGACCATGAGCAGAAAAAATACATAATGCCAATCACAGAGTGATCAACATTAGCACCTGCTGATGTAAGAATTCTTACAAGTGGTTCAACTGCCACCCCTGATGCATAAGCACTAGATTCAGCACCACTGGAAACATACTTCCCTTTTCCATCACTTTGATTTATTGCCTTGTTTGCATGAAAATCGCCGTCTGCATCCTCAAGAAGCACCTTGGTTTGGCTGCCTAGCAGCAATATATGCTGGACTGCCACAACAGCATTATTTGCTTGGCTGGCTGGCAGCACTGGTTTCAATAGTGCCACTGGTGGCAGCACTGGTTGCTGCAGTGCCACAGCAGCAACACAAAATGATTTGTGGAAGAACCACGCTGCTGTAAAACCAGCACAAATCACCTTCAGTAAAACACCTTTCTCTAATATCCCTCGATACTGTTGATTATGAACAACAAGCACTGCTGAATCCAGCTTTCGCCTAATGAAGATAAAAAATATGTGCTCTAAATCATTCAAGTCACCTAAAGAGCTCACCTCCTCTTGCACACGGTGGCAAACACTCTCCTGCAACCAATTACTGAACTCAGCTCTACCAACAAGAGGGTAGGCCTCAGGATCCAAGTCCCTTGGACCATCCTTGACATCATCAATTAGATCCCCTCCATCATCCACATCGGCATCCACATGTTGTGGTTTTGATTGACTACTTATTTCCCATTATGAAAACAGAACCTGGATCAACTCCCACACCATGACCTAGTGCATCAAATGCATAGAAGAAGAAGCAAAAGACCCAGAGACCTCAAGTTGTGTCTCAATAATCCTAATATACTCCCTGCAAATTTTTGGAAGTGTTAAACGACTACAAATGAGCTTTCGAAGCTTTAAGCTGAAGCCATCCACCACAACATCAATAGTTTCATGGACTATTGATTTGTGGAGCTCTAGTGGAGAAACAAAACAATAATTGACAAGTGCCTTTTTTTCTTCATCATTTTCATCTCTGCTTGCTTTCTTGCTTGCAACTTTCTCTACATGGATTATAGGAGACAAGTCCTCTTCCTCTACTGGAATCATTAACATTCTTGTTGCTTGCATCTTGATAGGATCCAGCCCCAGATAAGACGGGAGAGACTGAGATAAAACAGTGCCACTATGACCCACTTGAGGTTCCTCATCAACGTCCAATTCTTCAACCCTAGTGGCTCCCTATGGCTCCTGAACTAGAGTATCATCCATGACAATATCATCCTCATCCTGCTCGTCATTCAGTCCAAATCTACTGAAATTGCAAACAAAAAATCTCCATTCACCCTTTGCAGGAGCAAAAGAAATAAATTTAGCGCCTTGCCTTTGGTTCGTGTTTCTCAATAATCTAAGAGGCTGATCTGGTTTTACTTTGTCTGAAACTAGTAACTTCTTTTGGAGTATTAGTGTAACTTCAGCCGTCAACCTTTTATCTTTTGAAGTTGTCTTGGCACCTGGTTTGGTGCTGGAACTATGTCCCACCATTTCTGCAACTAAAGTGAGACCATCTGCAGGACACCCATGAATATAGTGTCCTAAATTCATTGCATTCCAGGACATGACATTTTTCTCGGGCAATTCATCGAACAACTGCAATGCCTCATCCATTTTCCCTTTCTTCCAAAAATATTGCAAAACAAATAATGGACATGTTCTAATTCCACTGCCTAATGAAGCAACTTGGTCCAAATAATAAGCAAAAGGAAGCAAGACTATGCATTCCACACCCCCTTCTCAAATTCAGAACTCCCACCGACATGACAATTGTCCACGAACAGGGACCGAGCAGCAGCACACATATCATCCAAAAAATTAGATACAACGAATTCAAATTGACAATGAATAGACGCATCGGTGCTGTTCTCATTACCCGTAAAATTTTTGTTTTTTCCATTCCTGGAATCCCCAAAAAAATCCCCTCTTGCGTTTCAGACCCAAAATTCGGGATTCCGTAAAAGTGTCTATGTTTCTCTACTTCATGGAACAATTTCAACTCCATTGGAGAAGAATTATGTAAAACATAGAGGGATTTGAGAAAAGAGAAGACAAAATTTGGAGAAATTCGTCTAATGAGTTTACCCCAAATTTTTTTGAAGTTCGTTTGCCACTATTTTGCCGTGATCGAGAGTGAGGTTGAGAGGGAAAGCGTAAATCCCCCTAGATTTGTTCCCTTCGGTGCTTCCTCCTTTTCCGGTGGCAAATAGCAGCCCTTTGGGGCTTCTCTGCTTGTATATTTTTCGAGACAGTGGAGGGACAGCCGAACTGATTCACCGAGATAGAGTCGGATCGGAATATTTTCATCTTCTGTTCTAGAAGATATTCCGCAGGTAGTGAGGAGTCAATTTTTGAGGTCGAACCCAAACTGCCCATGACCGCCGAGGTTGAGGCATAATGCCCTTCCAATTTCCCAAAATCTTAGTCCCCGCTGTCTGATTTCGGAAGTTTGGGGAGCTTTTTCGAGACAGAGAGCTCTCGGATTTCCTGTGTCTTCTGTTTGGGAAGACGTATGGCGTCCAATAGAAAAGGGTTTGATGCCGAACCCAATTCCACATTTTCCGACGAAGGAATTTCTAAGTCCCCAATTTCGGACTTCGCCTCCGCTGGAGATACAGAGGGCGCTCTAATTTCTTGCTTCTCCTATCCATCCAAGACAGCGTCACGATCAATTGTCTCTCATGTAGTGCTTATTTTGTGCTCGGAGATTTGAAGTTGTATGACCATTTCTGCGGCATCCAATTGCTTTCTTGCATAAAATTTTTTAATGTAAGCTGCACGCCATTCACGTATTATTTTCCCTTCATTACAAATACCCCATGCACGTTCTTCTGCCTATTCTCTGCGCATGGCCATCCATTCTTCTAGGGATAATTCTCTGCACATGGCAATCCATTCTTCTAGGGAATGGCTCACTGTGTTCCCAATCTGATACTAGTTGTTATGGTCTTGGATCTGACACATGGATCCGTAGGGAGGAGGAAGACAAAGACGAAGATCAAGTCAAAGGGAAACTTAAAAACCCTAGGTTCGTTAAGGAGAACGCACACTCCTGAGCTCATTGAGGAGAACTCAAAACCCTGTTTAACCTAAAATCAATGTTTTTCTTTCTCATTACTCTTACCCCTTAAATAGGGTTCACCCTTACAGAGTTTAAGATAAAATATTACAAAAATATCCCTATAAATAAAATATTCCAAAACAACCCCTGTGGCCTAAAACTGAAATAAAATTAAATTAAATTAAAGAAAAAAATTAAATAATAATTTTATTGTGTGCATAACAGGGCCCTACTACCTAGATGTGCCACAAATAAATATTGCATCCAACTGTGACACTAAAACCAGGTTATGGCACAATCGGTTGGGACATATGTCCACCCAATCTCTTCATCATATTTTTCCTAAAGCGTAGTCGGACCTTCATCGTGAAGCATGTCAAATGAGTAAACATCAGAGGTCTACATACTCACCTCGTCTAGAACTTAAAAGTGTTTCTCCTTTTTCGTTAATTCATACTGATGTATGGGGACCTTTGAGTGTCTCCAACATTTCTCAAGTGAAATATTTTATTACATTCATTGATGACTCCACTTGTACCACTTGGTTATCTTTGTTTAAAGAGCGTTCTGAAATACCATTGATATGTAAATCTTTTTATGCAATGGTACTCACTCAGTTTGGGCGGAAAATTAAAGTCCTTCGGTTGGATTATGCCAAAAAATACACATCCAAAGATCTTGACTCGTTTTGTCAAGAAAATGGCATTATTCATAAGACATCATGTGCCTACAACCCTCAAAAAAATGGTGTAGCCGAATGGAAGAACTGTCATATTATTGAGGTGGCTCGTGGTTTACTATATGCATGAAAGTTCCAAACTTTTATTGGTCGCATGTAGTTCTTACCGCATGTTTTCTTATAAATCATTTACCCTCCTCCATTCTTGGTAAAAAATCTCCCTACTCTCAATTATTACTTGATGATGATCCTTTTTCACTACCCTTGAGAGTCTTCAGCTATCAAAGTTTTGTCCATATTTCCTCCCCAAAACACAGTAAACTTGATCCCAAATATGTGAAGTGTATCTTCTTAGCATATTCTCTCACATAAAAGGGTTATGTTAGCTATAATCCCTCTCTTCAGCGTTTCCTTGTGTCTAGGGATGTCACATTTTTTAAGACTCTCCATATTATCCTGATAATTCTCCTCGAGGTTTATCTTCAGTACCAGGTTCTCCTCGACCGATTATGCCACGTGTTACAAAAACTACTCAGGCCCCAGAAACACTAGCTCACACCACACCTGCTGAGTTGACGGATCCTACTGAGGTAAGTCCATCTTCTCCAATTAATTTTTTCCCAGAATATGATACTCATCCTATTGCAGTTAGGAAAGAGCCTCGATCATGCACCATGCCTTCTACTTCTCATCCCATAACAAACTTTGTGTCTCATCATCTCCTATCGACTGTTTGTTGTCAATTTCTATTGGCTATTTCCTCTATACTTGTACCACTGTCCTATCAGGAGGCTCTCTATTACGGTCCAGGATCTGACACCAAGATTTGTTGTTGGCATTCCGGTTCGGCCATGGGGAATTGTAGAAAGACATGGTGGAATTGTAGGGAGACATGGAGAACGAAGATCAAGCCAAAAGGAAGCTTGAAAACCCTAGAGCTCGTTGAGGAGAACTCTAAGCCTGTTTACATTAGATTTAACCTAACGCTCAATGCTTGTCTTTCTCATTACTCTTACCCCTTAAATAGGGTTCACCCTGTTAGGGTTTAATATAAAATATTACAAAAATACCCCTATAAATAAAATATTCCCCAAAATACCCCTGTGGCCTAAACTGAAATAAAATAAAGTAAATTAAAGAAAAAAATAAAATAATAATGTTTTTGTGTTCATACAATTACACCCCTCTGGAAGAACGAGCTTGTCCTCAAGCTCGAAAGTAGGGTCTGTGGCAGTATCTTGTTCTACAGCCAGATCTCTATTCGTCTGAATGAAGTCAAAAATATCTTCTGCTAATCTGTTCCCCACGTACTGTGATATTTTGCCACTGGAGGACAAGAAGTACAAAGTAGGGTAGCCCTTCACACCAAGGGTACCAGTTGGGATATCATTTGCAGTGGCATCAATTTTGGCACTAACAACATCCTTGTCATTTTGAAAGGAGACAGCCACTTCATCCAGTATAGGTAGTAGCTTCTGGCAATGCCCACACCATGGTGCAAAAAACTTCAACAAAATATTGTGCCCAGAGTTTAGAACCATCTCTTGGAGGCTAGGAGTAACAACAACCTGGACTAATGCACTATTAAATTCGGGAATAGGCTCTGATTTGCTGAATGACTCAAGTTTACCTTCTGTGTATGCTTTCAACCAAGAAGCAATGTGGTCAGGTTCCAACTTTGCTTTGAGGAATTTCTGGCCCTCTTCATGTTGTATGATAATGAGAGGCACCTGGGCCTCCTTAAGGCCAAAATACTAGAAGGCACCTTGGACTGCTGCAACCTCACCTAAAAGAAAGCCTATGCCATCACCTTCAGCTAAAGCTGGGAAGTTTTCATAGTCCGCACCTGTGAAGTCAGCAAAAATCCCAACAATAGTTATCATTACCTCATCGATGATGTCATCAGCATGTTCTGCAGATTTAATTTCTGTGGCTACAGGGCCCACTTGTTTCTGGAGATATGCTGTAATCCCATCAGAATCCCTGGGACCTTTGGAATCATCAATAGTCTTCCCTTCATTGGCATCAACCTTAGCGAGAGCAACTGGAGGGTCATGGCTGCTCAATACAGATGCAGCTTTCTCATACTCAGGAGCAAGATTCTTACAATGTCCCCCATTGGTAAAGTTGCACGGCCTACCCATTTCACCGCTTGTAATGTGCTTGTAAACTCCAGTTTTGTAATGTGGGAAGTCCTCATATACAGTAAAAGCAACCTCCACAGGACCATTGAAATAACCCTCAGCCATGAGGTCTGCAGGAGCTGAACTGATTTTGTAGGCCTCAACACTGTAGTGCTTAGACTCTTGCCAGAGCATGTCCTTCACAGTACACCTCTTTGCACACTTAGGGGTGGAATACACGGCTTCACAACCCGGATGTCCACAACCAATGTCATCAAAATAAGGGTCACTCTCTTCAGTAACAACTCCATTCTGAACAACGTACTGCCATGCACGATAAAGATAGCCCCCATCACAACCATATCCACACCTAAAACCATAGCATGCTAACGCATCGTTCACAGATAGAGAAATGCTCACAGTAACATGGACACAACATCGATCTGATAGCGATTCTACGACACCAAATGCCCAACAAGAGCCACAGTGTCCCTGAGCATCAATCATATACTCCTCAAATTTTGCAGCAAAATCTGACTATCATGGCAGTAAGCCGTCCCTCCAATTCCATCTCCCTTGCTGAATTCATCTTATGATGGTTCCAAGGGAGTGAATGGTTATTCTAGAGCAAGACAATTCCTTCCCTAGAAGCCTTAGTAGCAAGCTCGATATGATCTATGGGGAAAACATCCTCTTTCCCAAGTGAATCGTAACCATCAGGGCTTCCATCAAAGAAACCAAGCCTCATTAGAACAACATAGAGATTTCGCAAGGTCTTGTCCACTTCTGTTTCCCGGACTGTGCCATTCTGGACAGTAGGGAAGGCGTAGTTGGTGTAATAAACGCCACAATCCAGATCCAAACCAGCTTCTAAGGATTTGTGCTACTGCATCTTCTGGTTCATCATTCAGCCAGTTGAGACCATGGTGCATGACTTCAAGTGAATCACAGTCGGCAACAATGTATCCATGAAGAGCCCATTCTCCTCTAATGGTTGCAGATAAGAGCCTATTATCAGCACAAGAGGGAACACCATTGATGTGATTATAAGAATACATAACACCACTAACATCTCCATCCTTCACACATATTTCCAATGGATCCTTGAATGTCTCCTGCAAGGCCTGGGCTCTTACCCTGGCATCTCCCTTTACTCCCATCTCCCTTGCTGAGTTCTTCAGAGCCTTCCCAAAATCCCCCTCCTTGTCATCAATGTTTTGTTCATGAAGGCCCTCAACGGTAAGAGCAGCAGACAATTCATCCACGAAATTAAACACTAGGTTGCTAATTGAATGATGGACAAGAACACTGCTTCTGGTCTCAGCAGGAGAAGAAGAAAACGACATCCAAATTTTTTTTGCCATCGTTCCCGGCATCCCTAGAAAATTTCCCTCTCGGAATTCATACACACCAACTGTAAGTTTGCCAAGACAATGCCAGAAGTGTTTCTTTGCTTCTCGGAACAGAAACTCACTAGGCAAAAAATTCAAAATTGTAGTTCGTGGCCGAACAACATACAAGGGATTCAGAAAATGAAACCCCACAACTGCAATTCGAAGATTCACATCCGCACAGGTACTGTGCTCATCCACAGAAAAACAAAGCCCCTAAAAAAAATAAAAAATCCGAGCCACTAACACCAACCCCCCCCCCCCCCCCCCCCCTCCCCCAATTTGGAACAAGGGTTTGCTCTATTCTGCCGAGAGGTGGATTGAGAGTGGGAGGTGGTGGCCAGAAATTGAATCCCACTAGAGTTGTGTCCGATGGAGCCTCCTCCGTGTCCGATGGCGAAGGGCAGCCCTTGGGGGCTTCACCTCTTGGGTATTTTCTAAGACCGAGGACTCTCGAAAATACCTCCTTGTCGGACAAATCACTTCTGCTGCCTGTGAGGAGAGGTTTGTTGAGGATGAACCCAAATCAACCCTTACCGATGGGTTTGTGGTGGCATACCCCTCCAATTTCTGAATTCTAGGGTCCTTCTTGGAGATTTTTGAGGCCCCCGTAGTCAGATTGGGGGTCGCACCAGTATCGTCGGCCACTGATGATGTTTTGTTAGAAAACCCTACCGAATGCCCCAAATCTTGGTACCCGTTATGTGGCTTTGGGTCTCCCCGCGGGGAAATTTTTGTGGACTCAATAGCACACCGAGTCACACAACGAAGAAGACAACAACAACTCACTCAATAGGATTTAATTCTTATATTTCTTTGAGTAGGATTTATTTCTTATATTGTTTTAAGTAGGAGTTATTTCTAATTACTTTATATGTAAGGGCATTATGGGGAATTATTGTAACCCTAACCCTAAAACTCCTTGACGTGACCTATTTAAGGGAAATGTATGAATGAAATAGGTAAGCTTTGAGATTTTAGAATAACCTAGTCTAAACAGGTTGAGATCACTTCTTGATCTCGAGTTTAGGGTTTACTCCAAAAATCCAACCTATCCTTCACTCTCCATTGCCATCCATCTTCACCCAAATTCATCCCTCATCATCCATGCTAAGAAAAGGAGCTTCCTGCCCCTTTTCCGAGCCCAAAGAGAGGATCTTCTCTCATCACCAGCGTCAACAAGAAGTTGGGTTCCATTCCCTCTTGACGAGCAGCAAAAGAGGAATAATTCTGGTTCTTTCATGTGAAGGGTTATAGCAACTCTTCTTGCTAGGAATTCATCACGAAAATAGAGCAAGGACAGCCATCAACGTGAGCCAAGGCTGCCCCATCAAGCTAGGTCTTCAAGTCCTAGAACGAGCTGCATCAAATCAGGGTTGAAAACCTGATTAACATGAGCAAAACAGGTATTTCTCTATTCTTTCTCCACCTGAATTACTTCCATTCTAGCTATAACTTTAGCACTAGAATGAGATCATAAAAAGGGGGACTGATCACTGGTAGAAGAGTACCCAAAGAAGGGACCTTTAACCCTCCTTACCGAATCCAGCAACTCAGTACCAGTGCTGGATTCACAACTCCCACGCCGTGTTACCCGATCCATGACTGGGGACCGTAACAACTTTGTATCAGAGTAGGGTAACATGGGGGATAATATCAGCAATGAAGAAATCCAAATCAGGATACAAAAGATAGAAAATAGCCTTGAAACAGCACAACCAGTGTTGGGAAAGGTTTGTGGTTTGGAAGAAGAGATGAGCCGAATCATTAGCATGCTACAAGAGTTGAGGACAGAGAGACATCAGAGTCCAGAGGTGAGAGAAGTTGCTCAACCATATCACAGAAGAGGGGAGTAGTGGCCTGGGCGCACTGCTGTCCAAGTACCTCAGCATGGAGGCACAATCCCAAGGTACACCAAGTTAGAGTTTCCCTCTTTCAATGGTTCTGTGGATCCTGTAATTTGGTTGCATAGATGTGAATTTTTTTTTTGAACCAAGGGACTACTGAATGGGATAAGGTGCAACTAGCCTCTTTCCATATGACAGATGAAGCCATGTTATGGGTGACTCAAGTAGAGAAAGAGAGACCGGGAATGACTTGGGGAGTATTTAAAAATCTATGCACAATTAGATTTGGGCCTCCCACCAACAGCAACCCCGTGGGAGAGTTAGTCCTATTGAGACAAACGGGTTCGGTGGAACATTATAAAAACTATTCCAGGAAAAGTTGGCTCGTGATGGGGAGAGGGTATTGGTTGACCAGCAGGTCTCCTTATTCACAGCAGGTCTCAATGAGTATTTACGGCTAGGTAAAACTCCTTATGCCCACGGATCTAGCTCATGCCATGAATATGGCCCGAGCAATGGAACAACGACAACAACTGCAGCAACGTAAGCCGGGTTGGTCGAGTGAGAGGAACATTTCCTCCACATGGCAAGGGCGCCGCTATAATTCATCTCAGGGAGCATCTACAGCGGCACCATCCAGACACACTCCGACTACGACTCGGGTAGCCGATCCCCGCCCTGGTAATTCCCTACCGAGCTTTATAAAAAAATTGACGACTGCGGATATGGCAGAAAGGCGGTCCAAAAATATATGTTATAACTGTGATGAGCAGTATCGGGTTGGACACCAATGTAAATGATTGTTTTGGCTCGAGGTGGAGGATTCAGAGGATCCAGAAGAGCTAGGGGATATTATTGAGGAGGAACCACCAGAGATATCCTTGCATGCTATTACGGGGCAGAAATCGCCTACTACAATGCAAGTTCGAGCTCATGTCATTGACCGAGAATTGGTGGGACTAGTCGACTCGGGGAGTACACACAATTTTCTGAGTTTGACAGCCGCACAACATCTCCAGCTCTAGATACACACTCATCCGACAACCACCGTCTCAGTGGCCAATGGCGAGAAGGTCCCTAGCTATGGGATTAGTAAGGCGGTAACTTTTTCCATTGGATTTAATTAATTAATATGGAATTTTTTGTTATTCCCCAAGCGGGATTTGATATGGTATTAGGCATTAAATGGTTACAAACATTGGGGCCCATTCTGTGAGACTTTTTGGCTTTAACCATGAGCTTTGATTTGGCCGGAAGTCGGGTGCTCTTATAGGGCTGTCAGGTGGATAGGGCCCACCGCATGCACACTTTGCAGACACAGGATCAGCCTGATAGTACTAGTGATGGTCTGGTTGAGGAGTTCTCTGACCTCTTCCAGGACCCTTCGGGGCTGCCTCCAATGAGGCACTGTGACCACAGGATCTGTTTGAAACCAGGTTCTGAGGTAGTGGTTGTGCGACCATAGGGTAACCCACACCTTCAAAAGGACGAGATAGAGAGTCAGTGCCATGAGATTTTGAAACAGGGTCTTATTCGTCCCAGCCGTTCCCCGTTCTCTTCACTCATCTTACTTGTGAAGAAACATGATGGGACATGGAGGTTCTGCGTGGATTATCGGGAGTTGAACGTGCAGACAGTAAAAGACAAGTTCCCAATTCTTGTAGTGGATGAGCTTCTGGATGAGTTACATGGGTCGTGGTTATTCACTAAACTTGACCTCCGTTCGGGATACCATCAGGTCCGGATGCACCCCTCTGATGTCGAGAAAATGGCATTCCGCATGCACCATGGCCACTTTGAGTTCATCGTCATGCCATTCGGGTTATCCAATGCACCCTCCGCTTTTCAAGCTTTGATGAACGAGGTATTTAGCCCCTATCTTCAAAAATTTGTTCTTGTATTTTTCGATGATATTTTGATATATAGCAAGTCGATTGAAGAGCACTTGGCACACTTGAGGATTGTTTTTGACTTGTTAAGAGAGCATCAGCTCTATTTGAAACATTCCAAGTGTTCTTTTGCGGCTCCACATGTGGGGTATCTGGGACACATTATCTCACATGAGGGGGTTACAGTGGATCCCGAGAAAATTCGAGCTATTCACGAGTGGCCACAGCCACAGTCGTGTTCTGCATTACGAGGTTTTCTGGGTCTTGTGGGCTACTACCCCAAATTTATTCAAAACTATGGGCCAGTGGCAGCACCAGAGACGAGCTTACTCAAGAAAAATTCATTTATATGGAATGAGGGGGCCACCACATCATTTGTGGCACTTAAAGCTGCACTCGTATCCGCGCCAGTATTACAACTTCTCAACTTTGACGAATTATTCGTGGTAGAGTGCGACGCTTCGGGCATGGGCATTGGGGCCATTTTACAGCAACTAGGCCATCCTATTGCGTATTTTAGAAGACAGTTGGCAGTCCGTCATCACAAGTTGCTAGCCTATGAGTGTGAATTGATTGGGTTGGCCAAAGCAGTCCAACATTGGAGGCCTTATCTCTGGGGCCAGGCTTTTCTCATACGCACGGATCACTACAGCCTTAAATTCTTACTAGAACAGCGTTTGACGACGTCGCCACAACAACATTGGATCATTAAGTTGTTGGGGTTTGACTTCTCGGTGGAGTATTGTGTGGGGAGGTTAAATAAGGCAGCAGATGCCTTGTCACGGTGTTTTGAAGATCAGCAGTCAGTCTATTCTATCAGCCAGTCGCGATTTCTCATTTTGGACTTGGTGCAAGAGGCACATGCCACTAACCCTGCACTGTAGGAACTGCATCAGAAGATCTCGGAAGGGACAATGAATTAGAAGTGGTCCATCCAGGATTTACTTATTTATTACAAGCAGCGGATTTTCCATTCACCTGAGTCGAAGTTGATTCCAGCTATTCTCTTGGCCTACCATGACAGTACACACGAGGGGATCCAGAAGACCTTGCACAGAATTCGAGCTGATTTTTACTGGCAAGCCATGAAACCCTCTATTGTGATTTATGTGGGTGACTGTCAGGTATGCCAGTGCAACAAAGCCGAGCGCTTGAGTCTAGCCGGTCTTCTCCAGCCTCTGGCCCTTCCTACGCAGGTTTGGGCCGACATTTCAATGGATTTTGTGGAAGGCCTACCCCTGTCTGCCGGCAAATCCGTACTTTTCGTAGTGGTTGATAGATTCTCCAAGTACGGGCATTTTATACCGATGGCTATCCATATACAGCAACATGGGTTGCTCAGACTTTCCTGGAGCAGATAGTTCGCTTACATGGCATTCTAGAATCCATCGTGAGTGACAAAGATGCAGTTTTCACGAGCACCTTTTGGCGGGAACTGTTTCGCTTGAGTGGGATGAAATTGAAGTTCTCCTCCACCTATCATCCACAGATAGATGGGCAGACTGAGGTGGTGAACTGCACCACCGAGATGTATCTACGGTGCTTGGTGGGGGATCGTCCACGGCAATGGGTTCAATGGTTTCCGTGGGCCAAATACTGTTACAACACTTCGTTCCACTCTGCATTGCAATCCACTCCTTTTCAGGTTATATATGGTCGGGATCCACCTCGCCTTCTCTCGTACAACCCAGGGTCCACCCGCGTGGACACGATTGATCAGGCACTCATAGACTGGGATCTGCTGCTACAGAATATCACAGTACAACTACGCCGTGCCCAAGCTCGGATGAAGGATGTATACGACAGAGGCCACCGTGAGGTCTATTTTGAGGTTGGAGAGTATGTGTGGCTACGGCTCCAGCCTTACCGTCAGCAGTCTCTTGCGGGACCTCCACGTCATAAGCTCTCACCAAGATTTTTTGGGCCGTTTCCCATTCTTCGACGCGTGGGACCAGTCGCCTATCAACTCAAATTACCGGACATAGCCAGAATTCACGATGTGTTTTATATCTCTCTTTTGAAGCCACATTCTGGAGCACAGCCTACATCCACTCCATTCCTACCACTGGTTGATAATGGCAAGGTTATTCTTAACACAGCTACGGTGTTATGCGCACGGCTGACCAATGACCATTGGGAGATTCTCGTTTAGTGGACGGACACTGACCCCGATGCTACAACAAGGGAACGTGTGGACATCTTCAAACAAGTCTACCCAGCTTTTGAGCTTGAGGACAAGCTCTTTCTCCATGGGGAGGCAGATGTTGTGGACTCAATAGCACACCGAGTCACACAACGAAGAAGACAACAACAACTCACTCAATAGGATTTAATTCTTATATTTCTTTGAGTAGGATTTATTTCTTATATTGTTTTAAGTAGGAGTTATTTCTAATTACTTTATATGTAAGGGAATTATGGGGAATTATTGTAACCCTAACCCTAAAACTCCTTGACGTGACCTATTTAAGGGAAAGGTATGAATGAAATAGGTAAGCTTTGAGATTTTAGAATAACCTAGTCTAAACTGGTTGAGATCACCTCTTGATCTCGAGTTTAGGGTTTACTCCAAAAATCCAACCTATCCTTCACTCTCCATTGCCATCCATCTTCACCCAAATTCATCCCTCATCATCCATACTAAGAAAAGGAGTTTCCTGCCCCTTTTCTGTGCCCAAAGAGAGGATCTTCTCTCATCACCAGCGTCAACAAGAAGTTGGGTTCCATTCCCTCTTGACTAGCAGCAAAAGAGGAATAATTCTGGTTCTTTCATGTGAAGGGTTATAGCAACTCTTCTTGCTGGGAATTCATCATGAAAATAGAGCAAGGACAGTCATCAACGTGAGCCAAGGCTGCCCCATCAAGCTAGGTCTTCAAGTCCTAGAAGGAGATGCATCAAATCAGGGTTGAACCCTGATTAGCGTGAGCAAAACAGGTATTTCTCCATTCTTTCTTCACCTGAATTACTTCCATTCTAGCTATAACTTTAGCACTAGAATGAAATCATAAAAAGGGAGACTGATCACTGGTGGAAGAGTACCCAAAGAAGGGACCTTTAACCCTCCTTACTGAATCCAGCAACTCAGTACCACTTCTGGATTCACAACTCCCACACAGTGTTACTCGATTCATGACCCAGGACGGTAACAGAAATTTTGAAAGTTTCCGAGGTAGGGCCTTTCTGCTCGTCTAAAACAGCATCTGCCTCTTCTGCAGGGACGTCGGCTGCTAAAGAAGACAAAATCTTTGAATTTTTTGGCCATTGGCCGTTCTACCCGTCCGAGATAGCTTCTGCTACCTCTTTTGTGCATATTTCATGGTCGGATATTTGAGGTCGTGTGACCTTTTCTGTGGGAGCCAGTTGCTTCCTCGTAAGAAATTTTTTCACATAGGTTGCATGCCTGTTACGGTCCCTAGGCATGGATCTAGTAACTAGGCGAGTTGAATAAGGATCCAGCACTGTTAGAGGGTTTCTTATCACGTTTTTGTGAAAAGAACTCTCTTATACTTCTCCTTTCACGTTCTAATTGAAAAAGAGTTTCCTTTTCTCAATTATAGATGCACCAATTCAATCAAGAGACTGTTTTAAGGATCCAATTATGAAACCCCACTTTATACCTCACGTCAATGAGTAGGGTTTCTGAATTCATGCAACTACCAATGCTAAATGTAAAGAAGGCAGTCTCTAGCTCTTCTAAACTCGAAAAAGATAGATAAAAATACCTCTTGAAGACCTCCTTCAATTCATCAACTCGAAAATCCCTTCCTTGATGCTAAGGCTCACACAAATCCTCCTTCCCTCACTACTGGTTCGTGGAAGAGATGGATGACTATTGCAGCATGGAAGAGAAGGTTGATTCCTCCTCCTTTTCCTTCCAAGATCTCCTCAAAGACTCCCCAATGGATGCAGCAAACCCCCAAGAGAGTTCACACCAAAACCCTAGAATAGAGAGCCTAGAAGGAACCTAAATTACCCTAGTTTATGCTAATTCCGAACTTGCTTTATTTCTCCATCCTTACCCCTTAAATAGGGTAATTAACATCAACATAGGTTAGGGTTATTAAACCCAATTCTACCCCTACCTTTAAGTCTTATTAAAAATCAATAAAATTCGAAATTAAAAGCAACATAAATAATAAAAGTAAAGTA
The DNA here is from genome assembly GCF_029961685.1 of Aristolochia californica. Taxonomy (NCBI): domain Eukaryota; kingdom Viridiplantae; phylum Streptophyta; class Magnoliopsida; order Piperales; family Aristolochiaceae; genus Aristolochia; species Aristolochia californica. The sequence continues at coordinate 27,813,376 of NW_027181782.1, read as the reverse complement.
GATGACTCAGTCTTATTGAGTCCATAACATCTGCCCCCCCCCCCCTTGGAGATCGAGCTTGACCTCAAGCTCGGAAGCTGGGTAGACCTGGTGAAAGTTGTCGAGCCACTCCCATTTTGCGTAGTTGTGGCCGATTGCTGCCCAGTAATGGCATGCAGGGAGATGTCCGGTGGTTCTTCCTCAATCATATCCTCTGTCACCTCGATATCCTCATCTTCAACCTTATCGATCAAAAACAATCTTTTGCACTGATGCCCAACCTGATATGGTTCATCACAGTTGTAACATAGATTATTAGCCCGCCGTTCTGCCATCTCAGCACTTGTCAATTTTTTTATATAAGGAGTTGTAGGATGACTAGATCTCAGATCCCCTGTCAAAGTAATACCCGGGTTGTTTCTTGGAGGAATGCGCTCCCCTGACCCTGGAGGTCGTCTGTGTTGTGCCTGTTGTCGCAATTCTAAAGCACGAGCTATATTCATAGCGCTGGATAAGTCAACAGGTGCATAGAGCTCCATCTCAAGCTCTAAGGCCTCCGTCAGTCCTGCTGTAAAGAACGCAACTTCCTGATCCACTTGTAACATACTGCTGGCTCGTGCTAATTTTTCCTGGAATAATTTTTGATATTGCTCCACGGCCCCAGTTTGGCGTAGTAAAACCAAATCTCCCAAAGGGTTACTGTAAGCCGGAGGACCAAAACGGAGAGAACACAGTCGCTTAAATTCATCCCAATCTACCACCTCGCTATCAACCTCAACTAGCTGGTACCAAAGTTGTGCTTCCCCTAGTAAGTGGAAAACAGCTATGTTGACTCGGTCATAGGTTGGGACTCGCTGATGGCTAAAATTCTTTTCGCATCGATACAACCATATCAAAGGGTCTTCTGACCCATTATAAGTAGGGAATTCCATTTTAGTATACCTCGGAACAGTGCCTCCCCCCTGGTAGAAGTGCCCCCCCGGAATGAGGGGTCCTTGTTGTCCTGAGAAACTCGTGCGCCTCGAAAATTCATCTCCCCCTCTGTTATACGAATGGTCCCCTCCTCTCTGATCTGGAATGAGGGGTACAGTCCCTCGCCCATGGTTGAGGTGTCCCCCTGGAATGAAGGGTCCTTGCTGACCCGAGAAACTCGTGTGTCTAGTAAACTCATCTCCCCCTCTGATCTGCGAATGGTCTCCCGGAATTGGGTTCTTGCCGGTGCTCAGACCAGTCTCCATGCTATCCATCCTTCCTTTCAAAGTTTCCAAACTGAGAGTGAACTTCTCCTCCAATGCAGCAAATTTCTTGCCAGTAGTTAGACCATTCTCCATGCTATCCATCCTTCCTTTCAAGGTCTCCATATCGGTATCAATTTTTGAGAACCTCTCTAGGACAATATCAAATTTTCTTTCAAGCAATTCAAAGTATTCATTGGTGTTTCTCTCTACCGGGTTACCCTGCTCTGATACCAAGTTGTTACAGTCCCTAGCCATGGATCTAGTAACTCGGCGAGTTGAATAAGGATCCAGCACTGTTAGAGGGTTTCTTATCACGTTTTTGTGAAAAGAACTCTCTTATACTTCTCCTTTCACGTTCTAATTGAAAAGGAGTTTCCTTTTCTCAATTATAGATGCACCAATTTAATCAAGAGACTGTTTTAAGGATCCAATTATGAAACCCCACTTTATACCTCACGTCAATGAGTAGGGTTTCTGAATTCATGCAACTACCAATGCTGAATGTAAAGAGGGCAATCTCTAGCTCTTCTAAACTCGAAAAAGATAGATAAAAATACCTCTTGAAGACCTCCTTCAATTCATCAACTCGAAAATCCCTTTCTTGATGCTAAGGCTCACACAAATCCTCCTTCCCTCACTGCTGGTTCGTGGAAGAGATGGATGACTATTGCAGCATGGAAGAGAAGGCTGATTCCTCCTCCTTTTCCTTCCAAGATCTCCTCAAAGACTCCCCAATGGATGCAGCAAACCCCCAAGAGAGTTCACACCAAAAACCCTAGAATAGAGAGCCTAGAAGGAACCTAAATTACCCTAGTTTATGCTAATTCCGAACTTGCTTTATTTCTCTATCCTTACCCCTTAAATAGGGTAATTAACATCAACATAGGTTAGGGTTATTAAACCCAATTCTACCCCTACCTTTAAGTCTTATTACAAATCAATAAAATTCGAAATTAAAAGCAACATAAATAATAAAAGTAAAGTAGATGACTCAGTCTTATTGAGTCCATAACAACGCCATTCTCGTATTTTTTTCTGTTCAATGCCCATCCATCGCTTTTCTCTGTTTTCTTTGTGCATCGCCATCCATTCTTCTGGGGAATAACCTATTGTGTTCCCACTCTGATACCAGTTGTTACGGTCCTGGATCTAACACAAAGATTCATTATTGACATTCCGGTTCGGCAATGGGGAATTGTAGAAAGACACGGTGGAATTGTAGGGAGACATGGAGAACGAAGATCAAGCCAAAAGGAAGCTTGAAAACCCTAGAGCTCGTTGAGGAGAACTCTAAGCCTGTTTACACTAGATTTAACCTAATTCTCAATGTTTGTCTTTCTCATTACTCTTAGCCCTTAAATAGAGTTCACCCTGTTAGGGTTTAATTTAAAATATTAAAAAAATACCCATGGAAATAAAATATTCCAAAAAATACCCATGTGGGCTAAACTGAAATAAAATAAAGTAAATTAAAGAAAAACAATAAAATAATAATGTTATTGTGTTCATAACACTCTCAAACATCTAGGGTAGAAGGCGGCTATGGATAAAGAAATGCACGCCCTTTATGAAAATTAGACATGGGCTCAGTCCCCCTTCCTTCAGATAAGAAACCTGTCTATTGCAAATGGGTATTTATGGTGAAACATAATCCAGATGGGTCAATGGCTCGGGATATTGTACGATGGTTGGAGGAAACTTGGTTACAAGGAGAAGCAAGAAACACATTGTAGTTGCACAGTCTAGTGCAGAAGCAGAATACAGAGCCATGGCACACACAGTCAGTGAACTCCTATGGATCAGATCTTTCCTCACTGAACTGGGTTTTTCCAAAGAAGCTCATATGAACCAATATTGTGATAATCAAGTTGCAATTCACATCACATCAAATCTAGTATTCCATGATAGAACTGTTGGAAGATATACCCTAGCCCACACGACCAAGGAAGGCCCACATATCTAAGAGTAATATAAGATGGGCCACACGACCAAGGAAGGCCCACAAGATGGGCCCAAGTATATAAGAAGTAGGACCCACCATTATTACTACAAGTTGACATCCTTATCACATAAGTTGGAAGATCAAGAAGGACTCACAAAGACATCTTTATCTTATGGTCACGCCCAAGAAGAGTTCTAGTTTGAGTTATGTTTGTCTTTTATCTATATTGAATTATTTAATTATGCTAGGACTTATCTTTAAGTGTTAGAGTTTGGGTGTAATTGGGACAGGTAGTTTTATTCTAATTGGACTCTACTACCTTCCTCTATTATAAATAGAGATTCATGTACTCTAATTATAATAAGTCAATAAGTATTTCCCTTTTTCCATAAATTCAACATAGTATCGGAGTAGGTTCTGTGAGTTGAATTGGTCAACTCATAGAGATAATGAGATCCTTCTCTCTAAACCCTAAACCCTAAGTCTGGGTTTGTATTTTTTTCAGTCTCTACACCTGTAAGATTTTTATATTTTTTACCTCTATAATGAGCTTTTAATATTTCAAATTTTATATTGACGGAAACATATTCGAGTCTAATTTCCAAGGAAATTTTTTTTTCTAATCAGAGTTATCTATAAAGAGAAATTGATATTTGAAACAGTGAAGGTCAGATTGAAAAAAGGTTTCTAGCAGCAGCAGAAAGCTTCAACTTCCTAGCAATTTTATGCTATCAAGAACGAGACTTTATATGGAGAATTATATATCATGAGAAATATATGTAAGTCTATTTTCTTAAATATTCAACCAATTCTCGATCTGATTTTTTTATAAGGAGATATTGATCTTGGAAGAGTCAATGGTCATGCTGCAAAAAATTGGAAAAACAGTGCTTAGTTCGGCCAGATGACAGAGACCAAAATCTATTAGATTATTTATCTTCTGATAATTATATTTTATGAAGAGAAGTTTTACTTGGATAAAATTTATTTAAGTCTAGTTTCATAAGTATAAAATTTCATGTCAAACTGATCTATATTTAAATATATATTCACATTGGAAGAATAAAAGGTCAAGTTGGTATTCTGTTGTATTGAAAAATCCGAATTTATGCTCTTTGTTTTGCATCACTGTTTGAGTTTGCTATTTCAAGAAAATATCTCACTTCTTCCTGGTTGAAGGGATCATTACTACATCTATGTTATTTGGGCTTATTGTTACCTCTATGATATTTGGTTCAAGCTAGGATCACTGCCATTTCTTCCCAACATGAGGGGGAAAAGTAGAAGAAGTAAAAGAAGTACAAGAAAGAGGTATTTTATTCCATTTGTTGTGTAAAAGTTTATGTGACCAAAATATTCAAGAAAGGGGGAGCACAAAAGATAAAACTTATGCATCTAAGAAAAATAATTATATCGGATTATGATTATTTCATGGGTCCTTCTACAAAGTTTATTATTTTGGTTCGTGTTATATGTGTTAGAAGATGGTTGTGTTACATTACAATTGCTAGTACTATGTCTCTTTGGATGAGACATTATTATTTAAAAAGAGTTGGCCAATACCTTTTCTCATACCATAATTTATTTGACTCCTACCACTTGAGAGTCGTTGTCCTGTGGAGGGACACAGTGGTGGACACTTCAAATCAATGCCGATAGACACACTACCTACAGAAGGTGGAGTGTACCCTACATCCAGCATTAGGACTAGAGTATGGAGCAATGTCTTACCCGCTAGGAGTGATTTTACTATCACTTATGTTATGCCAGCAGGGCCTCATGGAAGGACGCAACAGTGTGAGGGGGAGTGTTGGAAGATGTGCCATTTTATACAAAAAGATTTTTCACATCATTTGCAGCAAGTTGGGAGTTCATGTTGTTCTCTCACCCCCAGCTTGAGGGGGAGTGTTGGAAGATGTGCCCAAGCCCACACGACCAAGGAAGGCCCACATATCTAAGAGTATTATAAGATGGGCCGCACGACCAAGGAAGACCCACAAGATGGGCCCAAGCACATAAGAACTAGAACCCACCATAATTACCACAAACTGGCATCCTTATCACATAAGTTGGAAGATCAAGGACTCACAAAAGCATCTTTATCTTATGGTCACATTCTAGAAGAGTTCGAGTTTGAGTTATGTTTGTCTTTTATCTATATTGAGTTATTTAATTATGCTAGGACTTATCTTTAAATGTTAGAGTTTGGGTGTGATTGGGACAAAGGTAGTTTTATTGTAATTGGACTATACTACCTTCCTCTATTATAAATAGAGGTTCATGTACTCTGATTATAATAATGCAATAAGTATTTCCCATTTCCATAAATTCAACAAGAACAAAGCATATAAAAATAGATTGTCATTTCACTGTTGGCATCTACGATGTTTTCTCATCCCCAACTTGATGGGCAGTGTTACAATGTGGGACCCACCATGGCTACACAAGTTGGTGGGACCCACCATGAGCTCGAGAAGTGTCAACAAAGAGACATCATACAAGGTGGCTCGAGCTTAGAGTTAAGGAACATGTGCTGAAATAGAATAGAAAATTAGAAGATCAAGTGGGACCCATAAAGATACCACGAGTTGGTACCTCTATCTGCATGAACTGGAAGATCATGTGGACCCACAAGATAAGACCATGAGTTGGCTCTCTAACTTGATTCATGTCCTTAAAGAAGGTGTTTGTAGTTGAGATAAATTAGTCTCTTAAATATTTAATGTAATTTTATCATAATAGGTTTATCTTAGAGAGTCTAGTTGGAATGTAATTAGGGGTTCTAAGGATAGTTTTACATGGACTCTATCACTTCCTCAACTATAAATAGGGGTGATTATAACTCGGAAATATCAACAAAATCTCATCTTTTTTCTCTCTCCTCTCTCGTGTGAACTGCTCTCTCTCTAATCTTCTTTATTTTCCTTCTCTTCTCTCTCAACCTGCGAGCCTTTCTCTTTTTCCATCTTTTATTTCTATCTCCCCTTGAACGAGTTCTTATTCATGGGGTCCTACATATAACAAAAAGATCATCAAAGCAAGGAGTTCTCTCCTCTCCCTCTCTCGTGTAGAGTTCCTTCTCCTTCTCCTTCTTCTTTTCTTCTTCTCTTCTCTCTATCCAAGGACACTCTCTCTCCTTCTTGGATTTTTTCTTTCCCTCTCTCACCTTGCTCAAGATAATATTAATGGGGTCCTAAATTCAACAAGTCAATGAAGTATTTCTCTTTTCCATAATTTCAACATTGGTATCAGAGCTAGGTTTTGTGGGTTGACTTGGTCAACCCATAGAGATAATGTGATACTTTTCTAATATTGTTTGTAGCAATTTAGGTTTGTATTTATCAATTTTTCTATCCATATACCCGTTATTTGCTTTAAGATTTTACCTCTATACTATTATTCTATTACCCGGAGTTTCTGGTTCCTGACCGCAGACCGCGACGATCCCTCTCTGTCGCTGAACCTGATCTCCTACTTCGTTTGGCGTTAGGGAAGATTCTTCTCACATCAACGATCAATTTATATGTAGTCGAGAAGGAGATTATTGTTGTCATATGTTATCCTGGTGCCTTATTTTTGCCTCTGTTGGATTGATCTCTGTTCTCAAACCAATGAATTATCTCTGCTCCCATCTAACCATTTATTTTTTGGAAGTGTTGAGCTGGTTGGAAGTTTTATCTTCGGATGTTATCTTCAAAAAATATATGTGATATCCAGCAATTTATACAAAGCCTACGATCTGCTTGGAAAATATTTCAGAAACTTATTGTTGTTGCTGCTTCTCCGGGTTTTTCTATGATCTTCACAAATATTACGATGGAGATCATTCTTCTGGATCGTTCAGCTGCAACAATTATCCTTTGCTGGCATTTTTTACTTCTCTGGCGTCGCCTCTCTGGTCCAATGCTATCTGTGATGTTCGGAAATCAGTGCCTTTTAGGGAAGAAGACACACTATTGCTGGATTTTTGTTGTTCTCTGTTCCCTTCACCGATTACACTCTGGTTGCAGCAGATGTTGATTCATCAAACCTGATTATTACAAATCTGAGTTATATCCTTCAACCATTGTCCTGAGCAGTTCGACACCACAAGGAAGACAAAGACCTGGTTGTTTCGCCAACTGCCACTTTGTTTCGAGCTGCTCGGAGAAGACAACTCTGTGAGTGCGTCTTCTGTTTCTGCGTACAGGATTATTTCGCCGAGAAGATAGGTGTTGATTTGAACCAGTGAACCAGTGTACTGAGTCCATTAGAGTCTTTCAGCAAGGGAGAGAAGAAGAAGAAGTTCTGAGTTGTTCGGCATCATGAGAAAGATGAAGATAGATTGATTAAATTTTTCCTAAGTTAGGAAATTTTGATCGAACGACGGGTCACACCTATTCTGACCCAACCCGGACCGGGCCGAGTTCCTAGCAAGCCAGTGATCACTTGATAATTCAGATATGCCGAGTTAACTCGGCTCAACCCGGGTCAACTGACTCAGGCCACTTATGTTTTTTGGCTCTGTTATACGTGTCTGGGTTCGGAGTTCTATACATATTCCTTTCATGACTTAGCTATATTGGTCTACTATGACTCGGCACAACTCAATTCTATTTCTTTGACTGGATTGTTATTTTGAGGTATTAACAACGTATTCCTTGGCCAGCATATTATTTGGTGCATAGACTCGCATCAAATTATTTTATGGGTCATTGGATTTGCATTATTTGGTACGTGGCTCCAAGCCCATTTCAGTTGTAGCTATTGCGTCTCTTTGGATGAGACATTATTATTGAATAAGTGGTCGTATCAGCATCCTATCTTCCTCTTTACCCATTACCCATTAGTTATTTGGGAGCCTCTTTCTTGCTATCCTTTATTTGACTCTCAAATACATATTTGGGCCAACCTCTTGTGTGTTGGTTTGGTTGGTGTTTTAAGTCCAACGAGACTTTTTTATATATATACGCATGGGTCTTTTATTGTCGTCTTGTGAATGACAGGCATTACCCACTTATCACCGATTTCTATCTTTGAGAGTTGGTGCCCGGGTTGGGACACCGTTATGGAGCAGGTTATTACTACATCTATGTTATTTGGTTCAAGCTAAGATCACTACCATTACCTCACCCCCTGTTAATTGGCATTTATTAGTCCTACCACTTGAGAGTCGTTGTCTTGTGGAGGGACACGGTGATGGAGGAGTTTACTACACTTTTGAGCACTGCATGTAGACCCACTGCCTGTGACTGATAGGAGTGTGCCCTACATCTAGCATGGGTTATGACTGGAGCATGGAGCAATGTCATACCACCTGGAGTGATTTTACTCTCACTTATCTTATGCCAGCTAGGCCTCATGGAAGAGACCACCAACGTGAAGGGGAATGTTAGAAGATATGGATTGTCATTTTATCCAAGAAGATCTTATACATCATTTGCAACAAGTTGGGAGTTCATGATGTTCTCTCACCCCCAGCTTGAGTGGGAGTGTTGGAAGATGGGCCCAAGTTCACACGACCAAGGGAGGCCCACATATCCAAGTGTATTGGAAGATGGGTCCAAGCCTATAAGATACGGACCCACCATGATCACACGAGCTGGTGGGACCCACAATGATCATGTGAGGTGGCATGATGAGTTCTACATAATAAGAAGTCTTACAGAGCCAGAATTATTATGGAAGAAAGTCTCATAGAAGAGTTTCAGTCAAAAGGTGTTTTAGTCATGTTAGTCTTCTATTTATTTTGGGTTATTTAATTATTCTAGGACTTATCTTTTAAGTGTTAGAATTTTGGTGTAATTGGGACAAAGGCAGTTTAATTGTAATTGGACTCTACTACCTTCCTCTAGTATAAATAGAGGTTCATATACTCTGATTACATTAAGTCAATGAAGTATTTCTCTTTTCCATAAATTCAACACTTTGTGGAATCTCAACTTTGCTAGAAGGGATTTAATGCATAGAAGCTCTCTTATCGCATGGGTCACGACTATATATTCTGATTTCGCGCTTGATCTTCCAACTATATTTTTTTTTGATTTAGGATCCCTTTTTGTTAAGTACCTAGCCAATACTACCCAAAAGACTGGCCTGTTAGGAGCGGAAGACATAGGTACTTAACCACCCAAAACCATAACAGTACGCCCCGCCCTCTCAAGCCGACGACCACGGTGCCAATAACACAGCAATGCTCATCAGTGGAGGGATCCCATAATCCCTACCGGCGTCACAAAAGGGCATGCGGTCCACCTATGCCGTGTAATCGCGGGGATTCAAAGTCGGGACGTAGCGCCTGCTCTGATACCAAATGTTACGGTCCCGGATCTGACACAAGGATTCTTTGGGAAGATCTGGGATCTGCCACAGATTACCGTATGGATAGTAGGGATTTTAGGGAGACACGGAGAAGGAAAACGAAAGATCAAGCCAAAGGGAAGCTTGAAAACCCTAGAGCTCGTTGAGGAGAACTCTAAGCCTCTTTTCGCTAGATTTAACCAAATTATTAATACTTCAATGCTTGTGTTTCTCATTACTCTTACCCCTTAAATAGGGTTCACTCGGTTAGGGTTTACAATAAAATATTCTAAAAATACCCCTATAAATAAAATATTCCAAAAATACCCCTATGACCTAAAACTGAAATAAAATAAAGTAAATTAAAGAAAATAACTAAAATAATAATTATATTGTGTGCATAAAACTTTTCCATGATCAGGAACAAGAGAAATAAGAAAGAAAAATAAGAAAAATGGAGGAAAGCTCTCGGTAGAGAAGAGAACAAATAAAAAAGAAAAGGGTGAGCTGCGTCAAGTAAGGAGAGGGAGAGAGAGAACCAACTCGGGATTGAATGTGTGACTTGATTAATTCTGAATTACAACCTCTCTATTTATAGGAGAGGAGGAGGTAGAGTCCTCATACAAGTTGTCATTCAATCCTAATTACATTCTAACTCTAACTCTTCAGTATAAGTAAGTCTATTCAAACTAGAACTCCTAGAAGACTAATTGGAGTAGAACTAGGAGTTCTTCATTATCCACGTGAATATAAGGGATAGGCCAGCTTGTGGCCTTATCCTAGTGGGCCCCTCATGATTCTCCAGTGCACCTTGATAATTGTGCCAACTCTTGAGATCTTGTGGGCCCTACTTGATCTTTAAGTCTTCTAAATCAACTCAGTTTGTGCTTCTTGAATCCTTTACTCAAGCTTGCTTTGGGAGAGGACTCTTCTTGGTGTCCCAAGTCCTATAAGATTCTTCTTGATGACCTACGTCCTCATGGTGGGTGCTACATTGTAACACCCCCCCTCAAGCTGGGGGTGAAAGGACGTCATAAACACCCAGCTTGCTGCATATGGTAGACATGATCTTGTGAGTGACTGGTTTGGTGAGGATGTCTGCAACTTGATTTTGTGAGGAGATGTGCTTTAGGGATAAGAGACCAGCTTGGAATTTTTCTCGTATAAAGTGGCAATCAACTTCAATGTGCTTTGTCCGCTCATTGAAGACTGGATTCGATGCAATATGTATTGCTGCTTGGTTGTCACAATATAGATCCAATGGAGCTTCTTTATAAAATCCCAATTTAGTGAGAAGGGACCTTATCCATAAAAGTTCACTTACAGTGTGTGCCATGGCTCTATATTCTACTTCTGCACTGGATCGTACTACCACATTATGTTTTTTGCTTTTCCATGTAACCAGATTTCTTCCAACCATCATGCAAAACCCAGAAATAGATTTTCTATCATCTGGGGATCCAACACAATCTGTATCTGTGAATCCCTCAATGTTGAAGTGTCCATGTTTTTTTATAGAGGAGCCCCCTTCCAAGAGCCCTTTTCAGATAACGTAGTATCCTCTTATGTGCTTGCCAATGACTAAATTGTGGCTTGTGCATGTATTGACTTACCACACTTACTGTATATGAAATATCTGACATTGTTACACATAGGTAAATAAGACGCCCTACTAACCTTTGATATTTTCCAATATCCACGTCTTCTCCAGTGCCTCCACATAACTTTGTATTTGGTTCCATAGGAGTGTCTACCGGTTTGCATCCCAACATACCTGTTTCTTCTAGTAGATCAAGGGCATATTTTCTTTGGGATAGAATAATCCCATGTCTGGATTGTAAGACCTCAATACCCAAAAAGTATTTCAGTAATCCAAGATCCTTTGTCTTGAATTCAGCTCCTATTTTTTCATTTATTTTTTGAATGCCCTGAGAGTCACTTCCAGTTAAAATGATATCATCAACATAAACAGCTAGAATCACCTTACCTGTTGCTGTGATCTCAATAAATACTGAGTGGTCTGCAGAGCATCTGTAAAAACCTGCCCGTATGATGGCTTGACTAAAATTTCAAACCATGCTTGTGGGGATTGCTTTAGCCCATATAGAGATTTTTTAAGGCGACATTCAGACTCCCCCTCAACCACATATCCAGGTGGTTGTTGCATATAAATTTCTTCTTTTAAATCGCCATTGAGAAAAGCGTTTTTGACATCTAATTGATAGATTGGACATGATGAATTAGCTGCCAAGGATAATAATATACGTACCGAGGTTTTTTTTGCCACTAGAGAGAATGTCATAGCATTGAGTGTATCCTTTAGCAACCAGTCGAGCTTTCAATCGTGCAATAGTCCCATCCGGATTGTGTTTAATTGTATAAACTCACTTGCAACCAACGGGTTTTTTGTCTGTAGGTAGAGGAACCAGTGACCATCTATGATTCTCATTGAGTGCCTTCATTTCTTCATCCATTGCTGCCTTCCACCTTGGATGTTGTAGAGCCTCCTGATATGACTGTGGAACAGATATGGAGGAAATAGAAGAAAGAAACTGACAACATAAAGGTGAGAGGCGATGATGAGACACAAAATTGGAGATAGGATGAGAAGTAAAAGGTTGAGTGCATGAACGAGGTTCTTTTCTTATAGCAATAGGACGAGTATCAAATTCAGGACCAAAAACAACTGATGATGAGGGACTTACCTCTGGTGGATCCGACAACTCGGCAGGTGTGGTATTGGCCACTATCTCTGGGGGCTGAACAATCTCTGTATCACGAGGCACAACCGGCCGAGGAGAACTTGGTACTGATGACATACCAAGTGGAGCACTATCAGAATAATATGAGGAGTCTTCATAGAATGTTACATCGCTGGACACAAATAAACGTCGCAAAGAGGGACTATAACAAACATAACCCTTTTGTGTTCGAGAGTATCCCAAAAAGATACACTTTATAGATTTAGGGTCAAGTTTGTTGTGTCTAGGTAAAGTACTATGAACAAAACATTGACAATTGAAGACTTTCAATGGTAATGCAAATGGATCATCATGTGGTAAAATTGAAGAGTAGGGGGACTTATTCCCAAGAACAGTAGACGGTAGACGATTTATAAGAGAACAAGCTGTAAGGACAGCATGGGGCCAATAAAAATATGAAACTTTCATGGCATATAATAGACTTCGAGCTACCACAAGAATATGACAATTTTTTCGTTCGACTACATCGTTTTGTTGAGGAGTGTAGGCACATGATGTTTGATGGATAATGTCATTCTCTTGACAAAAGCAGTCAAGGTCTTTTGAAATATACTCTTTGGCATTATTAGACCGAAGGATTTTTATCTTCTGACCAAATTGTGTGAGTACCATCGCATAAAAAGATTTAAAAATAGATGGTATCTCAGAACGTTCCTTAAAAATAAACAACCAAGTTGTACGAGTGAAATCATCAATAAAAGTGATAAAATATTTGGCTTGAGAAATATTAGAGACACTCAAAGGCCCCCAAACATCAGTATGAATCAATGAAAAAGAAATGTTACTTTTGACTTCTGGACAAGGAGAGTATGTACTCCTTTGATGTATACTTAACTGACATACCTCACAATTGAATTCTGACCTTATCTTAAGACATGGAAACATATGATGAAGAGATTGTATGGAAGGATGTCCCAACCAATTGTGCCATAATTGTGTCTCATTCTCAATAGTAGACACCATATTGATCTTTGGCATGTCCAAATAGTAGAGCCCCCCTTGTTCGTGGCCTCCACCAATCACCTACTTCGTTATAAGATCCTAAAAAACACATGAAGTAGGTGAGAAGGTAACCGAGCAATTAAAATATTTTGTAAGCTGACTCACATAGAGCAAGTTTAAAGGAAAGGAAGGAACGAAAAGAATATCATTGAGCGGAAGTGATGGGGTGACAAAAGTGGAACCTTTCCTAGGACTTTGGTTTGAGAACCATCAGCTATGGTAACAAACTTGTGTGAAAGACTTGGAGATAAAGAATGTAATAAAGTTTTGTTACCTGTAAGATGCTCGGAGGCTCCTGAATCAATTATCCAGGATGAAGAGGAGGCAGATAGCATACCTGAAGTAGTAGTGGCAGCAGTAGTGGTAGAGGGCCTAGGAGAAGACCCTAGCATGGTCTTTATTTTTTGAAATAATTCATATTCTTCATCAGTAATAATTTTATGTGCAACTGGTGTTGGGGGACGGTCTACTTGCACATCACTAATGAGGGCTTGATTAGCCCTTGTTGATTCTGACTTGTCCTTAGCCTTATAACATATTTCTTTATAGTGGTCATATCTACCACAGTAAGTGCATGCCCTATAACGTCACTGGTCTATAGTGTGGCCCCGAAATTTACAATGAGTGCATTTAATATCATTTGTTCTGTCAGCACTATAGGGTCTATGCAGTGTATCAGGGCTTGAATATAGTTTAGTACATGTCTCCCAAATATGATTAACAGTGTCAAGATGAATAACATTACTAGAGACATGTGCTTCCATGATATTTATTAGCCAACCTATTACCAAAGTATCATTCTTCAACCATTTCATATAAAAAATATCATCTTCATCAATAGGTGATCCTCGGGTAGTGAGGTGTCTTTTGTTATGAGAAACCTCCTAACCGAGGTGGACCAACTCATAAAATTTGATACCCCACATAAGGGTATGGTGGTGATTTTCAGTATATCACCTTTGATATTCATATTCTCATCAATCATGATAGGCTCTTCTTCTTCAAAAACTTCAAATAATATCACCAAGTAGCACTTCTTTAATCAACTCGGTATATGTAAATATAACATCAATGCTAAATAATTTTTTTTCCAGAAAACCACTCATAAGAGGCTCAATAGAAATCTTCTATTATCAGGGAAATCTTATCCCACAAAAAAAAAAAAAAACTCAATAACCTGAGTATGGACTGGTCTCGGCAAACAAAATTTCCAAACCAATAAAACTGTTTTGATAGCTCCTTCTAGATAGAGGGGCATGCATATTGATAAGCACCTAGGCAAGAGTACTTCCCAAGAGGTCACCCATCCTAGAATTACTCTCGCCCAGACTCGCTAAACTTTAGAGTTTTGAGTCAAACACCTAGCCCATAACCAGGATGTCCCATAACATCACACACCACCCCCCCCCCCCCCCCCCCCCCCTTCGCGAGCCGATGACCACGGCGGCACAACGACACAGGCCCGACCTGGGTTTTTATCCTACGGCCTACCTGTATTTTAATCCAGACTTTGCGTGCGACTCAATGACACTGGCCTGACCCGGGTTTTTATCCTACGGCCTACAGTATTTAAATCCAGCCTCTGCACCGTTGCCGGGAATTGACCTCGTGACCGAGGGTCGGCTCTAATACCAACGTGTTATGGTCTCTAACCATGGACATTGTAATCCAATGGGAAGGAGGCTCTGCGTCTAGCACAGGTTCAGCACCAGTGTGCTATAATCGTCCAAGCCTGCCTATGATGGCGAAATCTGGGAGAATTGGATGATGGAAAGGAGAAAAATGAAGAGCTTGGAAGGAATAGAGGGAAGGAAGGGTAACCCACCTCTGAGGGAGACCGTAACCTGCTGCTCATGAAGGGAGACAACAACCTGGTTCATCTAGAGGGGAACTTCCCTGTCATGTTCTGTTTCTGGGTTCAAAATTTCGATCCTTCTCATTTCATTTTGCCCCTTCTAGAGTTGTTCAAAGTGGAGCCAAAAATATTAAATGTGTTGCCATTATATAGCTTACATAAGCTGCCTTTATGTGGCTTACATGCCTAAGGCTGAAACACACAAGTTGAGCTATGTTGCTGCATCACTCAACATTATAAAAATAACCCTCAAGACTTACACGCTCAGCATGCTGACTTTGCTTAGCTGCTGAAATAGTTGCTGAATTGCTGACTTAATTCCTGTACAAAACACTTCCATAAAACACTTCAATTGTGATGCCTTTAGATGACTCGTTCGGCTATCAAGTCTATAACATCACTCCCCCATTTGAAAGAGAGCTTGTCCTCAAACTCAAATGAACGATACACGTGCTGAAAAACCTATAAATCTTCCCACGTGGCATCTGTGGAATCAGTATGCGCCCATTGAACCAAAATCTGGGTGTTGTCCTGGAGCTGCCTAGACTGCAGAATTTTGACCGGAGTGAGAGAGACCTTACCATCTTCAACTGGTGGCAGAGCAGGAATGGACTGAGGTGCTGGACCCTTGAGAGGCTTGAGTAGTGAAACATGAAAAACATCTTGAATTTGAGACTCCGGTAGCAGCTGGAGCTGATATGCAACTAGTTCCACTCACCGCAGAATTTTGTTTGGCCCAAAGTATTTGGGGGATAGCTTGTGGTGTGTCCCGGCAATGGAGTGCTGGCAATATGGGTTGAGGCGGAGCAAAAAAAAATCATCGGGGTGATATTGCACATCCTGATGGTGCTGATCATAGTGGAGCTTCACACGGGCTTGAGCTTGCCGGAGCCGAACGAGGGCATTTGCTAACAACAGATCTCTATTGTGCAAGGCATGATCAACTGCGTCCACACGAGTGGACCCTGTGGTGTAGGAGAGTAGACGGGGGGGGGGGGGGGGGGGGGGGGGGGGGGTTCACTGCCGTAGAGAACTTTGAAGGGGGTCTCCTGTAAGGCTGTGTGATATGAGGTGTTGTAGCAGTACTCGGCCCGACTAATGTAGTGAACCCATTTCTTGGGGTTGCCCCCCACAAGGCACCTCAAGTACATCTCGATGGTGCAGTTCATGACTTCTCTCTGACCGTCTATTTGCGGGTGTTATGCCGATGAATATTTGAGTTTTGTGTCGCAGAGTCGGAAGAGTTCTTTCCAGAAGTCACTAGTGAAGATCACATCCCGATCACTCACTATTGACTCGGGAATGCCATGCAAATGGATAATGTTGTCAACAAAAATTTGGGCGACTGTGGTTGTTGTATAAGGATGAGTCATGGGCATGAAGTGGGCATATTTGGACAGCCGATCAACCACAACTAAAAGGATGGATTTACCCACTGCTCTTGGTAATCCTCCCATAAAATCCATGGAGAGGTCGGACTATACCTGAATAGGAAGGTCGAGGGGCTGGAGCACCTCAGCCGGAGACAAATGGTCAGCCTTGTTGCGCTGGCAGATCAGGCAGGCATCAACATATTCTGTAACATGAGACCTCAACCCACCCCAATCGAAATCGCTGCGTATCCGCTGTTCTATTTTCTGGAGCCCTTCATGTGCGCTATCATGGTAGGCTGATAAAATTTGCAGTACCAATGGAGATGAAGGCAGGATGTAAATGCGCCGCTTGTACAAGATGATGTGGTCCAGGATAGACCAGTGGGGCGTCATCTGACCTGCTGTAATTTTCTGCGACAACTGCTGTAATTCAACGGTGGACTGGTACTCCTAAAGTATGGCCTCTAGCAACTGTGGTGTGGGGTGACTGATGGCGGCGAGTTGCAATGCGGCGTCTAACCGTCAAGAGAGAGCATCCGCTGCTCGGTTCAAGGGCCCTGGTTTGTGTTCCACTACAAAATCGAAGCCCGTGAGTTTGCTAAGCCAGTGTTGCTGAGGTGGCGTAGAGATGCGTTGGTCCAGCAAGAATTTGAGGCTGGAGTGATCCATGCGGATGCGAAAGAAATGGCCCAACAAATAAGGCCTCCAGTGTTGCACAGCCTTTGCTAAGCCGATTAATCCTTGCTCATAGGCTGGCAATTGATGATGGTGGAGAGAGAGTTGCCTACTGAAATATGCAATGGGGTGCTGGGATTGATGTAGGACTGCCCCAATTCCACTGCCAGAGGCATCACATTCCAGCACAAAGTTGTCTTCAAAATTTGGTAGTTGCAGCACCGGTGCTAAAGCGAGAGCTTGTTTGAGCACGCTGAAGGAGTTCTCTGTGGCCTCCGTCTATTGGAAGGTGTAGCGGTGCAGCAGGTTGGACAAGGGCGCTGTGAGGTGGGTGTTATTCTGTATGAACTGTCTATAATACCCGGCTAAGCCCAGAAAACCTTGTAAGGCAGCAACATTGCAGGGTGGTGGCCATTGCATGATCGCCTCAATTTTGGTTGGATCCATAGTGACACTGGAGGCTGTAATCACATGCCCCAAATAGGCCACCTGTGGCTGATAAAATTTGCAGCACCAATGGAGATGAAGGCAGGATGTAAAGGCACTGCTTGTACAGGATGACGTGGTCCAAGATAGACCAGTGGGGCGTCATCTGACCTGCTGTAATTTTCTAGGACAGCTGCTATAATTCAATGGTGGACTGGTGCTCCTTACGTATGGCCTCTAGCATTAGTGGTGTGGGGTGACTGATGGCGGTGAGTTGCAGTGCGGTGTCTGACCGTCGGGAGAGAGCAAATATGCTGCTCGGTTCAAGGGCCTTGGTTTGTGTTCCACTGCAAAATCGAAGCCCATGAGTTTGCTGAGCCAGTGTTGCTGAGGTGGCTTAGAGATGCGTTGGTCCAACAAGAACTTGAAGCTAGAGTGATCCATGCGGATGCGAAAGAAACGGCCCAACAAATAAGGCCTCCAATGTTGCACAGCCTTTGCTAAGCCTGATTAATTCTCTCTCGTAGGCTGGCAATTGATGATGGTGGAGAGCGAGTTGCCAGCTGAAATATGAAATGGGTTGCTGGGATTGATGTAGGACTGCCCCAATTCCACTTCCACTTCCAGAGGCATCACATTCCAGCACAAATTCGTCTTCAAAATTTGGTAGCTGCAGCACCAGTCCTGAAGCGAGAGCCTGTTTGTGCACGCTGAAGGAGTTCTCTGTGGCCTCCGTCCACTGGAAGGCGTAGTGGCGCAGCAGAGGTGGGCGTAATTCTGTATGAACTTTCTGTAATACCCGGCTAAGCCCAGAAAACCTCGTAAGGTAGCAACATTACGGGGTGGTGGCCACTGCATGATCGCCTCAATTTTGGTTGGATCCATAGTGACACCAGAGGCTGTAATCACATGCCCCAAATAGGCCACCTGTGGCTGACCAAAAAAGCACTTGGATCGCTTCAAGTATAAGTGGTGAGTCCGGAGAAGGCTGAAGACCTTACTCAAGTCATGGAGATGTTGCACCCAACTTTTGCTGAAAATCAGGATATCGTCAAAGAAAACAAGGACAAATTTTCTGAGAAATGGGTGAAATACTCGTTCATCAATGCCTGGAAGGTGGATGGCGCGTTGGAGAGGCCGAAGGGCATGACAATGAACTCGAAATGGCCATGGTGAGTGCAGAAGGCTGTTTTCTCGATGTTCGGAGGATGCATGCAAACATGATGATAGCCGGACAACAAGTCGAGCTTGGTGAAAAATTGTGCCCTGTGGAGTTCATCTAGGAGTTCATCCACCACCGGAATGGGAAACTTGTCCTTAACGGTCTTGGCATTTAATTCTCGGTAATCAACAAAAAACCACCACGTGTGGTCCTTTTTCTTCACCAGCAAGACACGGGACGAGAATGGAGAGGTGCTCGGTTTGGAGTTGGGGGTATCGATAGGGCCACACCACCACAAATTCGAAGCCAGCCTTCAAACAAATTCTATGATCACAGTGGCGCAAGGGAGGTAGGCTGCTGGGTGGGAGAAACAGATCCGCAAATGCTTCCAGCAATGAGTCCAACGTGTGGACAGTGGGCTGCTACTGCTGGATGGTATGCAGCTATGCTACACCTTCTGTTGCACGACCTTGCAGTGTGACTCTGAGGTGCTGCCAGTCAAAGCTCATGGTAAGGGCAGCGAAGTCCCATAGTATGGGCCCTAATGTCTGGAGCCACTTCATGCCGAGCACGAGATCAAAACTAGCAAGTGGTATGATGTAAAAATCCGTGGAAAAGCGGTGTCCAACAATGGCAAACAGGACAGACTTGCTGACCCCATAGCTCGGTACCTTGTCCCCATTGGCAACGGACACTAAAGCGGTTGGATGGGATTGTTCCTAAAGTTGCAAATACTTGGCAGCAGTAAGGCTGATGAAATTGTGGGTGCTGCCTGAGTCCACTTGAGCCACCAGTGACTGGGCATCAACCAGCAACACAAAGCTGCATTGTTGTGGTGGTCTGAATGCCGGTAATGGCATGGATGGAGACCTCTGGTTCATCAATAGCAACCTCTTCCACCGGCGGTTCTTCCTCTTCGTGTTCTTCTTCTAGTTCCACCCAAAAAAGTTTCTTGCAGCGGTGTCCACAGGTGTAGTGTTCATCACAATTGAAGCATAAACCTTGTTCTTTCCGGACATCCATTTCTGGTTCAGTGAGTTTTTTGTTTGATGGTTGTTGTGCTTGAGGGCTTTTTGGGTGGGAGGGAGGACTGCTGCGCCAAGGAGAGGGGTTGGATGACGTTCCTGAGGTGGTTTTCCCCACTGGCTAAACTGGCTTCCTGTTTTGAAATTTGTGTTTGGCCTCCAAAGTGCGAGCGAAATTCATAGCTCAGGCCAAATCGAGGGGGGGGGGGGGGGGGGGTGGTGAGTTCTACTTCCTTCCACAAGGTCTCATTTAATCCCGCTCTCATTTAATCCCGCTGTGAAGAAGCTAACTTGCTGACCTACTTGGACCACATGGCTAGTACGGGCTAACTTTTCCTAAAAAAATTTCTGATACTCAGCAACATTGCCGGTTTGTTTTAAGAGGATGAGATCAGTCAATGGGTTGGCGTGGGTGGAAGGCCCAAACCAGATAGTGCATTGTTCTGTAAATTCTTGTCAACCGATGCCCGGGTGCTCTCTTTCCAGTTGGTGGCCCCACAACTGCGCTTCGTCGAGCATGTGGAGGGCGGCCAACCCCACTCTGTCCACTGTAGCAATAAGTTGATGGAGAAAAAAATTCTCACATCAGTAGATCCAAATTAAAGGGTCCTCTGATCCGTTAAAGATTGGAAATTCCATTTTGGTGTACCTTGGAATTGTGGTAGGCTCTGGATGTCCTCCATTGGGGCTGAAGTTTTCTGTGCGTCCTCCATTGGGGCTGAAGTTTTCTGTGCGTCCCCCATTTGGGGTGGGTGTCTTTCGAATCAGTGTTGAGAGCTTTTCAACCTGCTGAGACAGTTGTTGATTCACCTGAGCTACTGAACAAGAGACTGTGTTGTTTAGCATGCTTGCTAGTCGACCCTCTGCCTCATGTAGTTCTTCTCTAAACCTTTCGAACCTCTCTTCCTAGCTTGATGTCTCTCCCGCCGTTCCCCGCTTTGATACCAATGTGATAAGCACCTAGGCAAGAGTACTTCCTAGGAGGTCACCCATCCTAAAATTACTCTCTCCTAGGATCGCTTAACTTCAGAGTTCTGAGTCAAACACCTAGCCAATACTACCCAAAAGACCGGCCTGTTAGGAGTATAAGACATAGGTACTTAACCCATACCCATAACCAGGATTTTCCATAACATATATTCATAACATAATAAGATGAAAGCATTCACATATTCATCCTTGAATCATCATCTAAAAAAAGAACCAATAGCATAAAAAAAATACTTTTGAACACTTATCTCTTGGCTAGTGTTCTTCCTTCATACAAGAGCCTTCTTTGAGTGGTGTTGATCATCACTTCTCTAGAGCATTCCTTTGTCGAGGGATCCTAAATAAGTTGCTTTGATACCATTTTGAATTTAGAATCCCTTTTCCATGATCACGAACAAGAGAAATAAGAAAGAAAAATGAGAAAATGAGAGGAAAACTCTCGGTAGAGAAGAGAACAAATAAAAAAGAAAAGGGTGAGCAGCATCAAGTAAGGAGAGGGAGAGAGAGAACCAACTCAGGATTGAATGTGTGACTTGATTAATTCCGAATTACAACCTCTCTATTTATAGGAGAGGAGGAGGTAGAGTCCTCATACAAGTTGTCAATCAATCCTAATTATATTCTAACTCTAACTCTTCAATATAAGTAAGTCCATTCAAACTAGAACTCCTAGAAGACTAATTGGAGTAGAGCTAGGAGTTCTTTATTATGCTTGTGAATATAAGGGATAACCCTGCTCGTGGCCTTATCCTAGTGGGCCCCACATTGTAAAAATTTTAATTTTACTATCCATGTAACAAGGTTGCCTCCAACTAGAGTACAATTCCCTGAAGTAGATTTTCTATAATCTAGGGATCCAGCCCAATATGCATCAGCAAAACTTTCAATATGGAAATGACCATGCCCTTTTCGAGTATCTAAAAATTTTTTACAATGCTTGCAACAAGGAATCTGAGGTTTATGCATATATTGACTGACTATAATAACTACAAAAGAAATATCTGGTCTGGTCACAATGAGATAAATCAACTTCCCAACTAGACGTTGGTACTTTCCCACATCAACTTCTTCTCTAGAACCAGCACATAATTTTGTATTTGTGTTCATGGGGGTGTCAGTAGAGTGACATCCCATCATTCATGTTTCTTTGAGCAAGCTAAACACGTATTTGTTTTATGATAAAATAATGTCATGCCTGGATTGAAGAACTTCATTACCAATGAAGTACTTAAGGAGTCCCAAGTCTTTTGTCTTTAATTGACTACATATCTTGTGTTTGACTTAACTTATGCTATTTGTATCACCATCTATCAAAATAATATCATCCACATACACAACAAGTAGGACCACACCGTTATTGGTATGCTTGACAAATACATAATGGTCCACAAAATCGAAGCATATCTTGACTAAACTTGTCAAACCAAGCCCGTGGAGATTGTTTCAAACCATATAAGGATTTTTATAAGTGGCATACAAACTTCCCCTGAACCACATATCCAAGTTTTTGCTACATATAAGTCTCCTCCTTAATATTTCCATTAAGGAAGGCATTCTTCACATCAAGCTGAATACAAGTCATCGACAGTTAGTAGCAAGAGATAATAAGAGACGTACCGAGTTGAACTTGCTTACAGGTGAAAATGTTTCCTCATAGTCATCTCCATAAAATTGTGTGTAACATTTGTCCATGAGTCAAGTTTTGAGGTAGGCCACAAAGCCATCTAGATTATGTTTTACAATGAAATCACCGACTCCTTATCTAATGGAAGGGGAACAAGTTGCCAAGTCTGGTTATCATTAAGGACTGCCATCTCTTCATCCATCACTACTTTCCATCCTGGATGTTATAGGGCCTCCTGATAAGACTAAGGAATAGACATAGAAGAAATAGAGGCAAGAAATTGACAACAAGATGAGGATAACTGATGATTCGATAAAAAATGGGAGATGGGGTGAGATTGGATGGTCGCGTGCATGACCTTGGCTATTTTCGAATAGCAATAGATCGAGAATCAAATGAAGGACCAAAAATATGAAGTGGCGAAGGAGAACTTACCTCTGAGGGGTCTAGAGACTCCATAGGTGTAGTGTCAACTAATGCTTCAAGGGGCAGACAAATATGTCATCACGGCCATGACTGTTGAGTCATCGATCGACACAATAGGCTTAAGAAATTCATTACCTACAGAGAAACCAAGTGGGGGCACTACTGTATGAATAAAAGGGCAGGTCTTCAAAGAATGCCAGATCGCTCGAAACAAACTTTTTTCTTAGAGGAGGATTATAACACATGTATCGTTTCAGAGTACGAAAGTAGCCCAAAAACATACATTTAATCGCTATTGGATCCAATTTAGTAGTATGTGGGGATGTAATATGAACAAAGAAAGTACACCCAAAGATTCTCAAAGGACAGTAAACTAGACTCAAATAGATTTAAATTAATACATAATTTGGCTTAAAAAAATTCTTTCTTGAATATTTTAGGACCTCTTAATTTTTTTCGAGTTGTAGTTTGATCCTTGCCGACTCTAATGCGAATATCTCCTTAAATATAGATTAAATTGACATGAAATTTCTCCTTCTGAATGCTAACAATATAATTGATTACTAAGATAAATGTGTATCAGCAAACTCCTTCATCTCAAAGTAATTTGGGATTTAGTTTGGTTATAAGGTTGCCGATTTTTGGAAACCCAATGTTAACAAGGTCACAGACTTGCTGTAATTTTTTTGTAAAAGTGACCAATTTTGTAAGTAAGGCGAAAACCAGATCTTCTACTGAAGCCATGTAAGGGTCCCTGTGTCCCAAACTAGAGTTGTGAGAGATGTGAACCACCTGATCCACAACTGGATGTGTTCTATCATTGGCACCGGCCCAACTTGTAGATACTATGTGATGGGATAAGAAATCAACAGTTTCTTTTGCAAGTTCCCCTGTTTAATTGAGTGGAGTTAGGCTGGTCAGCTGTCAAGACGGCGGACAAGAAAGAAAGCAGCGATAAGGAACTATGGCCCTACCTGCTCTCCTCGTTGTATGAACAGCACATGGAGTTGCCTCCCAGCTAACCCAGCAAGATTAAAGACCCAACTATCCAGATTGGAGCCGATCGGTGCCTTTGGAATCCTTTTATATATACATCACCTTCTCGAGGTTTTCATTCATCAAACAATACACCACCCATTGGAATCCCAGATCACTCTCTCTTTCCTCCGCGAACTCTTTCTGCAACTCTTCACTCGCGACAATGATGAGCCCCAAGAAGTTGGTGAAAAAACTAGCTGCGACCAGGAGCAGATCCGTCGCCGAGAAAGGTCATTTTGTTGCATACACAACAGATTGTGAGCGCTTCGTCTTTCCTTTGACATTCCTCTGCAATCCCATTTTACAAGCTCTGTTGGCGATCTCCGAAGAAGAATACGGACTGCCGGGAAATGGGCCAATTATGCTGCCATGTGATGGTGCCTCCATGGAATACTTAATCTCGTTGACGCAGAGATCGTTGAGTGAAGATTTTCAGAAGGCTTTGCTTGTGTCAATAACCACAGATGGGTGCTTAACATCTTCCTTGGTCCAACAAGAACGAATCCAGCATATGTCCGTCTTTAGTTGTTAGTGAATTTTTTTACCATGCGGTTTCTCGGACTTGGCTACAAATGTAAATATTAGTGCAATTTTGGTTCTATACAATTTTCCATATATCATTTTTCATGCCTTGAAATGTTGAAAATTCAGCAACTTCCCTTCTTTGATAAAGTTAGCTTATGTTCCTGATCTGGTTTGTGGTTAGCTGAAAGCCTGAGTCTTTTATGACGAGCAATTTTCTACAGCTTTATTAGTAATTGTAAGAAAACCTCAGCACTCATTCACGGAGCTGGATAGCATGGTTAGCAATAAAAATGTATTTGGGCCTCCCGCCCACAGTAGCCCCTTGGGAGATTTGGTCCTACTGAGACAAACCGGGTCTGTTGAACTGTATCAAAAACAGTTCCAAAAAAAATTGGCTCGCACCGGCCGGTTGGCACGAGTCAAGCAATAGGTCAACTTATTTACAATAGGCCTCACTGAATCTTCGAGGTTAGAGGTGGAACTTCAATCACCTTTAGATTTGGCTCGGGCAATGAATTTAGCTCGAGCAATTTAACAACGACAACGGCTTCAACATCGTAGGCCAGTTTGGCAAGGCGAATGAAACACTTCCTCCAATTAGCAAGAGTGATGAAATACTTCTCCTCAGGTGCCATATCCAGCATTACCACCGCCCAGAAATAATCCGAATACTACTCTGGCATCCCACACATGCTCTAGTAACCCGCACCTCAGTATATCAAAAAATTAACAAGTTCTGAGATGGCGGAACGGAGGTCTAAGAACCTGTGCTACAACTGTGATGAACCATATAGGGCAGGCCACCAATGTAAACGGTTGTTCTGGCTCGAAGTGGATGTAATAGAGGATACAGAAAATAGTGATGATCTTATTGAGGAGGAACCACCAGCAATCTCTCTGCATGCCATTGCTGGGCAGAAATCTGCCAAAACTATGCAAGCTAGAGCTCGACTCCTTGACCAAGAACTTGTGGGACTAGTGGATTCGGGAAGTACACACAATTTTTTTAGCTTGAAAATTGTTCAGCAACTTCAGTTATACATCCATCCACACCCAACAGCCACGGTTTCGGTGGCAAATGGGGAGAAAGTCCTGAACTACGGGATCAGCAAAGTGCTAAAATTTTCAATTTGTACGACTTTATTTCAGTCAAAAATTTTTGTCATACCTTTGGTAGGATTTGATAATGTGTTAGGCATCAAATGGTTACAAACATTGGGACCCATACTGTGGGACTTTTTTGCTTGAACTATGAGCTTTGTATTGAGCACACCCCGACTGCTATTATAGGGCAGTTAGTGGACAAACCCCACCAACTTCATACCATTCACACATAAGACCAACCGAATAGTACTATTGAAAAACTTCTCGACGAGTTCTCAGACCTCTTCCACGAGCCTTCCGAGTTGCCTCCCTTGAAACACTGTGACCATAGGATCTATTTAAAACCAGATCCTGATGTGGTGGTAGTTCGACTGTACTGGTATCCCCACCTCCAGAAGGATGAAATCGATCGACAATGCCAGGCCATGTTATAACAGGGTCTTATTCACAGCAGCCACTCCCCCTTCTCTTCACCAGTCTTGCTTGTGAAGAAACATGATGGCACGTAGAGATTTTGTATCGATTATAGGGAATTAAATGCCCAGACCATGAAGGATAAGTTTCCCATTGATAGATGCCAGATTCTGACATGAGAACTAGGTTAATTATAAAAGAATAACCCTTATAATTGTGTTATAGGTGGTTATTTATCAATTTTCAAATGAAACATGCATTTATTGAATTTGGCATTAATCACTGCTTATATTGCATAATTTTCTCTCCTGAATTATATTTCATTGCTTTTAGGGTTTATTTCTTCCTGAAATGATTTTTATGGATTCAATTATGGAATTTCAGGAGAATTTTGTGTGGAGAAGGAGATATTTATAGAAATGACATTAGTGAAAGGGAGAGGTATTTTTAGGGCGAAATCGATTTGAGGGGGGAAAGAGAGCTTGAGAGAGTCTCAAGCCAGCCACTGAACGAAAGAAGAGAGACCCGGAGAGGGCTCCCTCCAGCTATCGTTCACCGCGCGCCACCGCTGTCCGGCAACAGAGAATAGACCCGAGGTGAGCTCTAGAGACTCTTCATCGCGGCGAGTTCGACACTGCCATTTTCTGCTTGCCAGGCCAAGAGGTGACCCGAGAGGGCTCCTCCGACGCTGATTCTGCATTCCGACCATCCTTCAGCGTTGATTACGCATTTTCGACCACTTCCCGAGCCTAGTCCAACTTTGACCGAGACTCGAGAGAGCCGGTCAGAGGATTTCGCTTCTATTCCGTCTTCCGCCACACCACCTCCCTCAGGGGATTTCAATTCCTCTTCGCTGGCGTAGTCTCCACTTTCTGCCGCTCGCTCTTGCAACCCGAAGCCCTTAATTTCTGGAAATCGTAGCAACCATGAAAACGGAATTGCTGCCTGAACGAGAGGAAGAAGAAGGGGAGTAATCCATAATTTTGTAATTTAATTAGTTTCCTATAGTTCTAACTTAGGTTTTGAATGCTTATTAAATTTGATTTGAGAATTGTTGTTTATCGAATATTTGTTTTCGGAATTTTTTGAGTAATTAGCTTGTTAGGGCAGGATTATAATTTAGGTTTATCCGATCTCTGTCCTTAACTCTAGGCGCCCGAGAGGGGCTTGACGCAAGGATTGAGAATCCGGATTCGTGGTTACGTGGCACTCGAGAGAGGCACAAATCACAGTAAAATCCAGAGTTGACGTTTCCTGTTGTGCAAGTACTTAATTAGATCATTGCTTGATAATTTAGGATATAATCAGTGTTCAGATTAATTCATCATATTTGGTTAGGCTAGTTGACTGAAGAATACACAAAATTAAGTCCTCCCTATGGATATGACCCTGGTTTCCTGCTAGATTACATGAACGATTCGTACACTTGCTAGGTATAAAACCCGATGTAATTAAATTTCACATCAAGTTTTTGGTGCCGTTGCCAGGGAGGCACATATTAAGTGTATTTCTTTGTTCTCCATGGTCTTAGGTTAGATTTATTTTTCTGATTTCATAATTTTATGTTTTTGTTTTATCTTGATGATTTTGTGTGGAGTTATTTTTATTTCTTCTAGTTAGTTCATATTTTCAGTAGTTACTTTGTTATCATAATTTGATAGTTAGTTTTGTTTGTTTTTGTGTTTTTATGCACGGGCGCCGCTCCCTAGGTGAACCATTAGCTCCCTTTGTTGAAGAGGTTGAACATATTTGTAGGAAAACATCAGAAGTCAAGTTAGGAGCTACCATGACCATTCATGGTGAACCATTACCTGTAGCAGGTGACCGTAGAGCCCTGAGGGATTATTCTATCCCATCCAACTTTCATCACCATCTTGCATTATATTGCCACTCACTATTGCTGCCAGTTATGAGTTGAAACCAGGTGTGATCCAACTCCTCCCTACATTCTATGGGTTGGAGAAGGAGGACCCTTATTACCACATAAAGGAATTCTTAGATATTTGTGCGACTTTCAAATTCTAGAATTTCTCAGATGTCTCTATCCGGTTAATACTTTTTCCATTTTCACTTAAGGATAAGGCCAAGTCTTGGCTTAATTCCTTAGAGGTGGGCAACATTACTTCATGGGACACATTAGTCACGAAATCTTTGTCCAAGTATTTTCCCATTCAGAGAACTACAGCCCTCAGGAGAGAAATCTCCAACTTTATGCAGCAGGAGGGTGAACACTTTTATGAGGCTTGGGAGAAATGGAAGGATTTGATCCGTAGGTGTCCGCATCATGGGTTTGAGAAATGGCATTTAGTGCAATACTTTTATCAAGGTCTTACACCCCATGTTAGATCCATGGTAGATGCAACGAGTGGTGGGAGTTTGATGGGTAAGAGTGCTAGTGAGGCGTGGGACTTCTTTGAAACGTTGAGTGATCAATCTCAGTAATGGGGTTCGTCATTTAATGTTGATAGGAGATCCCACGAAGCCAAAAGAGTGGGTCTCTACGAGGTTAGTGAAACACCCATGCTCATGGCCAAGATTGAGGGGTTGACTAGAAAAATTGATGCCCTTATGGTGTCCAAGAGTTCACCTGCTCCTAACCCATCTACTATCTGTGCCATATGCTCTAGTTCATCTCATCTCACCTTAATGTGTCCATCTGGTTCATCCTACCTGGAGCTCATTGAGGACTTGAATGCAGTCCAGAATTTTCATAGACCAAACCGAAACGATCCTTTTTCGGAAACATATAATCCGGGTTGGGCTAGGCACCCAAAATTCTCATGGTCCAAAATAAAGGGCCCACAGGTTGGTGGTCCTCTAGGGTTTACTCAACCCCAAGCTCCGTGCCCACACTTCACTCAACAACCATTAATTCCACAAAAACCTTCACTTGAGGATACACTTCAATTATTCATGCAGAATACAAACTCCATTGCTAAACATGAAATGCAAGTGAGTCAGTTGGCCAACCACATGAGTGAACAAACACAAAATAGACTCCCGATTCAAACCATTCCTAACCCCAAAAGTACACATGCGAGTGGGTCAAGTTCCAATCCCCACCACGAGCAAGCCAAAACCATAACCACACTTAGGAGTGGTCATGAGTTGAAAAATGGGGTAGGGGCCAGTAAGTCTAAGGATTCAAAGGATGACAATGGGGACACATTACAGGCAGATCCCTAACCAAGTCCCACCAGCTCCTTATCTGTAGAGGTTATCGGGCCCACCTAGGAAAGGAGATAGCATGCATGAAACATTGGAACTGTTTAGTAAGGTTCACATTAACATTCCACTTCTTGATGTTATTAGGTAAGTCCCTGCTTATGCCCGATTTTTGAAAGACCTTTGTACACAGAAGAGAAAACAACATGTTAACAAAAAGGTCTTTCTTACTGAGAATGTAAGCTCAATTCTGAAGCACAACACTCCTCATAAAGTTAAAGATCCTGGATGCCCCACAATTTCATGTGTCATTGGTGAACATACCATGCAGAGACTTCGGGGCAAGTGTGAATTTGGTTCCTTTATTTGTGTACAAGCAATTAGGTTTGGGGGAATTGAAGCCTACCCCCATCACACTTCAACTAGCTGACCGTTCTGTCAAGATACCACGAGGAATAGTTGAAGATGTTTTGATAAAAGTGGACAAATTTTTGTTCCCGGTTGATTTCATTGTTCTTGATACATAACCAGTAGTCAATTGACCAACCAAATTCCTGTCATCCTAGGACGTCCCTTCTTAGCCACATTTAATTCTTTCATTCATTGTAAAAGTGGTGAGTTGGATTTGTCTTTTGGAAATTTTAAGGTCTCGTTGAATGTGTTTAATGCTAGGCACCATCCACTTGAGTCTGATGATCTGAGTCCTGCATTTAAGATAGAGACTGTTATGCTTGATGATGAATCCACTCTTGAATCTTTTGAGTCTTACATAACATCTTTAGACATGGACTATTTTGATGAGGAAACATATTTCCAAGAGGTTGACTCTTTACTCAGTTTTGTACCTCTGTTGGAGGAAGCTTATGAGTTTGTCACAACTGATCATCCATAGGATCTTCATCTTGACTTGGACAAACCTCTTGAAACTTCAAATCTAGATCTTAAGCCACTTCCTCCAACATTGAAGTATGCGTTCTTGGGCCCATGAACTCATTGCCAGTCATTATTGCCTCTGATTTGAGTACTGAGCAGGAGGAACAAATGACTGAAGTTTTACAAGCACACAGAGATGAATTGGGGTGGACTCTTGATGCCTTAAAAGGGATTAGCCCCTCTATATGCCTATATTGTATTCATTTGGAGGAGGGGACAAAAGCCACATGTGAGATGCAACATAGGTTAAATCCCCATATGCAGGAGGTTGTGAGAGACGAAGTCATCAGGTTGTTTGTGTTAGGCATCATTTACCCTATTTCTGATAGCACTTGGGTGGGTCCAATTCAAGTTGTCCCTAAGAAAGGGGGGATAATGATAATGAAAAATGAGAGTGGTGAATTGATTCCCACAAGAACTACCACCAAGTGGCGTGTCTGCATTGACTATAGAAAACTTAATTCTGCCACTAGGAAGGATCACTTCCCACTACCTTTCATTGATCAGATGTTAGAACGATTGGCCGGCCACAGTTTTTATTGTTTCTTAGATGGATACTCCGGCTAAAAGATAATTCCCATTGCTTTAGAAGACCAGGAAAAGACCACATTCACGTGTCCATTTGGCACCTTTGCTTACAGATGCATGCCTTTTGGTTTATGCAATGCACCGGCCACTTTCCAACGGTGCATGATGAGTATCTTTTTTGACATGATTGATGACTTTTTAGAGGTCTTTATGGATGACTTTCCTATGTTTGGCACTAGCTCTGAGTCATGTTTTCACAATCTTTCACTCGTATTGTCCCGTTTCATTAAGGCCAATTTAGTCTTGAATTGGGAGAAATGCCACTTCATGGTAAAAGAAGGAATTGTTTTAGGACATGTAGTGTTTGAGTGGGGTATAGAAGTGGACAAAGCCAAGGTTGACCTAATTGTCAATCTACCACCACCTACTTCTGTGAGGGGGTGCGTTCTTTCTGTGGCCATGTTGGATTTTATAGGCGCTTCATTAAAGACTTTAGCAAAATTTCTCGTCCTTTGACGAATTTGCTTGCTCAAGATGTTGCTTTTGCCTTTGATGATGCTTGTATTCATGCTTTTGAGACACTGAAGAATTTTTTGTCCACTGCACCCATTGTCCAACCCCCTACTTGGTCTTTGTCTTTTGAGTTGATGTGTGAAGCCTCTGATTATGCTTTGGGAGCTGTTTTGGAGCAAAAGGACGGATAAAATTCCCGATGACATTCAGTATGCTAGCCGCACTCTACATGATGCTCAATTGAATTACACTACCACTGAAAAGGAGTTGCTAGCTGTTGTGTTTGCCTTGAACAAATTCAGATCATATCTGTTAGGGTCAAAGGTTATAGTGTTCACTGATCATTCTGCTTTGAAGTACTTATTATCCAACAAGGACACTAAACCTCGCTTGATTAGATGGATCTTGCAATTGCAAGAATTTGACCTTGAGATTCGAGATAAGAAGGGTTGTGAGAATGTTGTTGTTGATCATCTATCTAGGATCTATGTAGCACCTCAGGAAGGATCCCTTCCTTTAAATGATTCCTTCCCTGATGAACAACTTCTCCAAGTATCCCAGTTGCCTTGGTTTGCTGACATAGTCAACTATCTTGTAACTTGTAAGATTCTTGATTATTGGAGTAAACAAGATCGGTTGAAATTCTTTTCCCAAGACAAACATTTTTTTGGGATGACCCTTATTTGTTCAAGGTGTGTCCAGACCAATGTTAGGTTCTTCCCTTGCCATGGATCGAGTCACCCTTCTTTCCTCTCTTCCCTCCATTGATGATCTTGATGTTGGAAGAGAATTCTTGTTTCTTGAACGAGTAATGGTGGAACTCAATTAGAACGAAGGAGCTTTGGAGGAAGCTCAACCTTGGACCTCAAAGGGAGAATCCGACCTTGACCTCTGAGGGAGAATCAGACCTGTAAAATATAATTTTCTCAATACTTGCCTCTCTTTTCCTTCACATCCCCCTAAATAGGGTTGAGGACGAAAATACAAGATGACCCATAGGTCAAGTGGTTCACAATACATTACACTGAACCAACCCAAAGTAAACCAAACCGAATTGAAATTACATGAAAAGTAAATTGACATAATTTAATTCCTATGCCTATGGATAACTCGTGATACTATGGAGTCCATAACACCCCCCCCCCCCCCCCCCCCCCCTCCCCCTGGAGAAAGAGCTTGTCCTCAAGCTCAAAGTATGGGTAGAGGGTGCAAAACGCTGCTAATGGCTCCCATGTTGTGTCACTGGGGTCAGCATCTGCCCATTGCACTAAGATCTCCCACTCACCCTGAATACGGCGAGTTTGTAATACCTATGCCGGGGTAGAAAGTACACATCCCTCATGGAGTGGGGGCAGCGGGGTGTGAAGCAAAGGCGAATCACCTTGGAAGGCCTTTAATTGTGAGACATGAAAGACGTTGTGAATTCTAGCCTCTGGTGGAAGATGCAATCTGTAGGCCATTGTCCCAATGCGGTCCATCACCTGAAAGGGACCATAATATTTTGGAGAGAGCTTGTGACGTTTGGAAGCTGTCAACAACAACTGCCTGTAGTGTTGGAGACGCAACCAAACATAATCTCTAGGAGAAAAGAAGACTTCCCGGTGCTTCTTGTCATAATATTTTTTCATAGAATGTTGTGCCTCCTGTAGATGAGTGCGCACCTCAGTGATGAATGTCTCTCTTTCCTCTAATGCTTGGTCCAAAGTTGCGACTTTAGAGGCCCTTGGTTCATAGGCTAAAAGACGGGGAGGTTCTCTACCATATACCACCTTGAATGGGGTTGTGCCGAGTGCACTATGGTAGGAGGAGTTGTAACATAACTCAGCCCATGCGAGCCACTTAACCCACCTCTTGGGTGAGTCCCCCACAAAACAGCGGAGATACATTTCAATGGTTCTGTTGACGACCTCTGTCTGACCATCAGTTTGCAGATGGTAAGCTGAAGAAAAGGCTAACGTTGTGCCCTGTAACTTGAAGAGTTCTTTCCAAAAGGTACTTGTAAAGATTGCATCCCTATCACTGGTAATTTGTTATGGT
Source organism: Aristolochia californica (assembly GCF_029961685.1). Classification (NCBI taxonomy): domain Eukaryota; kingdom Viridiplantae; phylum Streptophyta; class Magnoliopsida; order Piperales; family Aristolochiaceae; genus Aristolochia; species Aristolochia californica. The sequence continues at coordinate 27,780,361 of NW_027181782.1, read as the reverse complement.
CCTGGGTTAAGTACCTATGTCTTCCGCTCCTAACAGGCCGGTCTTTTGGGTAGTATTGGCTAGGTGCTTAACATTTGGTATCAGAGCAGGCGCTACGTCTTGACTTCGAGTCCCAGCGGCCGCGTGCGCAGGTGGACCGCAAGCCCCTGGCGTGACCCCTGACCCGGTCACGTTGCTGTGTTAATGCCGCCGTGGTCGTCGGCTCGGGCGGGCGGGGTGTGATGTTATGGTCCTGGGTTAAGTACCTATGTCTTCCGCTCCTAACAGGCCGGTCTTTTGGGTAGTATTGGCTAGGTGCTTAACATAATTGAATTAGGCATCCCATATAAGCGGACAATGTTATCCATAAAAAGTTGAGCGACCTGAGTTGTAGTGTAAGGATGCACTAGAGGAATGAAATGCCCATATTTAGAGAAACGATCCATCACTACAAAGATAACAGATTTACCCGACGAAGAGGGAAGTCCATCTATGAAGTCCATAGAAATATCAGACCAGACCTGTGATGGAAGCTGAAGTGGTTGGAGCAACCCCGCTGGACTTAATGTTTCAGCTTTATTCTGTTGACAAGTCTGACAAGCAGCCACATAATCAGCAATACTGCGCTTCATGCCCCTCCAATAAAATTCTCTACTGATCCGGAAATATGTTTTCTGTCGCCCCTCATGTGTACTGTCATGGAAGGAGGCTAAAATGCTGTTAATCAGAGGGGATGTGTGGAGTAGAAAAATTCTTTTTTTGTAGAGGACGAGATTGTCTTGAACCCTCCAATGTGGTGCCGCTGTCCCCTGCTGGATATCCTGGCATAAGGAGATAATATCCGGGTATTGTTGTGCCTCTTCCCATATAGAATCCAACAAGAGAGCTCTGGGTTGACTGATGGCGTTTAATTGCGGCTCTAGAACGTCCAGATGAGATAAGGCATCAGCCCCTACATTCAAACTGCCTGGTTTATACTCGACAAAAAAGTCAAACCCCATAAGCTTACTTAACCAATGCTGTTGTGGTGAAGTAGTGAGACGTTGCTCAAGAAGATACTTGAGGCTGCAATGATCAGTGCGAATAAAAAAATAACGTCCCCATAGATAAGGGCGCCAATGTTGTATAGCTTTCGCCGATCCGATCAATTCCCTCTCATAAGCTGCCAACTTGTGGTGGTGTTGGCCCAGTTGACGGCTAAAATAAGCAATCGGGTGGCCATGTTGGTGCAACACTGCGCCAATACCGCCCCCCGAAGCATCACATTCCACTACAAAGGTCTCCTCAAAGTCGGGGAGCTGCAAAACTGGGGCTGATGATAAGGCGTCTTTCAATTGCTGAAAGGACTGAGTTGTTGTCTGTGACCAGGTAAAAGCATTTTTCTTGAGGAGATTGTTGAGCGGAGCTGCAAGCTGGCCATAGCTACGAATAAATTTTCTATAATATCCAGCTAGGCCCAAAAATCCTCTTAAGACTGTAATAGATGTAGGAATAGGCCAATCTGTGACCGCCTGTATCTTACTCTGGTCTACCTTCACCCCCGATGCTGAAATAACGTGGCCCAAATATGCCACTTCTAATGTGCCCATATAACATTTTGACCTATTTAAACCCAAATGATGTGAATGTATAAGAGAAAATACCTGGTGAAGGTGCTGAAGATGTTCTTCCCAGCTGTTGCTATAGACCAAAATATTGTCAAAAAATACCAATACATATTTTCTTAAGAGAGAAGAAAATACCTCATTCATGAGGGGCTGGAAGGTAGAAGGTGCATTTGACTGACCAAATGGCATTACGAGGAATTCAAAATGGTCGTGATGCGTGCGGAACGCTGTTTTCTCCACATCTGATGGATGAACTTGGATTTGATGATAGCCAGATTTCAAATCGATTTTAGTAAAAATAGTAGCTCCATGTAGCTCGTCTAACAGCTCGTCCATCACTGGAATAGGAAATTTATCTTTAATCGTATGGGCATTGAGTTGTCGGTAATCCACACAGAACCTCCATGACTTATCATGCTTGCGGACTAGTAATACTGGTGACAAAAAAGGAGACCTGCTGGGCTGAATAATACCCTGTGCTAACATCTGTTGGCACTGCCTTTCAATCTCATCCTTCTGTATGTGAGGGTAACGATATGGACGCACCACTACCGGCTCGGTACCTGTTTTCAAACGGATACGGTGATCACAGTGCCTAAGTGGCGGTAAGGCAGTAGGGTCCTAAAAGATATCTTCAAATTCTTTAAGTAAGTGAGATAACTTACATGTGTTGGTGGATTGGACTTGGGCAACCTGTAGTTCGCAGGTGAGTGGTGCTTGTGTGCCATGCAATATAATCTGATGTTGGTCCTCTATAAAAGACATGATTAGAGCTTGGAAATCCCATAATATTGGTCCCAACAATTGTAGCCATTTAATTCCTAGCACCAAATCGAATCCTGATAGTGGAATCACCAGAAAATCTGCAACAAATGCATATCCCTCAATATCAAAATGTGTGGTTGGTGATATGCCTACATTAGTAATTTTAGCCCCATTGGCTACTGATACAGAAAGACCAGTCTGCTGCTGTACTACTAACCCAAGTTGTTCTGCCGCCTGCTGACTAATGAAATTATGTGTACTGCCTGAGTCAACTAAAGCCAATAACTGTAAATGATGTAATTGGGTTTTAACCTGCATTGTGCTGGAACTGCGTAGACCAATCATAGCACGAAGGGAAATCTCTGGATCTTCTTGGTCAGTTTCCACAATTTCCTCCGCTAGTGGTATTTCTTCTCCATCCTCCCACAGACATATACTGAATAATCGTTTGCAGTGGTGTCCAATGACATACTGTTCATCGCAATTAAAACAGAGGCCCTTGGCCATTCTCTGGTCCATTTCCTGTCTAGTCAGTTTTTTGAAGTAAGGAGCAGGTGGAGCCGAATTAGAGATGTCTGGGCGTGGGGCTGTACTGTCTCTAAATCTTGGAGGGCCAGAGGAAGGGTTTGGCGCTGAGGCATTGTCCCTCCCTGGCCAAGCTGGTTTGCTGACCAGTGACTCCTTTAGAACACGCTGCTTGTGCTCAATTGCCCTGTCTAAATTCATAGTGTGGTCTAAATCTGTAGGAGCATGTAATTCAACTTCTAAACGCAGAGCTTTTGTCAAACCAGCGGTAAAAATATGAACATACTGTGTGTGGCTAACAAACTGGTTTGCTCGGGCTAACCTTTCCTGGAAGGTCTTTTGGTACACCTCTAGTGTTCCAGTTTGTTTGTAATTGATTAATTCTCCCAATGGATTGCTACTAGCTGGAGGACTAAATCTCATCATGCAAGACTGTCTAAAAGTTGCCCAATCCTGAACCACTTGGTCATTTCGGAATTGGTGGTACCATAGAAGCGCTTCATCGAGCATGTGGTAGGCGGCCAAATACACTTTCTCATCCGTAGGTGTTTTTTGATGGTAAAAGAATTGATCACACTTGGCTAACCAAATCAAAGGGTCCTTAGACCCATCATACGTAGGAAAGTCAAGTTTTAAATACCTGGGCACAGTGTTTGGTCCTTGAACAGCAGGCCCCAGATGGGGATGGTGTTGACGCATTGGTGGTTGTGGGGGAGGTGGTGGGTGGAATGGATGGTGGTCGGCCGGTGGAGAGTAGGCAGCTGGACGTTGGGCTCGTGTATCATGGTCCTCTTGTCACCGGAGGAGAGCTTGGATGGCAGCATCCATTGATTTTATTGCCTCACGCAAATCAGAGGTTGTTTGACGCACCTCTTCCAGGGCATGAGCGTGGTTATCTGTTCTCTGCCTAGTATCTTCCACTAACTGTCTCAAATCGTCATGGGAAGAGGAATCCCCAAGGGTGGACCTATCTGATACCAAGATGTTAGGTTCTTCCCTTGCCATGGATCGAGTCACCCTTCTTTTCTCTCTTCCCTCCATGGATGATCTTGACATTGGAAGAGAATTCTTGTTTCTTGAGCGAGTAATGGTGGAACTCAATTAGAACGAAGGAGCTTTGGAGGAAGCTCAACCTTGGACCTCAAAGGGAGAATCCGACCTTGACCTCTGAGGGAGAATCAGACCTGTAAAATATAATTTTCTCAATACTTGCCTCTCTTTTCCTTCACGTCCCCCTAAATAGGGTTGAGGACGAAAATACAAGATGACCCATAGGTCAAGTGGTTCACACCACATTACACTGAACCAACCCAAAGTAAACCAAACCGAATTGAAATTACATGAAAAGTAAATTGACATAATTTAATTCCTATGCTTATGGATAACTCGTGATGCTATGGAGTCCATAACAACCAAGTCATTAGGTGTTGTGTACCTGAGCAAGACTTTGCCAACATTCTTCAATTTTGTCATTCCCACGCATGTCGTGGACATTTTGGTGCTAGAAAGACCATGGCTAAAGTCTTGCAATGTGGTTTCTATTGGACTTCATTATTTAGAGACGCCTATGAGTTTTGTCGTGTGTGTGATAGATGCCAATAGACTGGTTATTTGTCTAGGAAGAACATGATGCTTCTTAACCCCATTCTTATTGTTGAATTATTTGATGTGTGGGGTATTGACTTCATGGGTCATTTTCCTGTCTCGTTTGGCTATCAATACATCCTTGTTGTTGTTGAATATGTTTCTAGATGGATTGAAGCTATTGCATGTAAGACAAAAGATCACAAAGTGGTGGTAAAGTTTTTAAAAGAAAACATCTTTAATCGGTTTGGTACACCGAGAGCGATCATCAATGATGGGGGATCTCATTTTTTTAATAGAGCATTTGTGACCTTGTTGAAGAAATACTCCATCACTCATCAGGTGTCCACTCCATCCCACCCGCAAACTTGTGGTCAAGTGGAAATCTCTAATAGGGAGATCAAACGGATTTTGGAGAAGTCGGTTTGCTTTGATAGGAAAGATTGGTCCACTCGATTGGACGATGCTTTATGGGGCTATCGAACCGCTTATAAGACTCCTATTGGGATGTCTCCATTTCGCCTAGTGTTTGGAAAAGTATGTCATCTACCTATTGAGCTTGAGCATAGAGCTTATTGGGCCAGTAAGGCTTTGAATTTTGATTTGGCTCAAGCGGATGAGGAGAGGAAATTGCAATTGAATGAGTTAGAGGAGATACGTCATGAGACTTATGAGAATGCCAAACTGTATAAAGAGCGAACAAAGCTTTTACATGATAAATCTATTTTTTGTAAGTCTTTTACTTTTGGGTAGAATGTTTTACTTTATAACTCCCGATTGCATTTGTTTCCAGGGAAGCTGAGATCTAGGTGGTCAGGTCCATTTGAGATTACACAGGTGTTTCCTCATGGCGTTGTTGATATCTGCAATCACGGAGACGGGTCGATCTTCAAAGTTAATGGTCAGAGGCTCAAACCGTATCTTGACAATGTCCCCACACTGGAGGAGGTGATGGTGATTTTCTTGGAGGAACCTATCCATTCATCTTGATTGTGTCAGAGTCTTGCTTATGACTATAAACTTAGCACATTGTGGGCAATCCACACGTTTTTATCCCATTGTACATTACAGTTTTTATTTTTGGTTTATTCATTCTTATTGGGATAACCTTTGGTGTACTCTGGTCTTGATTGATTGGAGGTCCCCCGACGATGCCGGCCCCATCATGGACTCGGGGCACTCTCTTGCCGGCTGAGAGCATAAATGGTTCTGGTAGTCGATGACCAAACTTTTCGTCCCTAGTTTGAGAGGTCTGTACTCAAACAACCGTTCTGGGATTGATCAGTTCGAACTTGAAGTATTGAATGAAACCTTTAGTGAGTAACTCAAGGACTTGTGTTCAGCGTGTGATTCCTGCTGCCTTCAGTGGCCAGTCACACAGAGATTTCTTCAAAGTGTGATATGGGATAGCAGGTTTTATCTACAGATGATTACCTATGGGTATGACTGATACAAGTAAACCTTCTTAGAGGGAGACTATGTATCATTCCTGGGGGTCTTTATTGACTCTTCGGTATTAATGTTGATGACCAAACACATATGGTCCCACCTATGGATTTAGGAGCCCTGAGGGAGCTTAACCCTTACTCTACTGGAGTATAACCAGCTAAGTTGTGAGTCAACTGGAGAATAATCAAATATTTTAGTGATTGTTAGTTGGTTTGTTTGATGATGTGCCATGCTCTAGGTTTGGGGGTGTTTGCTGATATCTCTTTTCCTTACACTATTTTGGCTTTGCTTTACTTCTTGTGTGCCCATGGATCATGTGCTTTCCATGAGTTTTATTATTATTTAGCTATTATTCCTTTTTGTAGTCGTTCTGGTGTTTTAACTTTTCCCCATTGAGGACAATGTCAGGTTTAGGTTTGGGTGGGGGGCGGGGGGGAGGAACTACTCTTTTATGTCTTAACAATGATTTTCTTTTGATTTTTGTTCGTGGTTTTCAAATTACTCCCCTTAGTATGTGGTTAACTTTAGTAGAGTTAAAATAAGTTTCTAAAATGTGTTTCAAATTATTTTTTAAAACTGTGTAGAATATGCATATTAGAATTCTGATATCATTTGTTGTGATCCATGGGAATTCAGTGGGTTAACTTACTATTGCATTAGACTTGGAACTTAGTTGCAAAAAAGAACATGTAAATCTAGTGTTGATCTATGTTAGTCTAAATAGTCTTGTATGCCTATTTGATCTTATTCTTTTTATATCTCAGTGAAATTATTTGTTGTAATGTATGAATGCAAATGGAAATGCTCTTGCTTGCAAAAGGCAGAAAACCTCAGAAACAGCCTAAGCAAACCCAGGGACATACACCAGAACTGTCGGTTACTTAAAAAATAAGTGCATGTGCAGTGAGGATGAATACAAAATGGTGGTAATACCAAAAGTATTCAGTAAAAAAAAAACATTATGCTGGTAATAGCGAAAAATGGGTTTAAATCTGGAAGCAATGAGTTTCCTTAACTTTGATGATGAATTCTAAGTTGAAAGAAGTTGCAGGTTGAAATATATATACTTCTTGTGTGAGATTGTCAGACAACAAGCATACTCTACTATTCTCTCTTAATTGTGATTTGACCAGGATTTTATTGTTATCTGTTGCCTCTTTGTTCTGTTGAAGTAATTGCTTATGGGTCACATTGGTTCAGGTGGAGTAACAGTGGATTGATAATGTGTTATATTTTACACAGGTTTTCAAATTGAGCAGGGTTTCAAAGGATTTCAAACATTTTACGATACTAAGTGTTAGTCATATGCTAATGAGGAGTAGATTTTCTTTAGTTTTATTTTTATATTGTTGATTTAGATGAATTTTGTGGGTAATTCATGCAAACCCACACGAGACATGACTTGTCCACTACCGTAAAGTAAGGGTTTAACGGCTTGTTGCATACACTAAATGCAATCGTGCTCTCTACGAAATTGGCATTTTGTTTTCCTAGGATTAATTTTGGTTCAGTTGTTGTTTTGCTAGGGACTAGTAAAGATTTAGGTTTCGGGGTGTGATAGATGCCAGATTCTGACATGAGAACTACGTTAATTATAATAGAATAGCCCTTATAATTGTGTTATAAGTGGTTATTTATCAATTTCCAAATGAAACATGCATTTACAGAATTTGGCATTAATCACTGCTTATATTGCATATTTTTCTCTCCTGAATTATATTTCATTGCTTTTAGGGTTTATTTCTACCTGAAATGATTTTTATGGATTCAATTATGGAATTTCAGGAGAATTTTGTGTGGAGAAGGAGATATTTACAAAAATGCCATTTATGAAAGGGAGAGGTATTTTTAGGGCGAAATCGATTTGAGGGGGGAAAGAGAGCTTGAGAGAGTCTCAAGCCGGCCGCCAACCGAAAGAAGAGAGACCCGAGAGGGCGCCCTCCAGTCATCGTTCGCCGCGTGCCATCGTCGTCCACCATCGACCGGCAACCGAGGAGAGCTCGAGAGAGTCTCCATCACGGCGAGTTTGACACTGCCATTTCCTGCTCGCCAAGAAGAAAGGTGACCCGAGAGGGCTCCTCCGGCGTCGATTCCACATTCCGACCATCCTCCGGCGTCAATTACGTATTTCTGACCACTTCCTGAGCCTAGTCCGACTCCGACTGAGACTCGAGAGAACCGGTCAGAGGATTTTGCTTCCATTCCATCTTCCGCTGCACCACCTCCCTCGGGGGATTTCGATTCCTCTTTGCCAGCGTCGTCTCCACTTCCGGCCGCTCGCTATTGCAATCCAAAGCCCTTAATTTCTGGAAATCGCAGCAACCGTGAGAACGGAATTGCTGCCTGAACGAGAGGATGAAGAAGGGGAGTAATCCATAATTTTGTAATTTAATTAGTTTCCTATAGTTTGAACTTAGGTTTTGAATGCATTTTAAATTTTATTTGAGAATTGATGTTTATTGAATATTTGTTTTCTGAATTTTCTGAGTAATTAGCTAGTTAGGGCAGGATTATAATTTAGGTTTATCCGATCTCTGTCCTTAACTCTAGGCGCCCGAGAGGGGCAAGACGCAAGGATTGAGAATCCGGATTCGTGGTTACGTGGCACTCGAAAGAGGCACAAATCACTGTAAAATCTAGAGTTGACGTTTCCTATTGTGAAAGTAGTTAATTAGATCATTGCTTGATAATTTAGGATAGAATCAATGTTTAGTTCAGATAATTCATCATATTTGGTTAGGCTAGTTGACTGAAGAATACACAAAATTCAGTCCTCCCTTCGGATATGACCCTCGCTTCCCACTAGAGTACATGAACGATTTGCCGCTTGCGTGGTATAAAAGTCGATGTAATTAAATTTCACATCACCCATCCCGATCATGGAGGAGCTCCTGGATGAATTACATGGTTCATGGGTCTTCGCTAAACTAGATTTATGCTCGAGATATCATCTGCTTCATATGCACCCATCCGACATTGAGAAGACGTCCTTCCGCACACATCATGACCATTTTGAGTTTGTGGTTATGTTCTTTGGGTCAAATGCCCCATCCACTTTTCAAGCACTGATGAATGAGGTATTTAGCAACTATCCTCGAAAATTTGAACTTGTTTTTTTTTATGTTATACTCATATACAACAAGTCCGAGGAAGAGCATTTAGCACATTTACGGATAGTTTTTGAATTGTTACGAGCCCACTAGCTCTATTTGAATAAATCTAAATGATCCTTTGTAGAGTCACATGTCGCCTATCTCGACCATATTATATCCCATGCGGGGGTCACTATTGATCCTCAGAAGATTCAGGTAATTCATGATTGGCCATAGGCTCTGTTTTGCTCAGCTTTGAGAGGATTTTTGGGCCTAGCCGGATACTGTCGCAAATTCATTAAGAATTATGGACCTTTGGTGGCACCATTGACCAGTCTCCTCAAGAAGAATTCCTTTATTTGGAATGATGAGGCCACACAATCCTTTGAGGCCCTCAAACTAGCTCTGGCCTCCACACCCGTGCTACAACTTCCAAATTTTGAGGAATTATTTGTGGTAGAGAGAGACACATCTGGTGGTGGCATTGGGGCCATCTTACAGTAGTAGTCCCACCCAATTGCATATTTCAGTAGGCAGTTGGCCGCACGACATCACAAAATGGTAGTGTATGAAAGGGAATTAATTGGGTTAGTCAAGGTTGTCCAACATTGGCGACCTTACTTATGGGGTCATGCATTTCTCAACCATACTGATCATTACAGCCTTAAATTCTTACTTGAACAACACCCATGACTTTTCCATAGCAACACTGGATCAGTAAGTTGATGGGATTTGATTTTTCAGTCGAGTACCATTCGGGAAGATTAAACAAGGTAGTGGATGCCTTGTCATGGCATTTTGAACACCAACAGCTCATATATGAGATCAGCCATCCTCTTTTCCTCATACTAGACTTGGTGAGAGAGGCTCATGCCACTCTTCTTGTCCTACAGGAGCTACACAAAAAAATTACAAAGGGGACAATGGATTCTAAGTGGTCTGTCCAGGATTCCCTTATTTGCTACAAAATGTGGATTTATCGATCACACACTTTCGAGTTGATTCCAGCCATCATCTTTGCCTACCATGACAGCACACATGAAGGTATCCAGAAAATATTGCAGCGTGTTCGAGCAAATTTTTATTGGAAAGCCATGAAGACCACCATAGCCACATATGTCTCAGCATGTCAAGTATGTCAATGCAACAAAGCCGACCACTTAAGTCCAGCCGGGCTTCTTCAACCTCTCGCACTCCCTACACATGTCTGGGCCGATATTTTGATGGACTTTGTAGAGGGTCTTCCCTTATCAGCTGGCAAATCACTATTATTTGTGGTGGTCGATCGGTTCTCCAAGTATGCGCATTTTATTCCTATGGCTCATCCATATACATTATCACGAGTGGTACAGACCTTCCTTGAGCAAATTATCTGCTTGCATGGCATTCCAGAATCAATTGTCAGTGATCAGGATGCGGTATTTACCATCACTTTCTTGCTGGAAATTTTTCATTTGAGTGGTACAAAGTTGAAATTTTCCTCCTCATATCATTCCTAGACAGATGGCCAACCGAGGTGGTTGACCGTATCGTCGAAATGTATCTACGGTGCCTTGTGGGCGATGATCCGAAACACTGGATTCAATGGCTACCATGGGCTGAATATTGTTACAACACTTCATTTCACTCCACCTTGCAATCCACTCCTTTCTGGGTTCTATATAGTAGGGATCCCCCTCGGCTCCTCTCTTATACTCTAGGGTCCACCCGCGTGGACGCCATTGATCAGGCACTCATGGATCACAATCAGGTATTAAAGAATATTACAGCTCACCTCTGACACGCTCAGGTTTGTATGAAAATTTTCTAAGAAAAGGGACAACGAGATATCTCGTATGAGGTAGGGGACTACATTTGGTTATGACTCCAACCGTACCGACAACATTTCATTGCCAAACCACCATGCCATAAGTTGTCACCCAAGTACTTTGGGCCTTTCTTCATTATTCGGAGCAGGGGACCAGTGGCCTATCAACTACAATTTCCAGCCACAGCCAAGCTGCATGATGTGTTTCATGTATCCCTACTAAAACCATATACGGGCTCACCCCCACAACCACTTCGCTCCTTTCTTCGGTGAACAATAGACACATCATCCTTACACCAACAGCGGTGTTACGAGCACGATTGGTTAATGACCAGTGGGAGATTCTAGTCCAATGGACTGCCACTGAACCAGACATAGTGACATGGGAATAGTTGGACACCTTCAAACAGGTCTACCCCACTTACGAGCTTGAAGACTTGCTCTTTCTCCAAGGGGAGGCAGATGTTGAGGACTCAATAGCTAACTAAGTCATACAATGGAGACACACTGAGTCACAAAGTTAATAGCAGAGTTAATAGCTCTCTTTCCATAATGTTTTAAATTCGTTTTTATGCATTATTTAAGTTAATTGCCATAGGGGCAGAATTGTAATAATTAACCCTAAAACTATGGTTGGCGTCAACCCTACTTAGAGGGCAAGGAGAATGAAAAAGGGGAAGCATTGAATTAAGTTAAACATGGTTTGGATTTCAATCAGAGGCTTTAACCTTCCATCCATTACCAGCAGCCATAGAGGGTCTCTTCCTCTCTTTCCGAGCCAGGTTTGAGGCTTCTCCATCACCACACTACAAGCAGCCACAATTCAGATGTTCTCAGCCTCAAGGCCAGCAAGAAGCAAGGTTAGGCCCCCTAACCTCTGGTCCAAGGACTGTCCAAGTTAGAGGGTTGCAGCCCCTAACCCGAGCAGCAGCAAGAGGGTTCCAAACCCTCTCTTCCGTGATCAAAAGGGGAACCTTTCCCTTCCTGTCCGAGCAGTAACAGCAAGGGCCCTCTGCCCTTACTGAGAAAAACAGCCGAGCCCCTCAAAGGAGGCTGCTTTCTTCCTACCCGAGACCTAGCCAAAGAAAGGAATCTCCTTCCCCATCCTTACTGAGACAGCATCTCTCTTACAGTGCTGGATTCACAAATCCCACACCGAGTTACTCGATCCATGGCTAGGGACCATAACACAAGGTGGCTTGATTTGGGGGGGGGGGGGGGGGGGGGGGGGGGGGGGGGGGGGGTGGCGGGCTCTAATTTGGTTTTTTACAATTTAAATTTAAGTGTATGAAAATAAAATAAAATAATTTAAAAAAATCAAATGTACAAGACAATAATGCCAATTTTTTTGTTATTGATGTTCTCCTATTGGTATTCATCACCCAAGAACCCATGCTTTGGGAATTCCATTAATATAAGCTCTATTAACTTGGAATTGCACAAACGATATTTTGGCTCTTTTGTAAGCCTTGTGGATGCTCAAATACACAATTACAACAAATCTTGCTTGAGATTAAGCTAGATTCTAGCTCTAGCAAGCTCTTCAATCTAGATTGAAGGTGTTGTTGGATTTAGGATCCCATGATGTTAAACAAAGAAAAACTAGATTAAGGGCAGATGAAGCCAAAGAGGAAGAGAGAAGAGAAGAGAGGAGGAGAAGAGAGAGTGGATGGCTTGGTGAGAGAGATTGAGAGCGAGGGCAGGAGGATTTAGGTTGTTAAGTGACGCTCCTAAACCTCCCCCTAATCATCTATTTATAATAGTAAAAAGTTAACTAATTAGATCAATACCCTTTACCCTAAGAAGGGTGGAAAAGGGGCAGGAAGATAAGAGATTTTACATCAATTCCACTATAAGTAGATTACTTCTTCCAACACTGTCCTTCAAGCTGGGGGTGAACAAATATCATATATACCCAGCCTGATGCATTTAGTGGTTTGAATCTTGGATGTGACTGACTTTGTAAGGGTGTTTGCAACCTGCCCTAGAGATAAAACATGTTTGAGAGATATAATGCCAACTTGTAATTTTTCGCGTACAAAATGAAAATCTACCTCCATATGAAATATTCTCTCATGGAAGACTAAATTTAAAAGCAATGTGGCTGGCTGTGTGACTGTCACAATGTAGTTCCATGTATGCTCCTTTGTGGGAACCTTATTTCGTGAGGAGGGATATGATCCATAGAAGCTCACTAACTACATGGGTTGTGGCTCTTTATTCTACCTCGACACTGGACCTTGCAAAAATATTTTATATTTTACTCTTCAACGTGATCAAGTTTTCTCGAACTAAATTGCAATACCGTAAAGTATACTTCTTGTCATCAGGTGATCCGACCGCATTGTTAAGTTGTGGAGCCTAAACGCTGAGTTGATCGGGGATCCTATCCATATTTAAGTAAGGGGAAGACAAACTTAAAAGAAAGAAAGATGTGTTGAAGTAATGACAATGATGGATGCCCTAATCTGTTTTGCCATTGTCATGCCACTAGCTGAGAAATAAAAGCTACAGTAACTTGAGGCAAATTTAAGTAGTAGAGCCCCCCTTTTTCGTGGCCTCCACCAATCACCTATTTCATCACTAGATCTGAAAAAAATAGAAGGAGAAAAAGTGATAGAACAATTAAACATCTTGGTTTGAGATTCGTTTGCTATGGTAACAAATTTATCTAGTAAAGATGGAGACAAAGAATGTAAAAGACTTTTATTACCTAAAGAGGTGGAAGTGAGTGTGGGTACCATCAAAGTTTTCAGCCTTAGCAATAGCTCAAAGTCATCATCAAGATTGTCTTCTTTCCTTTCATTGACTAAGATTTTTGTTCCTTTTTTTAGTATTATTAATCGAGGCCTAATTAGCAATAGCCCAATCTGGCTTAGCATGAAGTTTCCAACAAGTATCAATTGGATGATTCAATCCTCCACAATAAGTGCATAATCTTTAAATCAGTCCTTGAGGAGCTAAATCCAAATCTACCACCTCTCTCTCTATCTCCTTTAGAGTTCCTACAACAACCTCTATTAGTTGAAGTTGTACCTCTATTACCAGAGTACATAGCTGAGGATATTTCAACATGAGGAGTGTTAGAGGGGTTTGGGATCCAAAGTAATGTGACACTTATATCATCAAAGAAAGGAAGTGTAGTGTGTTAATTTTTGGAGCCTGTTGAATTTATGGAAAAGAGAAATACTTCATTGACTTCAATAACTTGTTGTAATCAGACTACATGAACCTCAATTTATAATAGAGGAAGGTAGTAGAGTCCAATTACAATAAAACTATCCTTGTCCCAATTACACCCAAACTTTAACACTTAAAGATAAGTCCTAACATAATTAAATAACTCAATATAGATAAAAGACAAACATAACTCAAACTAAAACTCTTCTTTGACGTGACCATAAGATATGATACTTTTGTGAGTCTTTCTTGATCTTCCAACTTATGTGATAAGAATGCCAGCTCATGGTAATCATTGTGGGTCCTACTTCTTATGGTCTTGGGCCCATCTTGTGGGTCTTCTTTGGTCGTGTGGCCCATCTTATAATACTCTTATATATGTGGGCCTTCCTTGGTCGTGTGGGCTTGGGCCCTATCTTCCAATACTCTCCCTCAAGTTGGGGTGAGAGAACAACATGAAATCCCAGCTTGCTGCAAATGATGTATAAAATATTTTTGTATAAAATGGCACATCTTCCAATATGCCTTCATCTTCTAACACTCCTCCTCACGTTGTTGCGTCCTTCCATGAGGCCTTGCGGTATAATATAAGTGACAGTAAAAATCACTCCTAGCTGGTAAGCCATTGCTTCATACTCTAGTCCTAATGCTGGATGTATGGTACACTCCGTCTTCTATCAGTAGTGTGTCTATCAGCATTGCTCTGAAGTGTCCACCATCGTGTCCCTTCACAGGACAATGACTCTCAAGTGGTAGGAGACATAAAAGCCATTACATGGGGGGGGAGGAGTTGGGATACCATATCGTAGATGTAATAATAAGTTCCTCCGTCCTGGTTTTCCAACCATGATATTTTTTGACGGGGTCAAATAAATGATGGTATGAGGCCACCTCTTCTTCAATAATAATGTCCCCAAAGAGACATAATAGCAGCAGTTGTATATAACACGACCATCTTCCAACACATATAACACGAACCAAATAATAAACTTCGTAAAAGAACCCATGAAATAATCGGATATAAAATTTATTCTTTGATGCACAAACTTCATCTTTTGTGTACCCCCTTTCTTTAATATTTTGGTCACACAAACTTATCCACAACATGAGGAATAAAATACCTCTTTCTTGTACTTCTTCTATTTCTCCCCCTCAAGCTGGGATCCCAGCTTGAACCAAATATCTTAGATGTAGCAATAAGCCCAAATAACAGAGATGTATAAATAAGCCCTTAAACCAGGGAGAAGTGAGATATTTTCTGATATATCAACTCAAAAGTGACGCAAAACAATTGGCATAAATTCGGATTTTTCAATACAACAGAATACCTATATGACCTTTGATTCTTCCAATGCGAATATATCTTAAAATATAGATCGTATTGACATAAAAAATTTCCTTCTAAAACTAGACTTAAACACCTTTCATCCAAGTATAACTTCAATTCATAAAATATAGTTATCAGAAGATAAATAATCTGATAGATTTTTGTCTCTGTCATTTGGCCGAATGAAGCACTTTTTCTCCTTTTTTTCCAGAATGACCATTGATTCTTCAAAGATCAATATCTCCTTATAAAAATATCATATCGAGAATTGGTTGAATATGTAAGAAAATAGACTTACGGATCTTTATTTTGATATTTAATTCTCCTTATAAAGTATACTTCTTGGTAGCATAAAATACCTCGGAATTTGAAGTTTTCTATTGTAGCTCGAACCTCTTTTTCTATCTGACCTTTGCGGCTTCAAATATCGATTTCTCTTTGTAGATAACTCAGATAAAAAATTGGCTGAATAGGTAAAAGAATAGACTTACAGATAATTCTTTTACTATATATTTATCCATGTAAAGTCTAGTTCTTGATAGCAAAACATACCTCAGAATCTAAAGATTGTTGCTGTTGCTCGAACCTTTTGTAATCTGACCTTTGCTCCTTCAAATATCGATATCTCCATGTAGATAACTCCGATTGGAACAAATCATTTTTCTTTGAAAATAGACTCATATTTATTTCCGTAAATATATAATTTTAAATATTAAAAACTAAATATAGAGGTGAAAGACGTAGAGAAATGTACGGGTGTAGGGACAGAAAAAAATAACTACAAACCTAGACCTAGGGTTTAGGGTTTAGAGATAAGGATCACATTACCTCCGTGAGTTGACCAAGTCAACTCACAGAACCTACTCTGATACCATGTTGAATTTATTGAAAAGATAAATGCTTCATTGACTTCAATAACTCTTTGTAATCAAAGTACATGAACCTATATTTATAATAGAGGAAGGTAATAGAGTCCAATTACAATAAAACTATCCTTGTCCCAATTACACCCAAACTCTAACACTTAAAGATAAGTCCTAACATAATTAAATAACTCAATATAGATAAAAGAAAAACATAACTCAAACTAAAACTCTTCTTTGACGTGACCATAAGATAAGATACTTTTGTGATCCTTCTTCATCTTTCAACTTATGTGATAAGGATGTCAGCTCATGGTAATCATTGTGGGTCCTACTTCTTATGGTCTTGGGCCCATCTTATGGGTCTTCTTTGGTCGTGTGGCCCATCTTATAATACTCTTATATATGTGGGCCTTCCTTGGTTGTGTGGGCTTGGGTCCTATCTTCCAACAGAGCCTAATTGACGCCCTATGTTGAGTTGGTCGCAGATATACCTGTGTGGTGAGGTAACCGTCCACCCCAACCAGTCCATGATATATTAGCTGTTATTTCATTAAGGGCAGTTTGGGAATTTCACTCTTGTAATGTGGTTGTCCTAATTTTCTCTTTATAATTGAGGGGTCACGCTATTAGGATTTTAATCATCTTATACCGAGGAGCATCTCAAGTTGCAACCTAAGAGGTTAGGGAGAAACACTTGAAAGTGTGCGATTTCTCTTGTAAAGTATTTCATATTCATAGTGGATTACTGTAGTGGCGGAAAACAGGACATAGACTCACCTTGAGGCTAACCTGTATAAATCTTGTTGAGTTGCTTTTTTGTGGTTGTTTTTTTCCTTTCTTCCACATTTATTATTATTGCTCTCATTAGTTTGGAATTAGGGCATCTAATTCCTAACAATTTGCATTTGAAAATTCTTCATTATTGAAATGACCATAACATTTATATACAACTCTCTTGCTTGGAGATCTTTTTAAATATATGACAATCTTTCCAAAGTTTGCCAATGAGTAAATTGTGGTTTGTGCATATACTGACTAACCACACTTACTGCATATGACATGTCTAGTCTAGTCCAGTGACATAAATGAGTTTCCCCACAAGTCTCTGATATATCCCCACTTCAACATCTTCACTGGAGCCATCACATAACTTTGTATTAGCATCCATATGAGTATCTGTCGGTTGACATCCCCTCATTCATGTGTCCTCTCAAGCAGATCAAGAACATATTTTCTTTGAGATAAGACAATGCCATGTTTTGATTGCAAAACTTCAATACCTAAAATATATTTAATAAGTCTGAGAACTTTTGTTTTAAATTTATTTCATATTTTATTTTTGATATCCTTTATACTTTTAGTATCACTCCCAGCCAAGACAATACCATCCGCATAAACTGCTAGTAATACGATTCTTTTGGAGGTATTCTTTACAAAGACGGAATGATCAACCGAACACCAGTTAAAACCAAATCGAAGTATCACTTGGCTAAATTTATCCAACCAAGCATGAGGAGTATATTTTAAACCATACAACCATTTTTTTCAATCTACATACTAACTCCTCCTCAAACACAAAATCTAGGTGGTTGATGCATATAGACTTCCTCCTTAATGTCACCATTTAAGAAAGTATTTTTCACATCCAAATGAAAATTTGACCAAGAAGAATTTGCAATGGGTGATAGCAAGATACACACTAAATTTAACTTGGCTACCAAGGAGAAAATCTATTCGTAATCAACTCCATAACACTATATTTACCCCTTTGCTACTAAACGGGCCACAAATTATCCAAATAATGCCTCGTGACAAAGACCCATTTACAGCCCACGGATATCTTACCAAGAGGAAGTGAAACCAAAGTCCAAGTCGGGTATTCCCATAAAGCGGTCATTTCCTCTTCCATTACCGCCTTCTATTATGGATATTTCAAGGCCTCGTAATACGACTGAGGAATAAATACAGAAGAAATAGATGCAAGAAAATGGCAACAAAAAATAGACAAACGATGGTGAGAAACAAAATTAGATATAGGATGAGATGTAGAAGGCCAAGTACAAGTCCTAGGTTCCTTAAGCAGAGCAATGGGTGTTAGTAATTAGAAGCCCTAATTCCAAATAAGTGAGAGAAATAATAATAAATGTAGAAGAGGGAAAAAAATGAAGAAAGACAAAAGATTTATACTGGTTTGCCTCAAGGTGAGACTATGTCATGTCTTCTGCCACTACAGTTCCATCATAATGATGAAATAGTTTACAAGAGAAATCTCTTCTCTAAGCTCTCTCGGCAGCAACTGATGATTCTCCTTGATGATCTTACTCCAGGTGATAAAACCCTAACAACGGTGCCCCCAAATATAAAGAGAAAATTAAGGCAATCAGATTCTAAGTGTGAAATCTCCAAACTACCCTTAATGATCCACATACTGACTCAGCGTAAGGCATTAATTAGGCTCCACAACTCAACAATCTCCCACTTGGAGACTAATCCATCATTAATATCTCCTTTGCAATGGCAACAAGTTCTCAATCCTCAAAAGCTAATCTAATGAAGTGATAATACACCTGCATGTGCTTTGTTCTAGCATGATAAATAGGGTTCTTTTCTAAATGAATAACACTCTAACTATCACAATACACCACATTCTTCCCACGCTTGAGAGCTAATTCTTCCCAAAAAGATTGCAACCATACCATTTCTTTGCTTTTCTTCTCCTACATCGTGCTCTTCAACACTCCCTCTCTAGCAAGTGCTTATAACTTCAGCTTGCAATGAAAAGGATTATTGGTCTTATATTTTATTTTGCTGAAAAATAATTCTTCATATATGCAAAAGCTTCAAATTTTGTGTTTCCCATTTATTGAATATTTTGGTCACATAAAAATTACCACAACATGTGGAACAAAATACCTATTTCTTGTACTTCTTTTGCTTCTTCCCCTCAAGCTAGAGATAAAAAGGACATGAAGACCTAACTTAGACAAAACACGATGTAAGAGAAGAAAATCACTTATGGTCATACGACAAAGCTCCATATACCTGTCAAAACGGTCATAGTCTAAAACACACTCAACCCATTTTTATAGACGGAAAAACGACCACACTTTAGGGCACAACAAAGAGACTACTTACTTTTTATGGGTAGCTCAAACACAAATCTCCTCTTGTGTGAAGAACATAATACTTGACTCAAACTGGATGTTGGACACACTTTTATACTTTATAGGTAGTGGGTATAGGCATAAAAGTACAAGATCATAAATTGAAGAAACACTAGAGGAAAAAAAACTTTAACCAAAATGAGGCGACTATACAACACTCATACTTCCAAAGTTGTCATTTATTTTTATTTTTTTTTAAAACTAGGGGAGACTATAATGGCAGAACATAATAAACTTGACCAAGTATAAAAATTTTGGGGTGACCAGAATTTTTCAAAAGATATACAACCAAGTAACAAAACACAAAACTTGAAAACAACATCAAAGCAAGATATTGCATACCTTGAATGAGTACATCATGGAGTGATTAAGTCTGATGAAAAATCTCTCTTTAGTAGAGAAATTTGGCTAAAAACTCAAATTTTAGGAGAGAAAAAACTCAGTTAAAGTCAATTTAAGGAGAGATAATAGGAGAGAAAAAAGAAAAAAATGAGAGATTTTTAGTAGGATTGACCATTGGTACTTCTGATGTTGATATCTCCAAAAATATAGCTTAGAATCACAAACGGTTTCTTGCTCAAGAAACTAAACTCAAATAGTTTAAATTGATACATAATTTGGCATAAAATATTCCTTCTTGAAGATTTATGACTCTTAATTTTCTTTATTCTGTAGCTTGACCCTTGCCTACTCCATTGTTAATATCTTATTAAATATAGATCAAAATGACATGAAATTTTCTCCTTTTGGATGCGAACAATGTTTGATTACTAAGATATATGTGTATCAGCAAAATCCCAAATCTCAAAGTAATTTGGAATTTTATTCGGTTATAAGGTTGGGCAATATTAGATCTCCAAGTCACCTAGCAATTTTTCAAAATCCCATTTAAACAAGGTCATGGACTTGCTGTAATTTTTTGTAGAAGTGACCAATTTTGTCAGGTAAGGTGAAAACCAGACCATCCATTGAAGCTATGTATGGGTCTCTGTGTCCCAAACTAGAGCCGTGAGAGATGTGAACACCTGGTCCACAACTCTGTCGATTGGTAGGGTTGGTGTGAAGCAGAGTCCACTGCAAGTAGAGGAAGGTTGTGTTCTATGATTGGCACCGGCTCAACTTGTAAATAATATGTGATGGGATAAGAAATCAACCATTACTTTTGCAAGTTCCCGTGTTTAATTGAGTGGATTCAGTGGAGTTAGGCTGTTCAGCAGTCAAGATGGTGGACAAGAAAGAAAGCAGCGATAAGCAACTACCCCTCTAGCAGGTGTTTATAACTTCAGCTTGTAATGAAAAGGATACCTGGTCTTCAATTTTATTTTGCTAAAAAAAAATTCTTCATATATGCAAAAGCTTCATATTTTGTGTTCCCCCTTTATTGAATATCTTGGTCACATAAAAATTACCACAACATGTTGAACAAAATACCTATTTCTTGTACTTCTTTTGCTTCACCCCCTCAAGCTAGAGATAAAAAGGACATGAAGACCCAACTTATATAAAACATATGGTCATAAGACAAAGGTCCATATACCTATCAAAACGGTCATAGTCTAAAACACAGTCCACCCATTTTTATAGACAGAAAAACGACGACACTTTAGGGCACAACAAAGAACTACTTACTTTTTAAGGGTAACTCAAACAGAAATCACCTCTTGTGTGAAGAAAAAAATACTTGACTCGAACTGGATGTTGGATACACTTTTATACTTTTTAGGTAGTGGGTATAGGCATAAAAGTACAAGATCATAAATTGACGAAACACTAGAGGAAAAAAAATTTAACCAGAATGAGGTGACTATAAAACACTCATACTTCCAAAGTTACCATTTTTTTTTTTTTTTGAAAACTAGGGGAGTCTATAACAGCAGAACTTAATAAAATTGACCAAGTATAAAAATTTTGGGGTGACCACAATTTTTCGAATGATATACAACCAAGTAACAAAAACACATAACCTGAAAACAACATCAAAGCAAGATATGCATACCTTGAATGAGTACATAATGGAGTGATTAAGTCTGACCAAAAATCTCTCTTTAGGAGAGAAATTTGGCTAAAAACACGAATTTTAAGAGAAAAAAAAACTCAATTAACGTCAATTCAAGAAGAGATAATAGGGGAGAAAATAGAAAAAAATAAGAGATTTTCAGTAGGACTAACCATTGGTACTTGTGATATTGATATCTCCAAAAATATAGCTCAGAATCACAAATGGTCTCTTGTTCAAGAAACTAGACTCAAATAGCTTTAAATTGATACATAATTTGGCATAAAATATTCCTTCTTGAATATTTGTGACCTTTTAATTTTCTTTATTCTGTAGTTTGACCCTTGCCTACTCCAACGTTGATATCTTATTAAATATAAATCAAACTGACATGAAATTTTCTCCTTTTGGATGAGAACAATATTTGATTACTAAGATATATGTGTATCAGCAAAATAAAAATTCTCAAAGTAATTTGAGATTTTATTCGGTTATAAGGTTGGGCAATACTAGATCTCCAAGTCACCAGGCAATTTTTGAAAACCCCATTTAAACAAGGTCACGGACTTGCTGTAATTTTTTCTAGAAGTGACCAATTTTGTCAGGAAAGGCGAAAACCAGACCATCCACTGAAGCCATGTATGGGTCTATGTGTCCCAAACTAGAGTCGTGAGAGATGTGAACCACCTGGTCCACAACTCTGTCGATTGGTAGGGTTGGTGTGAAGCGGAGTCCACTGCAAGTAGAGGAAGGATGTGTTCTATCATTGGCACCGGCCCAACTTGTAGATAATATGTGATGGGATAAGAAATCAACAATTCTTTTTGCAAGTTCATATGTTTAATTGAGTGGAATGAGTGGAGTTAGGCTGTTCAGCACTCAAGACGGCGGACAAGAAAGAAAGCAGCGATAAGCAACTACGGCCCTACCTGCTCTCCTCTAGGCCCTGACGTGGTATGACCAGCACATGGAGTTGCATCCCAGCTGACCCGGCAAGATTAAAGACCCAGCTATCCAGATTGGAGCCGATCGGTGCCTTTGGAATCCTTTTTTATATATACAACCTTCTCGAGTTTTTCATTCATCAATACACCACCCATTGGAATCCCAGATCGGTCTCTCTTTCCTCCGGAAAATCTTTCTGCAACTCTTCACTCGCGACAATGATGAGCCCCAAGAAGTTGGTGAAGAAACTAGCTGCGACCAGGACAAGATCAGTCGCCGAGAAAGGTCATTTTGTTGCATACACAACAGATTGTGAGCACTTCGTCCTTCCTTTGACATTCCTCTGCAATCCCATTTTACAAGCTTTGTTGGCGGTCTCCGAAGAAGAATACGGACTGCCGGGAAATGGGTCAATTATGTTGCCATGTGATGGTGCCTCCATGGAATACTTAATCCCGTTGACGCAGAGATTGTTAAGTGAAGATTTACAGAAGGTTTTGCTTGTCTCAATAACCACAGATCGGTGCTTAACATCTTCCTTGGTCCAACAACAACTAATCCAGCATACGTCCGTCTTTAGTTGTTAGTGAAATTTTTACCATGCGCTTTGTAGGACTTGGCTACAAATGTAAATATTAGTGCAATTTTGGTTCTATACAATTTTCCCTATTTCATTTTTCATGCCTTGAAATGTTGAAAATTCAGCACCTTCCCGTCTTCCATAAAGTTAGCTTACGTTCCTGATCTGGTTTGTAGTTAGCTGAAAGCCTGAGTCATTCATGACGAGCAATTTTCTACACCTTTATTAGTAATTGTAAGAAAACCTCAGCACTCCTTCATGGAGCTGGATCTCAAGGTCTATTACTTCAAAGCCAAAATAACTTAATTGAGCTAATAACTTGCAAATCTATTACTTTGAATCCTTAACCTTCAAAGGATCTCAAGGTCTAAAACTTCAAAGCCAAAATGAAGACCTCAAGTACAATTGAAGAAAATCTCATGAAGAAGCAACCTCAAGGAAGAAGACAATGAGAAGGCTTGAGTTCAAGCATCAAAGATACAAGTTTAAATTCTGTCAATATTGATAGAGAGTATTTTAACTCCTAGTCTTTAAGTACTTGTGAGATTAGAACTTTAGAATATAATTTGCATATAGTGATGTTTAGAATCACTATATAAATCACATAGAAATATGATAATGCATTTAGAGATAAATTCTCATATACATTTTAATATGGCATTGGAATGGTTGATCAATCACGGACTGTGATTGATCATCTAGAACTGTGCAGGCTAAAAATATAAAGCATCATCAATCAACCATAATCGATTGATCAATCATCCAAGACACTACCATTTCATGATATAATGCATGATCGATCATCCCTCATCGTTTGATCGACCATCCCTCATTGATTGATCAATCATAGTTATCCAAGCAAGCATAATTAACTTGGAATGATCAATCAAATCCTCCAGATTGATCGATCTATCAGAACCTTTCCAGTAAGGGACTTCAAGTACGATCAATCAAATGAAAATACATTGATTGATCGTACTTGTACTACACAGTCGGAGGGACTCTTGTTTGATCAATCAGCCACTAACAATGATCGATCAATTTAATTTTTTTAGACCAATGGTAACATATTGATCGATCACTCCATCAATCAATAAGCCATTGTTTAATAGAAAAGTAGTAATTATGATCGATTGATTAA
This sequence comes from Aristolochia californica, assembly GCF_029961685.1. Classification (NCBI taxonomy): domain Eukaryota; kingdom Viridiplantae; phylum Streptophyta; class Magnoliopsida; order Piperales; family Aristolochiaceae; genus Aristolochia; species Aristolochia californica. Next base: position 27,756,354 of record NW_027181782.1, on the reverse strand, counting down.
TCAATCATTTACCAGTGATCGATCAGTCAATGGACTGATTTTTCCCAATGGAGAAATAATGACTAGTTTGAGTTGGGAAACCTATGAATGCCCCCACCAAACTATAGAATTTAGGATTCCATCGTGGAAGACCTTGATCAAGGTGGTGGAGAAGGAGAGGAGGAAGAAGACGGAAAAAAAAGAAAGAGAGCTCTTGGGAGAAGAGAGAATAGGCTAGGGAAGAATGATGAGGATAGGAGAGGTTTGATGCACTACCCCATGCCTTGAGGCTATAATTTATAGTTGTGGTAGGAAGTTTATAGTGAATACAATGCCCTTACAGCTACAAGCTTTATGAAAGAAAAGACATAAGTCGACATACATCTTCTTACATTATTACTCCCTTATGTCATCCTTATGAAGATCACTTTATTTGCCTCCTTTGCCACCTCTAGACATGGGGAGCAATTATCACTTTTTACCCTTTGTGCCACCCTTCATGGGTGTTTCTAACACTCTGTCTCATGCTGGTGGTGAGATGAAATCTATATCCCTAGCTTGGTGCATGTAGTTGAGAGAACTTTTGAGTTAACTGATTTTGTGAATATATCAGCAAGTTGTCTGTTAGACGAGACATGTTTAAGACAGATAATACCTGTTCACAGGTTTTCTCTCACAAATTGATAGTCCACTTTGATATGCTTAGTTCTCTTATCAAAGACCGGGTTGGAGGCAATGAAGATTACAACTTTATTGTCTCAGTTGAGTTCCATCGGGCTTTCTTTGTGTTGGAAGATGGGCCCAAGCCCACACAACCAAGGAAGAGCCACATATCCAAGTGTGTTAGAATATGGGCCCAACCCCATAAGATATGGACCCACCATGATCACACGAGCTGGTGGGACCCACCATGATCATGTGAGGTGGCATGATGAGTCTTACAAAATAAGAAGTCTGATAGAGCCAAAATTATTATGGAAGCAGATCTCATAGAAGAATTTTAGTTTAAAGGTGTTTTAGTCATGTTAGTCTTCTATTTAGATTGGGTTATTTAATTATGCTAGGACTTATCTTTAAGTCTTAGAGTTTGGGTGTAATTGGGACAAAGGTAGTTTAATTGTAATTGGACTCTACTACCTTCCTCTATTATAAATAGAGGTTCATGTATTCTGATTACATTAAGTCATGTTACAATGTGGGACCCACCATAGTTGCATGAGCTGGTGGGACCCACCATGAAGATGAGAGATGCCAAGAGGAGTCATCACACAAGCTAGCATGAGTTGGATGACGAGCTGGAATGAGTTGGAAGAATTGAAGATCTAGTGGGACCCACAAAGAAACCACAAGTTGGTATCTTTATCACATGAGCTGGAAGATCTAATGGAACCCACAAAGATATAGCACGAGCTTACATATTCAGCCTAGCTACACATGCTTATAGAAGGATTAGAATTGAAGTAAGTTTGAATTTGAGTAATTTCTAGATTGAGTTAAATTATCTTTGGTAAGTGTACATAAATTCTATCACTCCTCCACTATAAATAGAGGAGTTTGTATTCATAATAATATCATCAAAGCCACTCATAGAAGGCTCCTTATGATTGAAGCTCATGAGCTAAGTTTTTTTGTTTTTTTGTTTATGATATTATTGATGTATGCTACTGGTTTTCGGATATTAGAAGATGGTTTAGAGATTTTTTTATGAATGTCTTCATCTTATAAGATTATGGAAATATATGCATCTTGGATTAGAAGAAGTTACCAAGGCAGTTTTGTAAGTTTGGAAAAATCTTTGACCGAGACCAGCTTACATTGCGATTTTTGCATGAAGAATTATAATTTTATGGGAACAAGATTCCTTGATAAAGAAGATTGGTATTTAGCCTATCATGAGTGATTACTCATTGAAATTTCAGAAATGTGATTTCTTAGCCTTTATGTTAAGCCTCTCCATTAACCGAGTTGGTTAAAGACCTCTACTTGAGTTGTTTTTTATTAGTAGTTGATTAGAGAATTTGTTTAAGTGAATTTGCTTATTATGGCAGAAGAAACCATGAGTCACAAGAATGATATACTCATAATTACTACTGTACCCCTGCGATGGGTATCAAATTTCATGAGTTGGTCCACATTGGTTCGCCGGTATCTTATAACAAAAGACCTTTTGGTCACCTCACCAATCGTGGACCATCGATTGATGAAGATGATATTTTTAATAATAAGTGGCTCAAAAATGATACTTTGGTGATTAGTTGGCTAATCAATAGAACGGACAAACATGTCTCAAACAATGTTATTCATCTTGATACTACTAAGCATATTTGGGAGACATGTGTTAAACTATATTCTAGTTTCAATAATCTACATAGGCCATACGATCTTCTCCAAAAGATGTTGAATACTAAAAAAGGAGAGAATATCCATGAATACTAGGCCCACTTTAGAGGCCTTCTTCAAGAGTGGAAATTAGCTATGCCAACTACCACAGATGTCTCGGTACAAGACAAGCAGAAAGAAGCATTAGTCACTGTTATTTGCCTTGCAAATATTAAACCATATCTCGAAATTAGTAAGAGTCAACTTCTTAGCTCTTCTATTGTTCCCACCTGTGATGATGTATATGCCACAATTCTTCGTATTCCAACCATTTCTTCCTCTAATACTAAAGTATCATCTGCTATGTACTCTGGACATAGGGGGAACATCATCTGACCACGGCCGAGGCCAGGGCAGAAATTATAGAGGAGGACGAGGAAGAGGTGAAAGGAATGGTTTGACAAAACACATGGGAAGGGATGCACTCATTTTTGGAAAAATAAACACACCATAGACACATGCTATTTCAAGGAATGCTCCTATTGTGTAAAATTTTGCCACTCTAGAGACAAATGTTATAAAGCCAATGACAAATCAGAGTGGAATAAGGCTAACCAAGCCTTAGTGAGTGATACAAAAGAGGATCGGTCTACCACATCAAAAGACAAGAAAACATGTACTGACGAAGAGTATGAGTTGTTCCAGAAAATAAAAACAATGATGGGTTCCTCTACTTCCTCAACTACCGTTGCCACCCCCGCTTCAGGTATACTATATGCCTCCTCCTCTTCCTCAATAATTTATTCAGGAACATCCGAGCATCTTACAGGTAACAAACATTTATTACACTCAGTTTCTCCGTGTCTTTCACAAAAAAATTGTTACCATAGCCGACGGTTCACAAACTAAAGTTCAAGGGAAAATATCCACTTCTGTTACACCATCACTTCCGCTCATTGATATCCTTTTTATTCCTACCTTCCCTTTAAATCTTTTATCGTTTAGTCAGCTCACCAGAATTTAAATTGCTCTAGAACCTTCTCACCCACTTCTTGTGTGATTTAGGTTCTTATAACAAAGCAGGTAATTGGTGGAGGCCGTGAACAAGAGGGGCTCTACTACTTGGATGCACCAAAAATAAATATTCTTTTTATCAGTGAAACTAAGACAAGGTTATAGCACAACTGGTTGGGACATCCGTATGCACAATCTCTTCATCATATGTTTTATACTCTTAAAGCACAGGTAGAGTTTCATTATGAAGTCTATCAAATGAGTGCAGATCAAAGGTCTACATACTCAACTAGTCCAAAAGTTAAGAGTATCACTCTTTTTCATTAATTCATACCGATGTATGGGTACCCTTGAGCATCTCAATTATTTTTCAAGTCAAATATTTTATCATGTTTATTGATGACTTCACTCGTACCACTTGGTTATTTCTATTTAAAGAGCATTCTAAAATCCCATTGATTTTTAAATCTTTTTATGTTATGGTACTCACTCGGTTTGCTCAGAAAATAAAAATATTCCAGTCTGATAATGCCAAAGAATACACCTCCAAAGACCTTGACTCCTTTTGTCAAGAAAATGGTATTATCCATCAAACATCATGTGCTTACACTGTTTAACAAAATGGTGTAGCTGAACGAAAGAACCGTCACATTCTTGAGGTAGCTCGCGATTTACTATATGCCAAAAAAATTTCATTTTTTTATTGGCCACATGCAATCCTTAATGCATGTTTTCTTATAAACCGGTTACCATCTTCCGTTCTTGGTAATAAATCCCCTTACTCTCTATTATTACCAAATGATGATCCTTTTTTCCCTACCCTTGAAAGTCTTCGGGTGTCAATGTTTTGTTCATATTAAGTCCCATAAACACAATAAACTTGATCCCAAATCTATCAAGTGTATCTTTTTAGGATACTCTCGCACACAAAAGGGCTATGTTTGCTACAATCTCACTCTTCAACCTTTACTCGTGTCTAGGGATGTTACCTTTTTTGAAGACTCTCCATATTATTTTGACAATGCTCCTCCACGTTTGTCTTCAGTACAAAATTCTCCTCGATCGGTTGTGCTCTGTGCTACTGAAATTGCTCAACCCCTAGTCACATTGGCTGACACCACACCTGCTGAGTTTACAGATCCCACCGAGGTAAGTCCATTTTCTCCTTTTTTTTTGGCCCATAGTATGATACTCGGTCTATTGCCTTGCGGAAAGAACCTAGAACTTACACTAGGCCCTCTACTTCTCATCCCATTTCCAATCTTGTGTCTCACCATCGTTTATCCCCTTTATGTTGTCAATTTCTTTCATCTATCTCCTCCATATCACTCACACAACCCTATTAGGAGGCTCTCAAATATCCAGGGTAGAAGGCGGCAATGGATGAAGAAATGCAGGCACTATATGAAAATCAGACATGGGCTTTTGTCCCACTTCCATCAGATAAGAAACCCGTCGGTTGCAAATGTGTTTTTACTGTGAAACACAATCCGGATGGGTCCATGGCTCGGTTGAAAGCTCGCATCATTGCTAAGGGCTATACAATATGTTATGGAATTGATTATATGGAAACCTTCTCTCCAGTGGCAAAAATGAACTCGGTATGTGTCTTATTATCTCTGGCAGGTAACTCTTCCTAGCAGGTATATCAACTTGATGTGAAAAATACCTTTCTGAATGAGGATATCAAAGAATAAATTTATATGCAGCAACCACCTAGGTATGTGGTTGAGGGGGAGTCGGTATGTCGATTGAAGAAATTTCTTTATGGCCTAAAAAAGTCTCCTCGAGCATGGTTCAAAAATTTTAGTCAAGCTCTCATACGAGTTGGATTTCATTTATGTTCGGTTGATCACTCTGTATTTATTAAAGACACATGCAAGTAAATGTTGGGAGTATATGTCAATGATATTATTTTAACCAAAAGTGATCCAAAGGGTATCCAAGAAGCTAAAGAAAAAATATGCGTAGACTTCAAGACAAAAGATCTTGGACTACTAAAATACTTTCTGGATATTTAAGTACTACAATCAAGACATGGGATTGTACTATCCCAAAGAAAGTATGTCATTGATCTACTAGAGGAGACTGAAATGATGGGGCGCAAACCAGTTGAAACCCCTATGGACTCAAATAAAAAATTATGTGAGAGAAGATGTAGATATCAAAAAATATCAAAGACTAATGGGAAAACTTATTTATCTCAGCGTAATAAGACCAGATATATCATATACAGTAAGTGTGGTAAGTCAATACATGCACAAACCACAAATTGGTCACTGATAAAAACTGGAAAGGATATTGCGATATTTGAAAGGAGCCCCTAGAAGAGGGCTTCTCTATAAGAATAATGGTCACTTCAACATCAAAGGATTCTCAGATGTAGACTGGGCCAGATCCCCTAATGACAGAAAATCTACTTTGGTATATTGTACGATAGTTTGAGGAAACTTAGTGACATGGAGAGACAAGAATCATAATATGGTTTCACAGTCGAATGCAGAAGCGGAATACAAATCCATGACACACACAATTAGTAAGTTTCGGTGGATTAGATCTCTTCTCATTGAACTAAAATTCTACAAAGCAACTCCTATGGATCTATATTACGATAATCAAGTAACTATACATATCACATCAAATCCATTCTTTCATGAGAGGACAAAGCACATTGAAGTAGATTGTCACTTCATATGAGAAAAATTTCAAACCGGCATATTATCTCTCAAGTATATATCTACACAGAGCCAAGTTGCAGACATTATCACCAAATCAGTCACTCATAAAAGTTTGTCCACCATCTACTGCAAGTTGGGCAGTTACAATGTTTTCTCACCCCCAACTTGAGGGGGAGTGTTACAATGTGGGGCCCACCATGGTTGCACGAGCTGATTGGACCCACCAAGAAGACTTGAGAAGCCAAGAGGAGTCATCACACAAGTTGGCATGAGTTGGATGACGAGTTGGAATGAGTTGGAAGAATTGAAGATCTTGTGGGACCCACAAACATACAACGAGCTAGTATCTTTGTCACATGAGCTGGAAGATCTAATGGGATCCACAAAGATATAACACGAGCTGGCATCTTCAGCCTAGCCACACATGCTTATAGAAGGATTAGAATCTAAGTAAGTTCGAATTTGAGTATGTTCTAAATTGAGTTGAATTATCTTTGGTAAGTGTACATAAATTCTATCACTCCTTCACTATAAAATAGAGGAGTTTGTATTCATAATAAATGTTACAATGTGGGACCCACCATGGCTATACAAGCCGGTGGGACCCACCATGAGCTCAAGAGGTTTCAACTAGAGTCCTCATACAAAGTGGCTCGAGCTAAGAGATAAGGAACATGTGATGAAATAGAATAGAAGATTAGAAGATCAAGTAGGACCCACAAAGATAACATGAGATGGTACCTATATCTACATGAGTTGGAAGATCATGTGGGACCCACAAGATAAGACCATGAGTTGGCTCTCCAGCTTGATTCACGTCCTTAAAGAAGGTGTTTGAAGTTGAGTTAAACTAGTCTCTTAAATATATAATGTAATCTTATCATAATAGACTTATCTTAGAGAGTTCTAGTTGGAATGTAAGTAGGAGTTCTAAGGTTAGTTTTACATGGAGTCTATCACCTCCGAAAATATAAATGAGGGTGATTGTAAGTTGGAAATATCAAGCAAGTCTCTTTTTTTTTCTCCTCTCTCATGTGAAGTACTCTCTCTAATCTCCTTTATTTTCTTTCTCCTCTCTTTATCAGAGAGCCTTTCTCTTTTTCCCTTTTTTCTTTCTCTCTCCCCTTGCTCGATGTATTATTCATGGGGTCCTAAATTTAACATGGTATCAGAGCTACCAATTTAGGGGGAGTGTCAGAATATAGGCCCAAGCCCACACGACCAAGGAAGGCCCACATGTCTAAGAGTATTATAAGATGGGCCATACGACCAAGGAAGGCCCACAAGATGGGCCCAAACATATAAGCAGAAGGACCCACCATGATTACCAAAAACTGGCATCCTTATCACATAAGTTGGAAGATCAAGGATTCACACAAAGGCATCTTTATCTTATTGTCACATCCTAGAAGAGTTCTAGTTTGAGTTATGTTTGTCTTTTATCTATATTGAGTTATTTAATTATGGTAGGACTTATCTTTAAGTGTTAGAGTTTAGGTGTAATTGGGACAAAGGTAGCTTTATTGTAATTAGACTCTACTACCTTCCTCTATTATAAATAGAGGTTCATGTACTCTGACAATAAGCATTTCTTTTTTCCATAAATTCAACTAGAACAAAGCATATAGAAATAGACTGCCACTTCATACGAGAAAAATTCACTGTCGACATCTTATCTCTCCATTGTTTGAAGATGGGCTCAAGCCCACTAGCTCAAGGCTAGAAGCCCACACGCCAAAGGAGTGGCAAAGTGGTTATTTATGGTATGTTCCATAAGGATGACATGAAGATGTAAATACATTATCTTAGTATGTCTTTTAATCTATTGAGTTGTAATCCTAAGGGCTTTGTAACACTATAAATAAGAGCATTGGCTAAGAGGTAAGGCATTCAAGCCTTTTCTTCTCTTTGGAAAAATGTCCAACCACCTTCTCTTCTCCCTTGACTCATTCTCTCCGTCACTTAATCCAAACTCTCCTCTCTAACGTCCTTCTCCTTTCTCCCTCTTCTCTCTCTTCTCTCCTTCTTCTTCCACATTAACCTGGAGTCATTCTCATGCGGTCATAACTTCTACATGAGATTGGAGGTTCGGATCCCTATTCAATTAGTTATGTCATCCATTCAAGAAGTTGTGTAGAAGGAGTTCTGCCATGAAGAGATAGGTAAAATCTTGGTTTTTTTTTTTTGCATATTCTCTCTTTACGGTTTCAATTTTTTTTTCTCTTCTTGAATTCTTGATTCATGTCAAGGCAAGAGAATCTTCATAAACATTGTGAAGATCTATCTTGTATGACTAAAAGGATATTGTCGTCTTGATCATCTTGTAGCAAAATTACATGATTGATCAACGGTTGCTTTTTTGGTTTGTTATTTGGATTTAGTTACCTTTATGTAATGGGAATCACACATTGTTGATATGGGATTTTGGCATATGTTGATGTTAATATTATAATCTAACGTTACTCATGGGAGTGTGTTATGTTGTTGGATGCCCATTATATGTTTGATGAAATTCCTACACTCACTTATCCCTATTATTTTTTGTGTTTGAACTTCAGCAATTGAATCTTTTTTTGTGTTGAAGTATTCCCATGAGTTGGAATTTATTTTTCCAAGAAATTGCTATCGATTTGCCAAGAAAGGCCTTGTCTAAAGTTTTTCTCGGTTTTGTGGTTGAGTTTGGATTAAGGATAAGAGTTGCATCTATTATCTTCTCTATATTTTTTTTGATAAATATAAGAGAAGTTGAGTAGTAGCTGATTCTTGTTATCACTTGACAAAAGCACCAATTTTTCCATGATTTGGTGCTTATTCTCATGAAAATATTCTCTACTTAGCTTTGGTGACTAATGTGGTCTACGGGTGCTTCAAATTACATTGTGTAATTTTTATTTGAGCCCCTTTGACAATTGACCTTACTAGTTGATTTACGTCAACATGGAAAGTGGACATATGAGTAAAAAGAGTGACATACTCCAAATTACTACAATTCCACTAAGTGGACTTTCCAATTACCTCAGCTGGTCACAATCGGTACGGAGGATTCTCATTACTCGTGACATTCTTAGTCATGTTATCAAAATCCCTCCTCCGATTGATGAAGAAGATGAAGTCTACCGTAAATGGGTCAAAATGATAATATGGTTATCAGTTGGCTTATTAATAGCATGGAAGAGCATGTCGCTAAAAATGAGGTCCACTTGGAAACTTCTGAGGATATTTGGTACCACCTCCTTGCAAAGAGTATATGATGTTTTCCAAAGTATGTTGGCTACCAAACAAGGAGTTAATATTCATGAGTTTTTGGCCTGGTTTTGTGGCCTTCTCCAAGAATGGAAAATTTCTGAGTCATACTCTATAGAGATTACTATCCAAGAAAAATAGTGTGAGACCCTGGCATCGGCTATTTGTTTTACCAATATTAAGTCGTATCTAGAGGTGGCTAAGATTCAGCTTCTTAGTTCATATGCCCTTCCCTCTTTTGATGACATCAGTGCTACGTTGTTATGGATTCTTGATCCATCTTCTCCTTCTCCGATTGATGCTCCATCAGCTATATTCTCTTGTAATCGGGGTACATCATCCCCATTTTGAGGACGCGGAAAAAATACAAGAGGAGGCCGCAATAGAGGTGGCCGAACGAGTCTGACCCATTCCCGCACTGAGCCTCGAATATACACTTACTATGGTGGTCAGAACCACTTTGTGGATTCATGCTGGAAACTCCATGGTAAGCCTGATTGGGCGACAACCAATCCAACCTCAATTAATGTTGAGAAAAAGAAGGATAGGAGTGATTCTCATTCCAGGAATGTGACTATTTCTGGGAAAGACTATGCTGTAATTCAAAAGCTGAAATCCTTATTGGATGAGTCCTCTACTCCACCAGGCCCTACTGTTGCCACTACCATTGCCTCAGGTATGATTCATTCCGCTTCAACCCCTTCCTCTTGGATCATTGACTCTGGGGCTTCCGAACACTTGTCAGGTAACAAACACATGCTTCATTAATTGTCTCCATGTCTTCCTCATAAATTTGTCACTATTGCTAATGGTTCCCAAAACAAGGTGCTTGGCAACGGTTTCTCCTCTCTTACCGCATCTATTCCTCTCCAAGATGTGTTATTTGTTCCTCAATTTCCATTAAATTTGCTCTCCGTCTGTCAATTAACCAAACAATTGAATTGTTCTATCACCTTCTCACCATCTTCGTGTATATTTCACGATCTAACTACGAAACAGGTGATTGGTGGTGGCCATGAAAAAGGGGGTTTATACTATTATACTCTTCCAATAGTAGCTGTTATTTCATCCACTACATCCAAGGCTCAACTGTTGCACAACCGGCTTGGTCATCCATCTACCTCATCACTTCGTTCTTTAGATCCATCTGTAAAATATTTGTCTAATTTTAATTGTGAGACATGTCAATTAAGTAAGCATGTTAGGAGTACATATTCTCCTCATCTTACAACTACTAGTACTGCTCTGTTTACTCAAATGACATGTTTGTTTTTGTTTAAAGAATGATAAAAAATTCTTTCTATTTTTAAAAACTTTCATGCAATGGTTCTAACGTAATTTGGAGAAAAAAAATCAAATCCTTAGATCCAATAATGCTAAGGAATATTTGTCTAATGAGTTTAAATCATTATGTGAGGGTAATGGGCTTCTTCATCAAACATCATGTGCCTATAGCCCTAAAAAAATGGTGTTGCTAAAAGAAAGAATCATCACCTCCTTGAAGTTGCTGGGGGCCACTTCTATTCCATGAAGGTACCCTAATTTTATTGGCCTCATGTTATTCTTACAACATGCTTTCTCATCAATAGGTTACCTTCATCAATACTTAGAAATCAAACTCCGTATTCTGTTTTGTTTCATGGTGAAGATCCATTTTCTTTTCCTCTTAAAGTATTTTGTTGCACATTTTTGTTCATGATACTTCACGACATAAAAGTAAACTTGATCCTTGGTCTCTGAAGTGTATGTTTTTTGGGTATTCACGAACTCAAAAAGGATATATGTGTTATAATCTTAGAATTTGGAGGCTGATGGTATCTCGGGATGTGACTTTCTTTGAAGACACTTCCTTCTGCTCCTCACATGAGGCTCCTCCAGGGTTTACATTTCCTCCTACCACTCCATGCCCGCTTGTGCCATTTCATGAAGATATTACTCAACCTCCTAAAGCATCGGCCATTCCCTCACTTGTGGAGTTGTCCGATCCACCTGAGGTAAGTCTTTTTCCCCTTCTTATGTTTGGGCCTGAATTTGATACTCGGCCTATTGCATTATGAAAGGAAACCCATTCTTGCACTACGTCTCATCCAATTGCCAATTTTATGTCTTCTCATTTCTTATCTTCTGAGTGTGTTCAGTTTCTTGCTTCTCTTTCGTCTGTTTCCATACCACAATCCTATCAGGAGGCCCTGAAGCATCCAGGATGGAAGACAGCTATGGATGAAAATCAAACATGGACATTGGCATCGCTCCCAAAAGGGAAAAGACCGGTTGGTTGCAAATAGGTTTATTCTGTTAAACACAACCCAGATGGGTCGGTTGCTAACCTTAAAGCACACCTTGTTGCAAAAGATTACACTCAGTGCTATGGGATAGATTATGAAGAGACTTTTTCTTCGGTTGCAAAACTGAACTCGGTACGTATCATCCTCTCTATTTCTGCTAACTCATCTTGGCCAATATATCAGCTCGATGTAAACAAACATTTTTAAATGGTGATATACGCGAAAAAATTTATATGGTCCAACCGCCAAGATATGTGGTTTAGGGAGAGTCTATATCTCGGTTAAAGAAATCATTATATGGGTTTAAACAGTCCCCTCGGGCCTGGTTTGATAAATTTAGTCAAGCGCTTCTACGATTTGGCTTTCATAGGTGCTCGATTGATCACTCAGTATATGTTAAAGATACTATCAAAGGGAAGATATTATTGGCCATGTATGTTGATGATATTATCTTGACTAGAAATGATGCTCATAGTATAGAAGAAGTGAAGAATATGATATGTAAAGAGTTCAAGACTAAAGATTTGGGTAAGCTCAAATATTTTCTGGGTATAGAAGTCCTTCAGTTAAATCATGGAACAGTATTGTCTCAAAGAAAATACGTCTTGGATCTTCTTAAAGAAATAAGAATGAAGGGTTGTAGACCAATTGATACACATGTGGATGTGAATGAAAAATTGTGTGCCACAATAGCTAAAGATGTTGACATTGGAAAATATCAAAGACTTGTGGGAAAATTGATCTATCTCATTGTAACCAGGCTAGATATGTCATATGTTGTGAGTGTTGTGAGCCAATTCATGCACAAACCACAAATTACTCACTAGCAAGCGTTGGAGAGAATGCTACGATAGTTAAAAGGTGCTCCAGGAAGAGGATTGCTATATAAATGACATGGTCACTTCAATATAGAAGGCTTCTCAGCTACATATTGGGTTGGATCACCTGATGATATAAAATCTATGTCTGGGTATTGTACCCTTGTTGGGGGGAATTTTGTCACATGGAAAAGTAAAAAACAAAATGTGTTTGCAAGATCTAGTGCTGAAGCAGAATACCGAGCTATGGGCCACACTGTAAGTGAACTATTATAGATAAAGACTCTTCTTACCAAATTGGGATTTTATAAAGGATCTATGGGCCTACAATATGATAATCAAGAAGCTATTCACATTAAGTCAAATCCCTTCCATGAAAGAACTAAACATATTGAAGTGGATTGTCATTTTATACAGGAAAAGTTTCAAGCAGGAATAATTTCTCTTAAGTATGTTTCATCTCAAGAGCAATTAGCTGATATCCTTACCAACCGGTAACATCCAAAATTTTATCTTATATATGTTGCATGCTGGGTATTTATGATGTATTTTCTCCTCCAGCTTGAGGGGGAGTGTTGGAAGATGGGCTCAAGCCCACAAACACAACGCTAGAAGCCCACACGTCAAAGGAGTGGCAAAGTGGGTATTTATGATATGTTCCATAAGGATGGCATGAAGATGTAAATACATTATCCTAGTATGTCTTTTAATCTATTGAGTTGTAAACCTAAGGGCTTTGTAACACTATAAATAAGAGCATTGGCTAAGAGGTAAGACATTCATGCCTTTTCCTCTCTTTGGAAAAACGTCCAGCCACCCTCTCTTCTTCCTTGACGCATTCTCGCCTTACCCTAATCCAAATTCTCCTCTCTAACGCCATTCTCCTTTCTCCCTCCCTCTTCTATCTCTTCTCTCTCTTCTCTCCTTCTTCTTCCACGTTAACCTAGAGTCAATCTCATGGGGTCCTAACTTCTACATCTAGCATGTATATTCACAGAATGAGGTTGTAGACATTCTCACCAAACCAGTCACTTACAAAATTTTGTCCAACATCTGCAACAAGATGGGCATCTATAATGTTTTCTTAACCCCAGCTTGATGGAGAGTGTTACAATGTGGGACCCACCATGGTTACACAAGCTGGTGGGACCCACCGTGAGCTCAAGAAGTGTCAACAAGAGTTGTCATACAAAGTGGCTCGAGCTTAGAGATAAGGAACATGTGCTGATATAGAATAGAAGATTAGAAGATCAAGTGAGACCCACAAAGATACCAAGAGCCGGTACCTCTATCTACATGAACTGGAAGATCATGTGGAAACCACAAGATAAGACCATGAGCTGGCTCTCTAGCTTGATTCATGTCATTAATGAAGGTGTTTGTAGTTGAGTTAAATTAGTCTCTTAAATAGATAATGTAATCTTATCATAGTAGGCTTATCTTAGAGAGTTCTAGTTGGAATGTAATTAGGGGTTCTAAGGTTAGTTGTACATAGACTCTATCACCTCCTCAATTATAAATAGGGGTGATAATAACTCAGAAATATCAAGCAAATCTCTTTTTTTTTCTCCACTCTCATGTGAAGTGCTTTCTCTCTAATCTCCTTTATTTTCCTTCTCTTCCCTCTCTACCCGAGAGCCTTTCTCTTTTTCCATCTTTTCTTTCTCTCTCCCCTTGCACGAGGTATTATTCATGTGGTCCTAAATTTACCAATAAGACCATCAAAGCAAGGAGTTCTCCCTCTGCCTCTCTCATGTAGAGTTCCTTCTCCTTCTCCTTCTTCTTTTCTTCTTCTCTCCTCTCTACCCGAGAACTCTCTCTCTCCTTCTTGTTTTTTTTCTTTCCCTCTCTCTCCTTGCTCGAGATAATATTAATAGGGTTCTAAATTCAACAAGTCAATGAAGTATTTCTCTTTTCCATAAATTCAACATTGGTATTAGAGCTAGGTTCTGTGAATTGACTTGGTAAACCCATAGAGATAATGTGATACTTTTCTGATATTGTCTGTAGCAATTTAGGTTTGTATTTATCATTTTTTTATCCATATACCCGTTATTTTATTTACCTTTTTACCTTTATACTATTATTCTATTTCTCGGAGTTTCTAGTTCATGACTGTCGACCATGACGATCCCTCCCTGTCACTGAACCTGATCTCCCGCTCCGTTTGGCATCAAGGAAGATTCTTCTCACATCAACGATCAGTTTATATGTAGCCGAGAAAGAGATTATTGTTGTTGTTTGTTATCCTATTGCCTTATTTTTGCCTCTGTTGTATTGATCTCTGTTCTCGAACCAATGAATTATCTCTATACTCATCAAACCATTTTTTTTTTTGAAAGTGTTGAGCTGGTTGGAAGTTTTATCTTCGGATGTTATCTTGGGAAAATATATGTGATATCCAGCAAGTTATATGAAAGCCTACGATCAGCTCATAAAATATTTCTGAACTGCTGCTTCTCAGGGATTTTTCTACGATCTGCAAAAATATTACGGCAAAGTTCATTCTGCTGGATCGTTCGGTTGGAACATTTATCTTTTGCTGGCATTTTTTCCTTCTCTAGCGTCGCCTTTCTGGTTCGATGTTGTCTATGTTGTTCGGAAACCAGCACTTTTCGGGGAAGAAGACACACTATTGCTAGATTTTCGTTGTTCTCTATTCCCGTCACCGATTACACTCTGGTTGCAGCAAACGTTGATTCATCAAACCTGATTATTACTCATCCAAGTTATATCCTTCAACCATTGTCACGAGTAGTTTTGCACCATGAGGAAAACAAAGAGCTGGTTGTTTTGCCAACTGCCACTTTGTTCAGACCCGCTCGGAGAAGTCATCTATCTGAGTCCATCTTCTAAATCTGCGTAGAGGATTATTTCACCAAGAAGATAGATGCTAATTCGAACCAGTGTACCGAGTCCATTAGAGTCTTTTGGTGAGGGGGAGAAGAAGAAGAAGTTCCGAGCTGTTTGGCACCATGAGGAAGATGAAGGCAGATTGATTAAATTTTCCCTAAGTTAGGAAATTTTGATCCAGCGATGGGCCACACCTGTTCTGACCCAACCCGGACCGAGCCGTGTTCCTAGAGAACTAGTGATCACTTGATATTTCAGATCCGCTAAGTTAACTCGGCTCAACCCGGTCCGGGACAAATCGACCTGGGTCAACCGGACACGGGCACTTATGTTTTTTGCCTCTATTATACATGCCTGGGTCCGGAGTTCTATACATATTTCTTTCGTGACTCAGCTATATTGGTCTACTATTTGACTCGGCACAACTTGATTCTATTTCTATGGCTGGATTGTTAGTTTGAGGTATTCACAACATATTCCATGGTCAGCATATTATTTGGTGTACCGATTCGCATCAAATTATTTTGTGGGTCATTGGATTTTCATTATTTGGTACATGGGTCCAAGACCATTTCAGTTGCAGCTATTGCATATCTTTGGATAAGACATTATTATTGAATAAGTGGTGGCATAAGCATCCTATCTTCCTCTTTACCCATTACCCATTAGTTATTTTGCAACTTCTTTATTACCAACCTTTATTTGACTCTCAAATACATATTTGGGCCAACCTCTTGTGTGTTGCTTTGGTTAGTGTTTTAAGTCCATTGAGAATTTTTTATATATATACCCATGGATCTTTTATAGTCATCTTGTGAATGATAGGCATTACCCACTTATCACCTATTTCTATCTTTGAGAGCCGGTGCCCGGGGTTGGGACACCGTTATGGAGGAGCTTATTACTACATCAATGTTATTTGGTTCAAGCTAAGATCACTACCATAACCTCAGCCCACCCTCCCCCCCCCCCCCCCCCCCCCCCCCCCCCTGTTAATTGGCATTTATTACTCCTACCTCTTTAGAGTTGTTGTCCTGTGGAGGGACACAGTGATGGAGGAGTTTTACCACACTTTTGAGCTCTGCATGTAGAGCCACTACTTGTGCATGATAGAGTGTGCCCTACATCCATCATGGGTTATGACTATAGTATGCAGCATTGTCATACAGCTTGGAGTGATTTTCCTCTAACTTATCTTATGCTAGCTAGGCCTCATGGAAGAGACCACTGGCGTGAGGGGGAGTGTTAGAAGTTGGACACAAGTTCACATGACCATGGAAGGCCCACATATCCAAGTGTGTTGGAAGATGGGCCTAAACCCATAAGATATGGATCCACCATGACCACACGAGCTGGTGGGACCCACCATGATCATGTGATGTGGCGTGATGAGTCCTGCACAATAAGAAGTCTTACAGAGCTAGAATTATTATGGAAGCAAGTCTCATAGAAGAGTTTCACTTTAAAGGTGTTTTAGTCATGTTAGTCTTCTATTTATATTGGGTTATTCAATTATGCTAGGACTTATCTTTAAGTGTTAGAATTTGGGTGTAATTGGTACAAAGGTAGTTTAATTGTATTTGGACTCTACTACCTTGCTCTATTATAAATAGAGATTCATATACTCTGATTACATTTAGTCAATGAAGTATTTCTCTTTTCCATAAATTCAACACTTTGTAGAATGCCAACTTTGCTAGAAAGGATTTAATGCATAGGACCTCGCTTATTGCATGGGTCACAGCTATATATTCTGATTTTGCTCTTGACCATCCAACTATATTTTATTTTTTACTTTCCATGAAACAAGGTTGCCTCCAACTAGAGTATAGTTCCCTGAAGTAGATTTTCTATCATTTAGGGATCTAGCCCAATCTACATTAGCAAAACTTTCAATATAGAAATGACCATGTCCTTTTCAAGTATCTAAAAATTCTTTGCAATGCTTCCAACAAGGAATCTGAGGTTTATGCATATATTGACTGACTATAATAATTACAAAAGAAATATCTGGTTTGGTCACAATGAGATGTGAATCACCTGATCCACAAACTAGAGTCGTGAGAGATGTGAATCACCTGATCCACAACTGTATCGATTAGTAAGGTTGGTGCGAAGCAGAGTCCACTGCAAGTAGACGAATTCCTTTTGCAAGTTCCCCCGTTTAATTGAGTGGAGTTAGGCTGGTCAGCTGTCAAGACTGTGGACAAGAAAGAAAGCAGCCATAAGGAACTATGGCCCCACCTGCTCTCCTCCAAGCCCTATCGTTGTATGAACAGCACATGGAGTTGCATCCCAGCTAACCCAGCAAGATTAAAGACCCAGCTATCCAGATTGGAGACGATCGGTGCCTTTGGACTCCTTTTATATATACATCACCTTCTCGAGGTTTTCATTCATCAATACACCACCCATTGGAATCCCAGATCACTCTCTCTTTCCTCCGCGAACTCTTTCTGCAACTCTTCACTAGCGACAATGATGAGCTCCAAGAAGTTGGTGAAGAAACTAGCTGCGACCAGGACCAGATCCGTCACCGAGAAAGGTCATTTTGTTGCATACACAACAGATTGTGAGCGCTTCGTCTTTCCCTTGACATTCCTCTGCAATCCCACTTTACAAGCTCTGTTGGCGGTCTCCGAAGAAGAATACGGACTGCCGGGAAATGGGCCAATTATGCTGCCATGTGATGGTGCCTCCATGGAATACTTAATCTCGTTGACGCAGAGATCGTTGAGTGAAGATTTTCAGAAGGCTTTGCTTGTGTCAATAACCACAGATGGGTGCTTAACATCTTCCTTGGTCCAACAAGAACGAATCCAGCATATGTCCGTCTTTAGTTGTTAGTGAATTTTTTTACAATGCGGTTTCTTGGACTTGGCTACAAATGTAAATATTAATGCAATTTTGGTTCTATACAATTTTCCATATTTCATTTTTCATGCCTTGAAATGTTGAAAATTCAGCAACTTCCCTTCTTTGA
The DNA here is from genome assembly GCF_029961685.1 of Aristolochia californica. Classification (NCBI taxonomy): domain Eukaryota; kingdom Viridiplantae; phylum Streptophyta; class Magnoliopsida; order Piperales; family Aristolochiaceae; genus Aristolochia; species Aristolochia californica. The sequence goes on along the minus strand of NW_027181782.1, from coordinate 27,738,182 downwards.
TAAAGTTAGCTTACGTTCCTGTTCTGGTTTGTGGTTAGCTGAAAGCCTGAGTCATTCCTGACGAGCAATTTTCTACAGCTTTATTAGTAACCGTAAGAAAACCTCAGCACTCATTCATGGAGCCGGACAGCTTGGTTAGCAATAAAAATGTATTTGGCCCTCCCGCCCACAGCAACCCCTTGGGAGATTGGGTCTTGTTGAGACAAACCGTGTCTGTTGAACTGTATCAAAAACAGTTCCAAGAAAAATTGGCTCACGCTGGCCGGTTGGTAAGAGTGGACCAGCAAGTCAACTTCTTTACAACAGGCCTCACTGAATCTTTGAGGTTAGAGGTGGAACTTCAATCACCTTCAGATTTGGCTCGGGCAATGAACATAGCTCGAGCAATGGAACAACGACAACGACTTAAGAATCGTAGGCCATTTTGGCAAGGGGAACGGAACACTTCCTCCAATTGGCAAGGGAACTGAAATACTTCTCTTCAGGTGCCATATCCAGCATTACCACTGCCCAAAAATAATCTGAATACTACTCTGACAGCCGACACACGGTCTATTAACCTCCCACTTCAGTATATCAAAAAATTAACCAGTTCCGAGATGGCGGAACGGAGGTCCAAGAACCTGTGTTACAACTGTGATGAACCATACAGGGAAGGCCACCAAAGTAAACGGTTGTTCTGGTTCGAAGTGGAAGAAACAGAGGATACAAAAAATAGTGATGATCTTATTGAGGAGGAACCACAAAGAATCTCTCTACATGCCATTAGTGGGCAGAAATTTGCCAAAACTATGCAAGTCTGAGCTCGAGTCCTCGACCAGGAACTTGTGGGACTAGTGGATTCGGGAAGTACACACAAGTTTCTTAGCTTGACAGTTGCTCAGCATCTTAATTTATAGATCCATCCACATCCAGCAGCCATGATTTCGATGGCCAATGGGGAGAAAGTCACAAGCTACGAGATTAGCAAAGCGGTAAAATTTTCAATTTGTACAACTTTAGTTCAGTCAGAATTTTTTGTCATACCTTTGGTAGGATTTGATATGGTGTTAGGCATCAAATGGTTACAAACATTGGGACCCATACTTTGGGACTTTTTTGCTTTAACTATGAGCGTTGTATTGACCGCCTTCATACCATTCACGCACAAGACCAACCGGACAACACTATCAAAAAACTTTTCAATGAGTTCTTAGACCTCTTCCACGAGCCATCTGGATTGCCTCCCTTGAGACATTGTGACCATAGGATCTATTTAGAACCAGATCCTAATGTGATGGTAGTTTGGCCGTACCGGTATCCAAACCTCCAGAAGGATGAAATTGAGCGACAATGTCAGGCCATGTTACAACAGGGTCTTATTCACATCAACCACTTCCCCTTCTCTTCACCAGTCTTGTTCGTCAAGAAACATGATGACACGATGTTGAAATGTATCTATGGTGCCTTGTGGGCGATGGTCCAATACACTGGATTCAGTGGCTACCATGGGCTGAATATTGTTACAACACTTTATTCCATTCAACCTTTCAATCCACTTCTTTATGGGTTCTATATGGCATGGATCCCCCTCTGCTTCTCTCTTATACTCCAGGGTCCACCCGCATGGACGCCATTGATCAGGCACTCATAGATCATGACTAGGTACTACAGAATATTACAGCTCGCCTCCAGTGAACAATGGACACGTCATCCTTACACCAACCGCAGTGTTATGAGCATGATTGGTTAATGACCAGTGGGAGATTCTAGTCTAGTGGACTGCCACTGAACCAGATGCAGCGACATGGGAATAGTCGGACACCTTCAAACAAGTCTACCCCACTTACGAGCTTGAGGACTTGCTCTTTCTCCAAGGGGAGGCAGATGTTGAGGACTCAATTGCTAACCGAGTCATACAACGAAGGCGCACTGAGTCACAAAGTTAATAACAAAGTTAATAGCTTTCTTTCCATATTGTTTTAAATTTTTTATGCATTATTTAAGTTAAATTGCCATAGGGGTAGAATTGTAATAATTAACCCTATCACTATGTTTGGCATCAACCCTATTTAGAGGGCAAGGAGAATGAAAAAGGCAAGCATTGAATTAGGTTAAACAGGGTTTAGAATTCTCCTTGACGAGCTCTGGGGTTTGGAGGTCTCCTTGATGAGCTCTAGGTCTAGGTTCCCTCTTGAATCTGAATTTCCTTCTTCCTTATTTTAATTTTTGTTTACCTTGCTCCATATCGAAGAGAAGAGGGGAATTTCTGCCCCTTTTCCGAGTTCAATCAGAGGCTTTAGCCTCCCATTCACCAGCAGCCATAGAGGGTCTCTTCCTCTCTTTCTGAGCCAAGTTTGAGGCTTCTCCATCACCACACCACAAGCAGCCACAATTCATAGGTTCTGAGCCTCAAGGCCAGCAAGAAGAAAGGTTAGGAACCCCTAACCTCTGGTCCAAGGACTGTCCAAGTTAGAATCTTGCAGCCCCTAACCCGAGCAGCATCAAGAGGGTTCCAAACCCTCTATTTTGTGATAAAAAGGGGAACCTTTCCTCTCCTGTCCGAGCAGTAGCAGCAAGGGCCCTTTGCCCTTACCTAGCCCCTCAAAGGAGGCTGCTTTCTTCCTACCCGAGACCTGGCCAAAGAAAGGAATCTCCTTCCCCATCCTTACCAAGACAGCAACTACTCCTATAGTGCTGGATTCACAAATCCCACGCCGAGTTACTCGATCCATGACTAATGACCTTAACACCAGGTGGGTTGGTGGGGCGTGTCTGATTTGATTTTTTAAAATTTAAATTTAAGTGTATGAAAATTAAAGAAAATAATGTAAAAAAAATCAATCGTACAAGACAATAACACCAATTTATTTGTTATTGATGTTCCCCTATTGGTATTCATCACCCAAGAACCCATGTTTGGGGAATTCCATTAATATAAGCTCTATTAACTTGGAATTGCACAAAAGATATTTGGGCTCTTTTGTAAGCCATGTGCATGCTCAAATACACAATTACAACAAATCTTGCTTGAGATTGAGCTAGATTCTAATTCTAGCAAGCTCTTCAATCTAGATTGAAGGTGTTGTTGGATTTAGGATCCCATAATGTTAAACAAAGAAGAACTAGATTAAGAGAAGATGAAGCCAAAGAGGAAGAGAGAAGAGGAGAGAATGAGAGGAGGAGAAGAGAATGTGGATGGCTTGGTGAGAGAGATTGAGAGGGAGGGAAGGAGGATTTAGGTTGTTCAGTGATGCTCCTAAACCTCCCCCTAATCATCTATTTATAATAGTAAAAAGTTAACTAATTAGATCAATACCCTTTACCCTAATAAGGGTGTAAAAGGGGCAAGAAAATAAGAGATTTTACATCAATTCCACTATAAGTATTTTACCTCTTTCAACACTATCCCTCAAGTTGGGGGTGAAAAAATATCATATACACCCAGTTTGATGCATATAGTGGTTTGAATCTTGGATGTGACTGACTTTGTAAGGATGTTTGCAACCTGCCCTAGAGATGAAACATGTTTGAGAGATGTAATGCTAACATGTATTTTTTCTCAAGCAAAATGAAAATCTACCTCAATATGGTTTATTCTCTTATGGAAGACTAGATTTGAAGCAATGTGGCTGGTTGTGTAACTGTCACAATGTAGTTCCATGCATGCTCCTTTGTGGGAACCTAATTTTGTGAGGAGGGATTTGATCCATAGAAGCTCACTAACTACATGGGTTGTGGCTCTTTATTCTTCCTTGACACTAGACCTTGTAAAAATATTTTATATTTTAGTCTTCAATGTGATCAAGTTTCCTCGAACTAAAATGCAATACCCTGAAGTATATTTCTTGTCATCAGGTGATCCAACCACATTGTTAAGTTGTGGAGCCTAATTAATGCCCTACGCTAAGTCGGTCGATATCCCATATTTAAGTATGGGGAAGACAAACTTAAAAGAAGGAAAGATGTGTTGAAGTAATGACAATGATGGATACCCTAATCTATTGTGCCATTGTCGTGCCACTGGCTGAGAAATAGAAGCCACAATAACTTGAGGCAAATTTAAGTAGTAGAGACCCCCTTTTTCATGGCCTCCACCAATCACCTATTTCATCACCAGATCTTGAAAAATACAAGAAGAAGAAAAAGTGATAGAACAATTAAACATCTTGGTTAACTGGCTTGTTGACAATAACTGTTACGAAAACTTAAGAATAAATAATACATTATGATGCTGAAGTGTAAGACTAGTAGAGGAGGTTCCTATCCCAAAGACCTTGGTTTGATATTCGTCTGCTATGGTAACAAATTTATCTAGTAAACGTGGAGACAAAGAATGTAAAAGACTTTTATTACCTAAAGAGGAGGAAGAGGCTGAAATTATAACTGAGATAGTTGTAGTAGTAGCAATAGTGGAGGAGGAAGTGAGTGTGGGTATCATCAAAGTTTTCAGCCTTTGCAATTGCTAATTGTCATCATTGAGATTGTCTTCTTTCCTTTCATTGACTAAGATTTTTTTTCATTTTTGTTCATTTTTTCAGTATTATTAACCGTGGCCTAATTAGCAATAGCCCAATCTTGCTTAGCATGAAGTTTCCAACAAGTACCAATCGGATGATTCAATCCTCCACAATAAGTGCATAATCTTTATGAAAGTCCTTGAGGAGCTAAAGCCAGATCTACCACCTCTCTCTCTATTAGTTGAAGTTGTACCTCTGTTACCAGAGTACAGAGCTGAGGATATTTTAACCTAAGGAGTGGTAGAGGGGTTTGGGATCAAAAGTAATGTGGCACTTATATCATCAGAGGATGGAAGTGTAGCGTGTTAAGTTGTGGAGACTAATTAACGCCCTAGGCTGAGTTGGTCCCGGATCAACCTGCACGGTCAGGTCACCATCTGCCCCCACCCGGTCCACAATATATTAACTGTTATTTCATTAAGGGGTTCTGGGAATTTCACTCTTGTAACGCGGTTTCCCTAATTTTCTCTTTATAATTGAGGAGCACCACTATTAGGGTTTTAATCATCTTATATCGAGGAGCATCTCGAGTTGCAGCCTAAGAGGTTAGGGAGAAACACCTGTAAGTGTGTGATTTCTCTAGTAAAGTATTTCATATTCATAGTGGATTATTACAGTAGCGGAAGACATGATGTAGTCTCACCTTGAGATGAACTTGTATAAATCTTGTTGTACTGCTTTTTCGTGGTTGTTGTTTTCCCTTTTTCCACGTTTATTATTATTGCTCTTGTTAGTTTGGAATTAGGGCATGTAATTCCTAACAATCTACATTTTAAAATCCTTCATTATTGAAATGGCCATAACATTTATATAGGAGTCTCTTGCCTAAAGCTCTTTTTAAATAAATGACAATCCTTTCCAAAGCTTACCAATGAGTAAGTTGTGGTTTGTACATATACTGACTAACCACACTTATTGCATATGATATGTCAAGTCTAGTCCAGTGACATAAATGAGTTTCTGCACATGTCTCTAATATATACCCTCTTCAACATCTTCACTGGAGCCATGACATAACTTTGTATTAGCATCCATATGAGTATTTGTCGGTCGACATCCCCTCATTCATGTGTCCTCTCAAGTAGATCAAGAACATATTTTCTTTGAGATAAGACAATGCCATATTTTGATTGGAAGACTTCAATACCTAAAATATATTTAATAAGTCTGAGATCTTTTGTTTTAAATTTATTTCATATTTTATGTTTGATATCCTTTATACTTTAGTATCACTCCCCGCCAAGACAATACCATCCACATAAATTTCTAGTAATACGATTCTTTTGGAGGTATTATTTACAAAGACGGAATGATCAACCAAACACCTATTAAAACCAAATCGATGTATCACTTGGCTAAATTTATCCAACCAAGCAAGAGGAGTATATTTTAAACCATACAACCATATTTTTCATTCTACATACTGACTCCCCCTCAAACACAAAATCTAGGTGGTTGATGCATATAGATTTCCGCCTTAATATCACCATTTAAGAAATTATTTTTCACATCCAATTGAAAATTTGACCAAGAAGAATTTGCAATGGGTGATAGCAAGATACACACTAAATATAACTTGGCTACCAAGGAGAAAATCTCTCCGTAATCAACTCCATAACATTATGTGTACCAATCAACTCCATAACTCTATGTGTACCAATCAACTCCATAACTCTATGTGTACCCCTTTGCTACTAAACGGGCCACAAATTATCCAAATTATGCTTTGTGACAAAGACCCATTTACAGCCCATGGGTTTCTTACCAAGAGGAAGTGAAACAAAAGTCCAAGTGTGGTATTCACATAAAGCAGTCATTTCCTCTTCCATTACCGCCTTCTATTATGGATATTTCAAGGCCTCCTAATACGACTGAGGAATAAATACAGAAGAAATAGATGCAAGAAAATGGTAACAAAAAAAGAGACAAACGATGGTGAGAAACAAAATTAGATATAGAATGAGATGTAGAAGGCCAAGTACAAGTCCTAGGTTCCTTAAAAAGAGCAATGGGTGTTAGGAATTAGATGCCCTAATTCCAAATAAGTGAGAGAAATAATAATCAATGAAGAAAAATAAAAAAAAAGAATGAAGAAGGACAAAAGATTTATACAGGTTTGCCTCAAGGTGAGACTACGTCATGTCTTTCGCCGCTGCAGTTCCATCATAATGATCATATGGTTTACAAGAGATCCCGCTTCTCTAACCTCTCTTAGCTGCAACTGATGATTCTCCATGATGATCTTACTCCAGATGATAAACCCTAACAACGGTGCCCCCAAATATAAAGAGAAAATTAGGGCAATCAAATTATAAGTGTGAAATGCCCAAACTACCCTTAATGACCCACATACTGACTCAGCGAAAGGCTTTAATTAGGATCCACAACTCAACAATCTCCCACTTGGAGACTAATCCATCATCAATATCTCCTTTGCAATGACAACAACATCTCAATCCTCAAAGAGAAGTCTAACTGAAGTTGCACACAACTTCAGTTTCTCAATCGTAACAGTCTTTGTCAACATATCAGCCGGATTCGGACTCCCTTGAATCTTCTCAAGTGACAATAATCCATCCTCAAGAGCCAATCTAATGAAGTGATAATGCACCTGCATGTGCTTTGTTCTAGCATGATAAATAAGGTTCTTTTCTAAATGAATAACACTCTAACTATCACAATACACCACATTCTTCCCATGCTTGACAACTAATTCATCCCAAAAAGATTGCGACCATACCATTTGTTTACTTTTCTTCTCCTACATCGTGCTCTTCAACACTCCCCCTCTAGTAGGTGTTTATAATGTCAGCTTGCAATAAAAAGGATTCTTGGTCTTCAATTTTATTTTTCTGAAAAAAAATTCTTCATATATGCAAAAGCTTCAAATTGTTTGCTTCCCCTTTATTGAATATTTTGGTCACATAAAAATTACCACAACATGTGGAACAAAATACCTATTTTTTTTTACTTCTTCTGCTTCACCCCCCCAAGCTAGAGATAAAAAGGACATGAAGACCTAACTTAGACAAAAAACAATGTAGGAGAAGAACATCACTTATGGTCATATAACAAAGCTCCATATACCTGTCAAAATGGTTATAGTCTAAAACACACTCCACCCATTTTTATAGATGGAAAAATGACCACACTTTAGGGCCCAACAAAGAGACTACTTAATTCTTAAGGGTAGCTCAAACACAAATCACCTCTTGTGTGAAGAACAAAATACTTGACTCAAACTAGATGTTGGACACACTTTTATACTTTTAAGGTAGTGGGTATAAGCATAAAAGTACAAGATCATAAATTGAAGAAACACTAGAGGAAAAAAGGTTTAACCATAATGAGGCCACTATACAACACTCATAATAATGATGAACTTAGCTTGAAACAAATAAAATAGTTCTAGTAATTATCTCCTCCATCAAGATCTCCCAAGAATAAATACTCGATCGAACACAAACTCAAAAATTAAAAAAAAATGGGTGATAAAACATAAGTAGAAAATAACCTCAAAGGATTTCAAATGAAATAGTGATAATAATCATAAAAGAGAGTAATGCTTTTCACTTACAAAGATGGTGGTGAAAACTCAAAGGTACCGATAAAACAGTCTCAATGGACTTAAAAACACCCATCTATAAAAAAGGAGGACCAACCAAAGCGAACACACAAAAGGGTTAAATTGGGATTAAAGTAAGAGAAGGTGAAGAAGTCGGGGCCATCATGTGCTTTATCTTCTAAAATTATTCAAGTTCTTCTTGAGGGTAGATGTCATCATATGCTTTATCTTTTGGAGTAATTGAAACTCCTCTATAGGGATAGTCTTCTTGCCTTTGGGGTTCTTAAGAGCCATTGTAAAACTGATGTCTTTGAACCAACCCAATTCTTTAAGTTGAATCGAGTTGACAATAGACAACAAATAATGAACCCAGGGTAATCACCTAAGAATTTCTTTCTTCAATAATAATGTCTCAATTAGAGAGATACACTAACAACTGTTGTAATGAACCAAAACCCAAAAAACACATAGTAGGTTCTTATATAGCAACAAATAACATGTAAATAATGAAATCATTAAGTGTAATAAGGACACATGATAATCTATAGCAAGTCGAACAGTGAGTAAGGAAGTTGTGCATCAAGTAATAAGTTGGAACCAAGTAATAAGTTACCAATAATAAGTTGAATCGAGTGTTGGTGGATCCGAGAACAACTGCAAGGACTTCTTTAAAATAGAGAAGTGTGAATAAAATAGTAATGAATGCTACTTCTATGCTTATTGCATCAATAATTAATTTAAACACCAAACCAAGAGCTAGCCATACCGTAGAATCCGAGAGCTAGCCAGCCATATTAGACCTATTGATTAGCTGCCAATGACATATATTTCCTATTTCTGAATATAGTTCATATGTAGAGATGTAATTACATAATGAAACCGATGCTAAGGCAAGAGCCAAAAAGTAAGAGAAACTTGTTAGATACTTTCCTAATCTCGAGCAACAACAAAGGAAACTTTTCAGAAGTCTTAAGAATTGAAAGTGCATACCAATGAATCTTGTTTTTGTAAGTGCATATCTTAGAAGTAGGAAGTATCTTTAATTTGATGAGGATATCAGTTTAGGAAAACAATCCTAATCTAGGATATTATCTTGAAAAATATATCTCATTCAATTCAAATAATGTTTCTGAAAATAAGAGAGATCCTTTCCCAGATATTGTTACACAAAACCAGAAACTTTCCATGGATAGATCTTAAGATACTATCCTAATATGATTGCAACAACAACTTTCCACTAAATCTTCTACGCAGAGAATCAAAATAAGAAACCTTCCACTGGCAGCCTTCCAAGATTAATCTTCTTAGCATTCAGACCCGCAGACTGCAGGTAGTGTAACCTTGAAACCTTCAGAAATTAAGGTATGCAACTGTAAATAAAGTATGATGCAAGATAACACTTACTTCTGTAACAAAACACTGTTGTAATCTCCACATCCCAGAGATATAACTTTAGGACTAAACAAGTTCTGAAACAGAGCAGTAAAAGACCAGGTGCTGTTTTTTAAGATATGATATCCTACTGCTATTAAGAATAACTGCTTTAATGGATGTCTAAGAGAAGTAATGCCTACTTCTTACAACATATTAAGAGAGGAACAGGTATTCCATATGGATGCTACTATGATAGACATCTGAGAGAAGAGATTACAGAACCAAGAAAGTTCTGAACCTGAGCTTAATACAGTCTGTAATACTTGTCTTGCAGCGAGCAACAACAAAGATTAAAAACAACAAATTTCTAACCAAAAGACAGTATGGAAAGGCCTATTCTAGGTATTTTCATATCTCAATAGAAATTTTCTGTTTCCAACTTGATCAGTTCATCATTAGGAAAGTTTCTTATAGAAAATTCAAGGATATTTTATCTGGAATACTTTCCAAATTCTATAGATTAAAAACAGAAAGTTTCCAATGATTTACTTGACTTAATCAGCAGCACTAGTGAATAAGGAAATATTTCCAAATATAACAGATTTCTGAGATCCAAGAGGTTTTAAATTTCTATTCAATATGCAGGAATTCGTCCAGAATTCTGAAACTCAAGGAGAGCTTCGTTGCATGCAGCAATCAGCAGTGCAAGACATGAAACTTCAGCAGTCAATCAACCGGTATTACAACAATTCAACTCAGGTATGTGATAAAAAGGAAAACATCCAGTAGTGATAGATTATACTGATTTGCAAAAGATAATATCATCAACTAGCCACACGTTTATAGAAAACAAGGCTGCATGAAGCATAGAAAATAGGGTTTTAAAACACCTCAAACTGATAGCTTTCTTTCGACCTAAAAATCAACTTTCATGGAATAAGAGAAACTTCAAACTTTCCCTAAAAATTTGATGAAAGAAGCATAATTTCTCAAGGAAGAATGTCTGACATATATTTGACATTGATATAGATGAAAAATCAAGAACCAAACTAGCAAGAAATACTTACCTTTCCCAAGCCATTCCAACACAAATTGAGGAGATAGAATCCAGCACCTCCATGACTCATAATCCGAGCACAAAATAATTGGAATCCTATCACTGCTCTGATACCATTTTAATTTTCAGGATTCCATAGCCTTTAACATCTTCAACTTTAAAGTAACAAGAGAGAAAAAAAAAAAAAAAAAGGAGAAGAGGAGAGGAGAAGAGTAAAGAAAAGAGAAGAAGAGGTCCAAGAGGAGGGTGAAAGGAGTGGAGCATGTCAATGAGAAAAGATGAGGAAGAATTAGGATTGTTGTTGGATCTCCTAAACTTCCTACTTAAGCTTTATTTATAGATATCAAAAACAAAAATATTACAAGTATACTCTTCACCCTAAGAGTGAATAAGACAGAAAAGATCAAACTATAATTATGTTTAAGACACCCAGGCTTGTTCATATCTTCAACAATTTTTTTTGTCATTAATACTTCTTCAACACTAGTCATAGGAGGTTGTTCATGCCTAATTCTCTTCCTATTTTATAAAATCAATCAAATCCTAAGAACTTTGTGAAAATGTCCCATTATTATTTAGTAGGAACATATTCGAAGTTGATTGGCCTAAATTGAAACAATGCTCGAGTAAAGTATTGTCCAATTTCAACATGTTTGGATAGAGAATGGTGTGTCAGGATTTTTGCTACGCTAATGGCTCTCAAATTGTCACAGTAGATAAACATTTTCATCTTTAATTCAATCAATTTTCTTAGAAGTGTTGTTTTATCCATAGGACTTTTACATGATAGCTTTCAGCCATTATGTACTCACCCAAGGTGGTAGAAAAAGCCAAGGAATGTAGTTTCTAGGAAGGCCAAGAAACAAACATATTTTTTGTTGGAAGATGGGCCCAAGCCTACATGACAAAGGAAGTCCCAAGCCTACAGAACAAGGAGAAAACCCACAGGTCCACACAATGGTGGCATGGTGGTAAATAAGTAGTCATCTCATAAAGATACCATTGATGTAATTAGTTAATGATTTATGTCTCTTATTCACTCTTAATAGGGGGAAGTGTATTCTTAAAATATTAGTACTTTTGATACCTATAAATACAACTAATTCGTCACTCTTCAAATTCGTCACTCTTTTTAATTCAATCAATTTTCTCCAAATTATTATTATTTGGACAAGTCCATTACCCTAATCTTCCTCATATTTTCTCCAAATTCGTCACTCTTCCTCTTCTCCTCCTAAAACCTTCTCTCCACAACTCTTCTTCTTCTTCTCACCCCTTAATCCTCTTCTACTATGATTATACATATTGGAGTCCAAAGTTTCAACAATTTTCTAGTATTTTATAACGACCAATAATACTCTTCTATTAAATTTACAACATACAAACTCATAATCAGAGTACCCAATTAAGTAAATGGTTGAATTGTGAGCATCAAATGCCTAAGTATTTAAAAAGAAAAATCTTTTCAAAATATTATAAAAAAAATATTTTCATAACCACTAGGTGTGATTCTCAAGGATCATATTGAAATCTAAAGCATAGGCAAATTGTAAGCATAACGTATAGTCTTCTAGCTACCAAGTAAAGTAGAGATCCTAGCATATTTCTAAATAATTTCTGATTCTATGGGTCTACTAGAGTCATCCAAGTCAGTTTTAAGGATGCACTCATGGGTTTAAGGTTTCAAATTATATTTCTTTAAAGATTTATTTAATATACTTGGACTAATTCATGAAGATTCTTCTTTCAGTTTGAACCACTTAAAGTCCAAGGAAGAATGAAAGTTCTCCCATCAACTTCATTCTTCATGACTTTAGCAAACTCTTAGCACAAAGAGGTGAAAGTAGAGCTAAGAACAAAATCGTTCACATAGATTTGGTCAATAGTCATATCTTGTTCATGACTCATAGTAAACAAGGTTTATCCACACCTCTTTTCTACCATTTTGTTCTAAGAATTATCTATCATGAACTCTAAGAGTTCACTTCAAACCATACATAGCTTTACATAATTTATACATATGTTTTGGCTTACTCAATTTATCTTTGAGTTGTAAAGGATTAACTTATCTAACCTTATACTCAAAGAATGAGGTTGGATGAAACTCAAAAGGGGGTTTCGCCACTCTTAAGAAAAACAACATGATTTATGATTTTGTCATTGATCTAGCTTTATAAGATTCCACATTTAATCCTAGACCTTTGTGCTTTGTCAAATTTTTTCCATGCCTCTATACGATTTACCATTGAGATCTTTATGATTATATGAAAGGTGAATATCAAATTCCCATTTAGTAAAAGTAGGAAATTTTGAAAGGCACTAATAAAATTCAAATTACTCTTTAAACTATTGTAGCCAATGAAACATGGATTACTTACTTTTGGGTTTCTATACAAGTATATGAATAAAACATAAAAATCATGCATAAAATCATATCCTTAAGTGAAAATTGATTCATAGTCATGAGATGAGATTCACAAATCAAAGACACAAGCACATTAATTCCATAGTACAGGCTACCCAAGTAGTAATACCGAATATGCTGTTAATCAAGTTTTGTCCTTTTGAACTCACCCCATTGTTAGCTCTTAAAATCCAACTATGGCTATTGATGATAAAAGTCTGCTTTTCCTATACCAAGAGATTTCAATAATCTACTTATAAACTTAAGCTTATGATTATTCCAATTAATCCCATAAAGTAGGGAAAATAAATCCTAATTAGCTTATGATTATTCTAATAAACTAGGGAAAAATACATCCTAAGTCATTTATGATTATTCCAATTAACTCTATGATTTCACACTTAATCCAATTTTGGGCTACATAGACTTTTGAAGGTGGTTGGACCCATAAATTTTCTAATTATCTTCTCATTGTGTTCTAATCCATCACATTAGGCATATTTAGTTTTTTAGGGGCACAAAATTTTACGAGTTTCATTTCTCCAAAAAGTTAACCTTTCCTTTAATGTGTTACCATTCTACTTCTAGGAAATTCCTAATATATACTTACAGTTTACCCAAGTACATCCATGTTAGGAATTAGACGCCCGAATTCAAAACTAGTGAGAGAAATAATAATCGTAGAAGAAGAAAAAACCATGTGTGAAGAACACAAGATTTATACAGGTTCACCACAAGGTGAAACTACGTCCTATCTTCCACCGATACAGTATTTCACTATGAAGATGAAATAGTTTACAAGAGAAATCCCCCACACTCGTGTTTTTCTCTAACATCTTTTAGCTGCAATTTGTGTTCCTCCTTGATGTGATGATAAACCCTAATAGCAGTGCCCCAATATAAAGAGAAAACTAGGACAACTGCAATACAAGAGTGAAATCCACAAACTGCCCCTTAATGAAACATCAGTCTATAAATCAATGGAATCATAATTTTTTTTTCAAACTTTTCAAAGTACAAGGGTTGCATTTTTTTTATTTTAATTTCATGTTGGAGACACCTAGATTTCGAAGGTTTCAATTATTTGACATGTAACCTAAACCCGTGGACAATAATAACCTTGCTTTATTTCACATGTATTAGCATACCGTAAATAAATTCAATTTAATTTTAGGCTAAGTGGTGAAAATAAAACAACCATCTTGGAGTACAGATTATAAGATTCATTGAATAAAAATATTTGGCCAATTTGTGGCAAAGTAACAAATTAGGTATCCTTGGGTAATTGATATGACTCCTAGAGAGTTACCCAAGGCTACCTTTATTAAATTGATTATAAAAATTAGCAAAATATAATATATGTGATTGATGAAAGAGGATGCTTGAAATTGAGGACAAAATCCAACTACTAATACCATAACATAGACTATATCTACTATCCAAGAGTGACTTGCTATGCTCTTTAGATACTCCAAAAGACAAGATGCATAATCTTTTCTCAATTATGAATTTTTTTTTAGGCTATGACAAGGTATTGAATGCATCAATATACGAAGAAGGAAAACTACTCATTTTGGAGACTTTCTCATCTATGTCTTAATAAGTATGTTTTTATCCCCTCAAGGGTAGTTATTCTAGTTGGACAAGAGTAGATTCATATGAATCCCTTGTAGTGATTAAGAAGGACACGGATTTTAAAATATGTCTAGAATCTCAATGTTGACATGAATCAATCACTTGACCCATAACCACTAAACTTAATATGAACTGTGGATCAAGACTAATCACATTACTATGTATCATGCACAACCTTAATTAAGAACAGCCAATGTTATTTCCAACATATATTAACTAAATTCAGATTGACTTGGAAACTAACTTTCCTTAACATAACATTAGCTAATGATAATGTAATTGTTGAAGTAGTTTGAGTGGTACCCTCTGTAATTATGAAAGTGAGTGGCATAAGTTATAATTAGTGGTTAGTTTAAGTGTTATTTTTTATTCTTATGTATTAGGGCATCCATGCCCCATTTATATAAAAAAGACAGAGAGGGAGAGGAGCTCAAATTTTTGGGCTCTTTTAACCCTTAAAGTTTCTCTCCTCAACTTGTGTTTTTGCCTTCTCCTTGTCATATTCTCTTTTCTTATTCCTTCTTTCTTCTTATTTCTTCTTTTTCTACCCAAACCTTGTTATCCATGGATTAAACCCTAGAATTCAACATGGTATCAAATATATAATTCAAGAGTTTAAATTAAAGTTGATCAAGTTATGAAAGTTTAGTGCAAAGGTAACTCAATTCATCCTTCAAGCAACAAAGGGTTTGGCTAGTTTTGAAGAGAAGCAAAAGGCTGATATCAATTCAGCAAGTTCTCTCCTTAATCAGATAAGATTCACTTTATGTTTCACATTATGAGGGATTAAATTCAATTTTTTGATAGTCACAATTTTTTTTTACTCACGCCTAGTTATCCTCCTCAATATTTGTTTTCTTTCCATATTGAATGGTTGAAATCACCTTTTTTGTCATGTGGATAAATTCCTTCATTCCTTGTTTGTTTGATCTAATTTTTATGCCAAAAATTCCTCCTTTGGTATGCTAAAATTCCTCTTGAAGCTCTCCTTAAATTCTGGATTTTTGAAGGAGTAGGTGCTCAATTAAGTTGTTAAAACCCTAAGTTAGGGTTTGAAGAAAATTTTTGGAAAGTACTCACTAGTTCTAGTTTATTTTCTATTACTTTCTTACCAGCATCTAGTTTGTTTGTTTGCCTTTTTAATCACCATTGGTTGTTGAGTAATTAAAATTCTGATTTAGAATCTCAAACAGAAAAAACTAAATAAAATAAAAAAGGGGTCATGCTTGTGTCATCCATTGGCTGAATTCCTTGCTTATTACTAGCTGAATTTGATCACTTATCATTACGTAGTTTTTAATTCCATAGCTTCAAATATTTGTTAGTTTTGATAAATTCTTGTCCTCTTTCCTCCTAAGTTAACCTAAAGGTGTTGGTTTTCTGGGGAAAAAAATCTGCTGTAAGTCATAATTTCTACTCTGTCAAATACTTCCTCTTCCTCTACATATGCTAATTTCAGCAAAGGTAATCCCTATATTTTACAACGGATGCTTACCACCAAACAAGGTGACAATATACATGAATATTTAGCTTACTTTCGAGGCTTTCTTCAAGAATGGAAACTTTCCCAGCCAACCTCTACAAATATCTCTGTCAAAGATGAACAAAAAGAGTCCTTGATAACTACCATATGCCTTGTTAACATTAAACCGCATTTTGAAGTTGCTAAGAATCACCTTCTTAGCTCTTTTGTGGTTCCCACTTTTAATGATGTATAAGCTACACTTCTCCGTATTCTAGAAGCTTCTCCCTCTACTACTGAAATACCATCCGCTATGTACTCTGGACATAGGGGAACACCATCTGACCAAAGCCTAGGCTGAGGTAGATTTTATAGAGGAGCAAGAGGATGAGGTGGAAGGACTAGTTTTGACTAAAGAGATGGGAAGGAATGCACCCATTGTAAGGGATATGGCCACACTAGAGACACATGGTTTCACCTGAAAGAATGCTCTATATGTGGTAGATTGGGCCACACTCATGAAAGATGTTATAAAGCTAATGAGAATAAGGCTAACCAAGCCTAAGTGAGTGATACAAAAGTAGAGCATTCTACCACAACAAATGCAAAGAATACTTTTATTGATGCAGACTATGAACTATTCCAGAAAATAGAGACCATGATGGGGTATTCCCAATTACTTCTTCACCAACCGCTGCCACCACCACTTAGGTATGTTTTCTACCTCCTCTTCATCCTGGATAATTGACTCAGGAGCCTCCAAGTATCTTACAGGTTACAGACATCTGCTATAATCAGTTTCTCCATGTCTTTCACATAAATTTGTTACCATTGCTGACGGTTCACAAAGTAAAGTTCAAGGGAAAGTATCCTCTTCTGCTCACTGATATCCTTTTCGTTCCTACTTTCCCATTTAATCTTTTATTGATTAGTCAACTCACCAAACATTTTAATTGTTCTATCACTTTCTCACCCACTTCATGTGTGTTTCAGGATCTTACAATGAAGCGGGTGATTGGTGGAGGCCATGAACAAGGGGGGACTTGTTATGGTCCCGGATCTGACACATGGATTCGTAGGAAGGAGGAAGACGAAGACGAAGATCAAACCAAAGGGAAGCTTGAAAACCCTAGGTTTGTTAAGGAGAACGCACACCCCTGAGCTCATTGAGGAGAACTGAAAACCCTATTTAACCTAAAATCAATGTTTTCCTTTCTCATTACTCTTACCCCTTAAATAGGGTTCACCCTTGCAGGGTTAAGATAAAATATTACAAAAATACCCCTATAAATGAAATATTCCAAAACTACCCCTGTGGCCTAAAACTGGAATAAAATAAAGTAAATTAAAGAAAAATAATTCAAATAATAATGTGATTGTGTGCATAACATTACACATCCTGGAAGAAAGAGCTTGTCCTCAAGCTCAAAGGTAGGTCTGCTTGCCCATGTCGACGTCTCCATCTGTTCTCAAGTATCAACTGTGGTATCTGTGTCAATTGTCTGGACTACAAAACTGGAACACCTAACAAGAGAAGAAAATTTTTTTATTATTTTTTTTTTACCCTCCATCAGTCCTGGACTGGTGTGAAACTGCCCCTCACGGTGGCCCCCCATTGGCTAAGTTGCACTACCCACACTTATCAACCCCTTCATTGTCAAAAACAGCAATTACATCAATATTGTAGCCAGTTAATGGCAGAAGCAATCGAGCACCCTGACTAACCATGCGAGGGGTCCATGAGACCAATAAAGGAGTACAACAGAGACTGAAGGTCCATTCATATTCATTTATGTCATGTTGCAATATATCTTCCATCTCATTAACATGACTAAGCAGGGAACTCACCTTTGATGTTTCCAATCTAGACCATGAGCAGAAAAAATACATAATGCCAATCACAGAGTGATCAACATCAGCACCTGCTGATGTAAGAATTCTTGCAAGTTTCAAGTGCCACCCCTGATGCATAAGCACTAGATTCAGAACCACTGGAAATATACTTCCCTTTTCCATCACTTTGATTTATTGCCTTGATTGCATGAAAATCGTCATCTGCATCCTCAAGAAGCACCATGGCTTGGCTGCCTAGCAGCAATATATGCTAGACTGCCACAACAACATTATTTGCTTGGCTGGCTGGCAGCACTGGTTTCAGTAGTGCTACTGGTGGCAGCACTGGTTGCTGCAGTGCCACAGTAGAAGCACAAAATGATTTGTGGAAGAACCACATTACTGTAAAACCAGAACAAATCACCTTCAGTACAACACCTTTCTCTAAGTTCCCTCGATACTATTGATTATGAACAACAAGCACTGCTGAATCCAGCTTTCGCTCAGTGAAGATGAAAAATATGTGCTTTAAATCATTCAAGTCACCTAAAGAGCACCTCCTCTTGCACACGGTGGCAAACACTCTCATGCAACCAATTACTGAACTCAGCTTTGCGAACAAGAGGGTAGGCCTCAGGATCCAAGTCCCTTGGACCATCCTTGACATCATCAATTATATCCCCTCCATCATCCACATCGGCATCCATATGTTGTGGTTTAGATTGACTACTTATTTCCCATTCTGAAAACAGAACCTAGATCAACTCCCACACCATGACCTGGTGCATCAAATACAAAGAAGAAGAAGCGAAAGACCCAGAGACATCAAGTTGTGTCTCAATAATCCTAATATACTCCCTGCAATTTTTTGGTAGTGTTAAACGACTACATATGAGCTTTCGAAGCTTTAAGCTAAAGCCATCCACCACAACACCAATAGTTTCATGGACTATTGATTTGTGGAGCTCTAGTGGAGAAACAAAACAAGAATTGACAAGCGCCTCTTTTTCTTCATCATTTTCATCTCTGACTGCTTTCTTTCTTGCAACTTTCTCTACATGGATTATAGGAGACAAGTCCTCTTCCTCTATTGGAAACATTAACATTCTTGTTGCTTGCATCTTGATAGGATCGAGCCCCAGATAAGCCGGGAGAGAATGAAATAAAACAGTGCCACTAGGACCCACTTGAGGTTCCTCATCAACGTCCAATTCTTCAACCCTAGTGGCTCCTTGTGGCTCCTGAACTAGAGTATCATCCATGACAATATCATCCTCATCCTGCTTGTCATTCAGTCTAAATCTACTGAAATTGCAAACAAAAAATCTCCATTCACCCTTTGTAGGATCAAAAGAAATAAATGTAGCGCCTTGCCTTTGGTTCGTGTTTCTCAATAATATAAGAGGCTGATCTTGTTTGACTTTGTCTGAAACTGGTAACTTCTTTTGGAGTATTAGTGTAACTTCAGCCGTCAACCTTTTATCTTTTGAAGTTGTCTTGGCACCTGGTTTGGTGCTGGAACTGTCCCACCTTTTCTGCAACTAAAGTGAGACCATCTGCAGGACACCCATGAATACAGTGTCCCAAATTCATTGCATTCTAGGACACGACATTTTCTCGGGCAATTCATCGAACAACTGCAATGCCTCGTCCATTTTCCCTTTCTTCCCCAAATATTGCAAAAAAAAATAGAGGGCGTTCTAATTCCACTGCCTAATGAAGCAACCTGGTCCAAATAATAAGCAAAAGGAAGCAAGACTACGCATTCCACACCCCCCTTCTCAAATTCAAAACTCCCACCGACATGACAATTGTCCACAAACAGGGACCGAGCATCAGCACACATATCATCCAAACAATTAGATAAAACGAATTCAAATTTACAATGAACAGACACATCAGTGTTGTTCTCATTACCCATAAAAGTTTTATTTTTTCCATTCCCAGAATCCCAAAAAATTCCCCTCTTGCGTTTCAGACCCAAAATTCGGGATTCCGTAAAAGTTTCTATGTTTCTCTGCTTCATGGAACAATTTCAACTCCATTGGAGAGGAATTATGTAAAACATAGAGGGATTTGAGAAAAGAAAAGACGAAATTTGGAGAAATTCGTCTCAGGAGTTTACCCCAAATTTTTTTGAAGTTCATTTGCTGCTAATTTGCCGTGACCGAGAGTGAGATTGAGAGGGAGAGTGAAAATCCGGAAGCCAAAACCCGCTAGATTTTTTCCCGTCGATGCTTCCTCCTTTTCTGGTGGCGAATAGCAGCCCTTTGGGGCTTCTCTGCTTGTATATTTTTTGAAACAGTGGAGGGACGACCGAACTGATTCGCTGAGACAAAGTCGTATCGGGATTTTTCCATCTGTTGTTCTGGAAGATATTCTACTGGTAGTGAGGAGTCAATTTTTGAGGTAGAACCCAAACTGCCAATGACCGCCGAGATTGTGGCATAATACCCTTCCGATTTCCTGAAATCTTGGTCCCCGCCGTCTGATTTCGAAGGTTTGGGGAGCTTTTCCGAGATAGAGAGCTCTCGGATTTCCTGTGTCTTCTATTCGGGAAGACGTATGGCGTCCAATGGAAAAGGGTTTGATGCCGAACCCCATTCCATATTTTTTTACGAAGGAATTTTTGAGTCCCCAATTTCGGACTTCGCCATTGTTGGAGATACAAAGGGCTCTATGATTTCTTGCTTCTCCTATTTCTTGCTTCTCCTATCCGTCCGAGACAGCGTCACAATCGACTATCTCTTGTTCAGTGCTTATTTTGTGCTCGGAGATTTGAGGTTGTATGACCTTTTTGCGGCAGCCAGTTGCTTTCTTGCATAAAATTTTAAATGTAAGCTGCACGCCATTCACGTATTATTTCCCCTTCATTTCAAATACCCTGTGCACGTTCATCTGCCAATTCTCTACGCATGGCCATCCATTCTTCTAGGGATAATTCTCTGCACACGATAATCCATTCTTCTAGGGAATGGCTCATTGTGTTCCTGCTTTAATACCGGTTGTTATGGTCTTGGATCTGACACATGGATTCGTAGGGAGGAGGAAGACGAAGACGAAGATCAAGCCAAAGGGAAGCTTGAAAACCCTAGGTTCGTTAAGGAGAACGCACACTCCTGAGCTCGTTGAGGAGAACTCAAAACCCTGTTTAACCTAAAATTAATATTTTCCTTACTCATTACTCTTACCCCTTAAATAGGGTTCACCCTTACAGAGTTTAAGATAAAATATTAAAAAAATACCCTTGTAAATAAAATATTCCAAACTACCCCTGTGGCCTAAAACTGAAATAAAATAAAGTAAATTAAAGAAAAAAATAAAATAATAATGTTATTGTGTGCATAACAAGGCTTCTACAGTTAAAGTCCTAGGCAGGAGTACTTCCCAGGAGGTCACCCATCCTAGAATTACTCTTGCCCAAGCTCACTTAACTTCAGAGTTCTAAGTCAAATACCTAGCCAATACAACCCGAAACGACTAGCCGTTTAAGGTGCGGAAAGCTAAGTATCTAACTCAGAACACAAACTCTAACAAGAGTGGACGGAACCACTCTGACATCTACTACCTAGATGTGCCACAAATAAATATTGCATCCACCTGTGACACTGAAACCAGGTTATGACACAATCGGTTGGGACATATGTCCACCCAATCTCTTCATCATATTTTTCCTAAAGCGCAGTCGGACCTTCATCCTGAAGCATGTCAAATGAGTAAACATCAGAGGTCTACATACTCACCTCGTTAATTCATACTGATGTATGGGGACCCTTGAGTGTCTCCAATATTTCTCAAGTGAAATATTTTATTACATTCATTGATGACTTCACTTGTACAATTTGGTTATCTTTGTTTAAAGAGCATTCTGAAATACCATTGATATTTAAATATTTTTATGGAATGGTACTCACTCACTTTGGGTGGAAAATTAATGTCCTTCGGTTGGATTATGCCAAAAAATACACATCCAAAGATCTTGACTCGTTTTGTCAAGAAAATGGCATTATTCATAAGACATCATGTGCCTACACCCCTCAAAAAAATGATGTAGCCGCATGGAAGAACTGTCATATTATTGAGGTGGCTTGTGGTTTACTATATGCATGCAAGTTCCATACTTTTATTGGCCGCATGTAGTTCTTACCGCTTGTTTTCTTATAAATCAGTTACCCTCTTCCATTCTTGGTAAAAAATCTCCCTTCTCTCTATTATTACTTGATGATGATCCTTTTTCACTACCCTTGAGAGTCTTCAGTTGTCAAAGTTTTGTCCATATTTCCTCCCCAAAACACAGTAAACTTGATCCCAAATATGTGAAGTGTATCTTCTTAGGATATTCTCGCACATAAAAGGGTTATGTTAGCTATAATCCCTCTCTTCAGCGTTTACTTGTGTCTAGGGATGTCACATTTTTTAAGACTCTCCATATTATCCTGATAATTCTCCTAGAGGTTTATCTTCAGTACCAGGTTTTCCTCGACCGGTTATGCCCCGTGTTACAGAAGCTACTCAGCCCCCAGAAACACAGGCTTACACCACACCTGCTGAGTTGACAGATCCTATTGAGGTAAGTCCATCTTCTCCAATTACTTTTTTCCTAGAGTATGATACTCATCCTATTGCAGTTAGGAAAGAGCCTCGATCATGCACCATGCCTTCTACTTCTCATCCCATAACAAACTTTGTGTCTCATCATCATCTATCGATTGTTTGTTGTCAATTTCTATCGGCTATTTCCTCTGTACATGTACCACTATCCTATCAGGAGGCTCTCTGTTACGATCCCGGATTTGACACAAAGATTCGTTGTTGACGTTCTGGTTCGGCCATGGGGAATTGTAGAAAGACATGGTGGAATTGTAGGGAGACATGGAGAACGAAGATCAAGCCAAAAGGAAGCTTGAAAACCCTAGAGCTCGTTGAGGAGAACTCTAAGCCTGTTTACACTAGATTTAACCTAATTCTCAATGCTTGTCTTTCTCATTACTCTTACCCCTTAAATAGGGTTCACCCTGTTAGGGTTTAATATAAAATATTACAAAAATACCGCTGTAAATACCCCAAAAATACCCTTGGGACCTAAACTGAAATAATATAAAGTAAATTAAAAAAACAATAAAATAATAATGTCATTGTGTTCATAATATTACACCTCCCCTAGAAGAACGAACTTGTCCTTAAGCTCAAAAGTAGGGTCTGTGGCAGCATCTTGTTCTACAACCAGATCTCTATTCGTCTGAATGAAGTCAAAAATATCTTTCGCTGATCAGTTCCCCACGTACTGTGATATTTTGCCACTGGAGGACAAGAAGTACAAAGTAGGGTAGCCCTTCACACCAAAGGTACCAGTTGGGATATCATTTGCAGTGGCATCAATTTTGGCACTAACAACATCCTTGTGATTTTGAAAGGAGACAGCCACTTCATCCAGTATAGGTAGTAGTTTGTTACGGTCCCGGATCTGACACCCCTTAAATAGGGTTCACCCGGTTAGGGTTTACAATAAAATATTCTAAAAATACCCTATAAATAAAATATTCCAAAAATACCCTTATAAATAAAATATTCCAAAAATACCCCTATGACCTAAAACTGAAATAAAATAAAGTAAATTAAAGAAAACACTAAAATAATAATGTTATTGTGTGCATAACATAGTTTCTATCAATGCCCACACCATGGTACAAAAAACTCCAACAAAACATTGTGCCCAGAGTCTAGAACCATCTCTTGGAAGCTAGCAGCAACAACAACCTGGACTGATGCACTATTAAATTCTGGAATAGGTGCTGATTTGCTGAATGGCTCAAGTTTACCTTCCGTGTATGCTTTCAACCAAGAAGCAATGTCGTCAGGCTCAAATTTTGCTTTGAGGAATTTCTGGCCCTCTTCATGTTGTAAGATAACGAGAGGCACCTGGGCCTCCTTTAAGGCCAAAATACTGGAAGGCCCCTTGGGCTGCTGCAACCTCACCTAAAAGAAAGCCTATGCCATCACCTTCAGCTAAAGCTAGGAAGTTTTCATAGTCCGCATCAGTGAAGTCAGCAAAAATCCCAACAATAGTTATCATTACCTCATCGATGATGTCACCAGCACGTTCTGCAAATTTAATTTCAGTGGCTGCAGGGCCCACTTGTTTCTGGAGACAGGCTATAATCCCATCTGAATCCCTGGGACCTTTGGAATCATCAATAGTCTTCCCTCCATTGCGAAGAATCTTAAGTGTGGGAAAACCCTTCACATCATATAGACATGTAGGATCTTTGTTTTTCTCTTCATTGGCATCAACCTTAGCGAGAGCAACTGGAGGGTCATGGCTGCTCAGTACAGATACAGCTTTCTCATACTCAGGAGCAAGATTCTTACAATGTCCCCCCTGCACGGCCTACCCATTTCACCGCCTGTAATGTGCTTGTAAACTCCAGTTTTGTAGTGTGCGAAGTCCTCATCTACAGTAAAAGCGATCTCCACAAGACCATTGACATAACCCTCAGCCATGAGGTCTGCAGGAGCTGAACTGATTTTGTAGGCCTCAACATTGTAGTGCTTAGACTCTTGCCAGAGCATGTCCTTCACAGTACACCTCTTTGCACACTTAGGGGTGGAATACACGGGTTCACAACCCGGATGTCCACAACCAATGTCATCAAAATAAGGGTCACTCTCTTCAGTAACAACTCCATTCTGAACAAAGTACTTCCATGCACGATAAGGATAGCCCCCATCACAACCATATCCACACCTAAAACCACATCATGCTAACGCATTGTTCACAGATAGGGAAATGCTCACAGTAAGATGGACGCAGCATCGATCTGATAGCGATTCTACGGCACCAAATGCCCAACAAGAGCCATAGTGTCCCTGAGCATCAATCATATACTCAAATTTTGCAGCAAAATCTGAGCAGAATTTGACTATCATGGCAGTAAACCGTCCCTCCAATTCCATCTCCCTTGCTGAATTCATCTTCTGATGGTTCCAAGGGGGTGAATGTTTATTCTGGAGCAAGACAATTCCTTCCCTAGCAGCCTTAGCAGCAAGCTCGATATGATCTATGGGGCAAACATCCTCTTTCCCAAGTGAATCATAACCATCAGGGCTTCCATCAAAGAAACCAAGCCTCGTTAGAACAACATAGAGATTTCGCAAGGCCTTGTCTACTTCTTTTTCCCGGACTCTGCCATTTTGGACAGTAGGGAAGGCGTAGTTGGTGTAATAAACGCCACAATCCAGATCCAAACCAGCTTCTAAGGTTTGTGCTACTGCATCTTCTGGTTCATCATTCAGCCAGTTGTGACCATAGTGCATGACATCAAGTGAATCACAGTCGGCAACAATGTATCCATGAAGAGCCCATTCTCCTCTAACGGTTGCAGATAAGAGCATGTTATCAGCACAAGAGGGAACACCATTGATGTGATTATAAGAACACATAACACCACTAACATCTCCATCCTTCACACATATTTCCAATGGATCCTTGAATGTCTTCTGCAAGGCCTGGGCTGTTACCCTGGCATCTCCCTTCACTTCCATCTCCCTTGCTGAGTTCTTTAGAGCCTTCCAAAAATCCCCCTCCTTGTCATCAATGTTTTGTTCATGAAGGCCCTCAACGGTAAGAGCAGTAGACAATTCATCCACGATATTAAACACAAGGTTGCTAATTGAATGATGGACAAGAACACTGCTGCTGGTCTCAGTAGGAGAAGAAGAAAATGACATCCAAAATTTTTTTGCCATCGTTCCCGGCATCCCCAAAAAATTTTCCTCTCGGAATTCATACACACCAGTTGTAAGTTTTCCAAGACGATGCCGGTTGTGTTTCTCTGCTTCCCGGAACAGAAACTCACCTGGAAAAAAAATTCAAAATTGAAGTTCGTGGTCGAACAACATACAGGGGATCCAGAAAATTAAAACCCATAGCTGCAATTCAAAGATTCACATCCGCATAGGTACTGTGCTCATCCACATAAAAACAAAGCCCCTCAAAAAAAAAATTCGAGACACTCACCCCCCCATTTTGGAACAAGGGTATGCTCTGTTTTGCCGAGAGGTGGATTGCAAGAGGGAGGTGGTGGCCGGAAGTCGACTCCCACCGGAGTTATATCCGACGGAGCTTCCTTCGTGTCCAGTGGCGAAGGGCAGCCCTTTGGGGCTTCGCCTCTTGGGTATTTTTCGAGACCGAGGGTTCTCGAAAACACCTCCTTGTCGGACGAATCGCTTTTGCTGGCAATGAGGAGGGGTTTGTTGAGGATGAACATGTTATGGACTCTATAGCATCACGAGTTACCAGCAGGCATAGGAATTAATTAATGTGATTTTCAATTTCTATGTAATTGATTTTGGTTTGGGTTGGTTTAGAATTTATTTGGTTTGAACCATTGACCCCAGGGGGTCTGAATTGTAATTGGCGTCCTCAACCCTATTTAAGGGGACGGCTAGGTTAATGAAAGGGAGTAATTGAGTCTACTTTAGCCTAGAGTAAATTAGTTAAACAGGTCGAGAGCTCCTTCAAGCTCTCTCCCGTTTTTCCCCAATTCCTTTCCGAAATTCCTTCTTCATCATTCCATCATTCTACTCAACGTCAAGCAAGGCAATGGAAGGAAGAGAAGAGAGGAGCGTGACAAGATCCATGACTCGTGAGGATCCTAACAACGTGGTATCAGACAGGCCCACCCTCGGCGCCTCCTCTTCTCCAGAGGATATATGTCAAGTGTTTTCAGAACTTCAACAACGATCCACTCTTCAAGGTACTGAAATTACTAACATCCACAATACATTGCACAAGCTGGAATCCTCTCTCCAGACAGTCATCCGCCAACTTGCTGCAATTCAATTGCCAACGCCACCACCAGCCGTCAACTTTCAACCCCAGCCAGTACATCACCCACACTTCACACTACCACCTCCCCCACCACTGCGCCAACAACCTGTTCTCCTGGCTAATCACGCACAAGGACCAACTACGGTTCCCAGGTACTTTAAACTCAACTTTCCTACATATGATGGCTCTAAAGATCCTTTACTGTGGTTCAAAAAATGTGAACAATTTTTTTATCATAAAAAAATGGTGGATATGGACAAGGCTACATTGGCCGCCTACCACCTGCTCGATGAAGCTCTCATGTGGCTCCATCACTACCGAAATGTCCATTCCACTCAGGATTGGCTACACTTTAAACATGCTTGCCAGATGAGGTTTGGACCTCCAACTAGTAGCAACCCAGTGGGTGAATTGATTAACTGTAAACAGACAGGCACCTTAGAATTGTACCAAAAAACGTTCCAAGAAAGGTTGGCCCGAGCCAGTGAATTTGTTCCTCTTCACCTATATGTTCAGATTTTTAATGCTGGATTGACTGAGGCTGTGAGATTGGAAGTGGAATTACTTGGTCCGATAGATTTGGACTCAGCCATGAATTATGCCAGAGCTGTGGAACACAAACAAAGAGTTCTAAAAGAATCCTTAGGCCGAAACCATTTTGGAACAACATAATACAGGGTACAGCTCCTGGCCAACATTTTGGCTCCTCTGCTCCTAACCGAGCAGACCAGTCTACAAGTGTGCCCCCCCCACATTCTTCCACATAAGTTTTTGACTATACAGGAAATGGAGGCTCGAAAGGCCAAGGGCTTATGTTTTAATTGTGATGAACAATTCCTTCCAAGACATGCATGTAAACATTTATTCAGTATTGAACTCTAGGAAGAAGGTTCAGAAGAGCTTCCTGAAAAAGAATTTGTTGATGAGGAACAACAAGAACCAGAACTCTCCCTCCATGCCATGCAGGGCCTGTGTAGTTCTAATACCATGCTGTAAAGGCCAAATTACACCACCTCATGCTACTTGCTTTAGTTGATTCTGGCAGCACACATAATTTTATCAGTGAGCCCACAACGAAACAATTGGGATTGGAAATTCAACAACAAAAGGGTCTCTCGGTTTCAGTGGCCAATGGGGCTAAAATTTCCAGTGTGGGGTTATGTGCAAACATACCTTTTACCATTGAGGGACATTCATTTTAGGCGGAATTATTGGTCATTCCTTTGGCTGGATTTGATTTGGTGCTCGGGGTCAAATGGCTTCAGTTATTAGGGCCTATATTGTGGGACTTTCAGGCTCAGACTATGACATTTACAACACCACACGGACAGATTACATTACAGGGTATTTTAGCACAGGTACCTAACGCACTTCACACTTTACAGCTTCAGAACACTGGTGATTGTCAGTTAGCTCCTTTACTTACAACATTTGCGGATTTATTTAATGATCCTACGGGTCTACCACCACTGATCACCGTGATCATCGCATTCGTTTAAAGTTGGGAGCCTATCCAGTCGTGGTGCACCCTTATCGTTACCCAAAAAGATGAAATAGAAATTCAGTGCATGTATATGCGTGCTCAGGGAGTGATCCAGCCCAGTCGATCTCCCTTCTCCTCACCAATTTTACTGGTATGCCAAAGGATAAATCATGGAGGTTTTGTGTCGACTATAGGCAACTCAATTTGATGAAAATTAAAGACAAGTTCCCCATTCCAGTGGTGGACGAGTTGCTGGATGAGTTACATGGTGCTACAATTTTTACCAAGTTCGATTTTAAATCAGGCTATCATCATATTAGAGTTCACACGACAGATGTGGAGAAGACTATGTTCCGCACTCACCACGGTCATTTCAAGTTCCTCTTCATGCCCTTCGGTCTCTCCAATGCACCCTCCGCCTTTCAGGCCCTCATGAATGAGGTATTTTCCTCGCTCCTGCGCAACTATGTGTTAGTATTTTTTTATGACATCTTGGTCTATAGCAAAAATTCGGTCGAACATCTCTAGCACCTCCAACAGGTATTTATCATTCTACGCTCTCATCATTTGGTTTTGAATAAATCCAAATGTTCTATGGGCACCTCTGAAGTGGCATATTTGGGCCATACTTCCTCCGGTAAATCAGTGATATTCATTGTGGTTGATCGTTTTTCAAAACATGGTCACTTCAGTGCTTTGGCGCATCCTTATATTGTTGCTCAAGTCACTCAATTATTTATGGACCACATCGTCCGATTACACGGAATTCTCACATCCATTATCAGTGACATGGATGCAATTTTTACCAGTATCTTTTGGAAGGAATTATTCAAATTACATGCAACCCAATTGGCATTTTCGTCTGCATATCATCCACAAACTGACGGACAAACCGACATCGTCAATCGCACAATTAAAATGTATCTTCGTTGTTTTGTGGGTGACTCACCTAAACGGTTGGTGAAGGGGCTTTCCTGGGCAGAATTTTGCTATAACACTCTTACCATACCGCATTGAGAACTACTCCTTTCAGGGTAGTTTATGACAGAGATCCACCTCATCTGTTACCATATGAACTAGGGGCATCCAAAGTCATCACTTTGGACCAAGCATTAGCTGAAAGAGACGCTATGATCACTGAGGTACATACTCATCTCTAGGAGGCCCAACACTCTATGAAGCTCTATTATGATAAGAAGCACCGGGCAGTATCTTATTCCCCAGGACACTATGTGTGGTTAAAGCTTCAACACTACCGCCAGCTGTCCCTAACTGCCTCCAAGCGCCATAAGCTTTCACCAAAATATTATGGTCCATTTCAGGTGTTGGACCAAATTGGCCCCGTGGCCTACCACTTGTAGCGACCAACCGAGGCAAAGATACATAATGTATTTCATGTATCCCAACTGAAGCCATTCCAGGGTGACTCGCCCCTACTGCACACTCCTCTGCCGCCACTCCATTATGGCAGAGTCCTTTCTATTCCAGTTCAGGTATTGAAAGCACACCACATTCAAGGCGATTGGAAAATTCTCGTCCAGTGCGCCGATGCAGACCCTAGTGACACGACATGGGAGCTGTTATCAACATTTCAACTTCTCTATCCTTCCTTCGAGCTTGAGGACAAGCTCTTTCTCTAGGAGGAGGTGATGTTATGGACTCTATAGCATCACGAGTTACCAACAGGCATAGGAATTAACTAATGTGATTTTCAATTTCCATGTAATTGATTTTGGTTTGGGTTGGTTTAGAATTTATTTGGTTTGAACCATTGAACCATTGACCCAAGGGGGTCTGAATTGTAGTTGGCATCCTCAACCCTATTTAAGGGGACGACTAGGTTAATGAAAGGGAGCAATTGAGTCTACTTTAGCCTAGAGTAAATTAGTTAAACAGGTCAAGAGCTCCTTCAAGCTCTCTCCCATTTTTCCCCAATTCCTTTCCGAAATCCCTTTTCCAAAATTCCTTCTTCATCATTCCATCATTCTACCTCAATGTCAAGCAAGGCAATGGAAGGAAGAGAAGAGAGGAGGGTGACAAGATCCATGGCTCGTGAGGATCCTAACAGAACCCAAATCAACCCTTATCGATGGGTTTGTGGTAGCATACCCCTTCGATTTCTGATTTCTAGGGTCTTTCTTGGAGATTTTTGAGGCCCCCGTAGTCGAATTTGGGGTCTCACCAGTATTGTCGGCCACCGACAACATTTTGACAGAAAACCCTACTGAATGCCCCAAATCTTGGTCCCCGCTGTGCGGCTTTGGGTCTCCCCTGTGGGGAAATTTTGAAAGTTGTCAAGGCATGGCCTTTCTGCTCGTCTAAAATAGGGCCTACCTCTTCTGCAGGGACGTCGGCCGGTAAAGAAGACAAAATCTTTGAATTTTATGGCCATTAGATAGCTTCTGCTACCTCTTGTGCACATATTTCATGGTCAGATATTTTAGGTCGTGTGACCTTTTTGCGGGAGCCAGTTGCTTCCACTCAAGAAAATTTTTCACGTAGGCTGCATGCCATTCTCGTATTTTTTTCTCTTCAATGCCGATCCACCGCATTTCTCTGATTTCTTTGTGCATCGCCATCCATTCTTCTTGGGATATTTCTCTATGCATCGCCATCCATTCTTCTGGAGAATAACCTATTGTGTTCCCACTCTGATACCAGTTGTTACGGTCCCGGATCTGACACAATGATTTGTTGTTGACGTTCCGGTTAGGCCATGTGGAATTGTAGAAAGACATGGTGGAATTTTAGGGAGACATGGAGAACGAAGATCAAGCCAAAAGGAAGTTTGAAAACCCTAGAGCTTGTTGAGGAGAAGTTTAAGCCTGTTTACACTAGATTTAACCTAATTCTCAATGCTTGTCTTTCTCCTTACTCTTATCCCTTACATAGGGTTCACCCTATTAGGGTTTAATATAAAATATTAAAAAAATACCCCTATAAATAAAATATTCCCAAAAATACCTCTGTGGCCTAAACTGAAACAAAATTAAGTAAATTAAAGAAAAATAATAAAATAATAATTTATTGTATTTGTAACACTCTCAAACATCTAGGGTGGAAGGCGGCTATGGATGAAGAAATGCACGCACTCTATGAAAATTAGACATGGGCTCTAGTCCCCCTTCCTTCAGATAAGAAACCTGTCTGTTGCAAATGGGTATTTACGGTGAAACATAATCCAAATGGGTCGATGGCTCAGGATATTGTACGATGGTTGGAGGAAACTTGGTTACATGGAGAAGCAAGAAACACATTGTAGTTGCACGGTCTAGTGTAGAAGCAGAATATAGAGCCATGGCACACACAGTCAGTGAACTCCTATGGATCAGATCTCTCCTCACTGAACTGGGTTTTTACAAAGAAGCTCATATGAACCAATATTGCGATAATCAGGTTGCAATTCACATCACATCAAATCTAGTATTCCATGAGAGAACTGTTGGAAGATAGACCCAAGCCCACACGACCAAGGAAAGCCCACATATCTAAGAGTAATATAAGATGGGCCACACGACCAATGAAAGCCCACAAGATGGGCCCAAGTATATAAGAAGTAGGACCCACCATTATTACTACAAGTTGACTTCCTTATCACATAAGCTGGAAGATCAAGAAGGACTCACAAAGGCATCTTTATCTTATGGCCATGTCCTAGAAGAGTTCTAGTTTGAGTTATGTTTATCTTTTATCTATATTGAGTTATTTAATTATAGAGTTTGGGTGTAATTGAGACAAATATAATTTTATTCTAATTAGACTCTACTACCTTCCTCTATTATAGATAGAGATTCATGTACTCTGATTATAATAAGTCAATAAGTATTTCCCTTTTCCATAAACTCAAAATGGTATCGAAGCAGGTTCTTTAAGTTGAATTGGTCAACCCACAGAGATAATGAGATCCTTTTCTCTAAACCCTAAACCCTAAGTCTGGGTTTGTATTCTTTTTCAGTCTCTACACCCGTACGATTTTTATATTTTTCACCTCTATAATGAGCGTTTCATATTTCAAATTTTATATTGACGAAAATATTTTCAAGTCTAATTTCCAAGGAAAAAATATTTTTTTCTAATCGGAGTTATCCATAAAGAGAAATCAATATTTGAAGCAGTGAAGGTCAGATTGAAAAAAAGGTTCGAGTAGCAGCAGAAAGCTTCAACTTCCTAGCTATTTTATGCTATCAAGAACGAGGCTTTTTTTGGAGAATTATACATCACAAGAAATATATGTAAGTCTATTTTCTTAAATATCCAACCAATTCTCGATCTGAGTTTTTTATAAGGAGATATTGATCTTGGAAGAGTCAATGGTCATGCTGAAAAGAAATGGAAAAATAGTGCTTAGTTCAGCTAGATGACAGAGACCAAAATCTATCAGATTATTTATCTTCTGATAATTATATTTTATTAAGAGAAGTTATACTTGGATGAAATTTATTTAAGTCTAGTTTTATAACTATAAAATTTCATGTCAAGCTGATCTATATTTAAATATATATTCGCATTGGAAGAATAAAAGGTCAAGTTGGTATTCTATTGTATTGAAAAATCCGAATTTATGCTCTTTGTTTTGCGTCACTGTTTGAGTTGCTATATCAAGAAAATATCTCACTTCTTCCTGGTTGAAGGGATCATTACTACATCTATGTTATTTGGGCTTATTGCTACCTCTTTGGTATTTGGTTCAAGCTAGGATCACTGCCATTATTTCCCAACATGAGGGGGAGAAGTAGAAGAAGCACAAAAAGTACAAGAAAGAGGTATTTTATTCCATTTGTTGTGGATAAGTTTATGTGACCAAAATATTCAAGAAAATGGGAGCACAAAAGATAAAGCTTATGCATCTAAGAAAAATAATTATATCGGATTATGATTATTTCATGGGTCCTTCTACAAGGTTTATTATTGTGGTTCGTGTTATATGTGTTAAAAGATGATTGTGTTACATTACAATTGCTGGTATTATGTCTCTTTGGATGAGACATTATTATTTAAGAAGAGGTGGCCAATACCTTTTCTCATACCATAATTTATTTGACTCCTACCACTTGAGAGTCGTTGTCCTGTGGAGGGACACGGTGGTAGACACTTCAGAACAATGCCGACAGACACACTACCTACAAAAGACGGAGTGTGCCCTACATCCAGCATTAGGACTAGATTATGGAGCAATGTCTTACCCGCTAGGAGTAATTTTACTATCACTTATTTTATGCCAGAAGGGCCTCATGGAATGACACAATAGCGTGAGGGGGAGTGGTGGAAGATGTGCCATTTTATACAAAAAGATTCTTCATATCATTTGCAGCAAGCTGGGAGTTCATGTTGTTCTCTCACCCCCAGCTTGAGGGGGAGTGTTGGAAGATAGGCCCAAGCCCACACGACTAAGGAAGGCCCACATATCTAAGAGTATTATAAGATGGGCTGCACAACCAAGGAAGACCCACAAGATGGGACCAAGCACATAAGAACTAGAACCCACCATAATTACCACAAACTGTGATCCTTATGACATAAGTTGGAAGATCAAGGACTCACAAAGACATCTTTATCTTATGGTCACGTCCTAGAAGAGTTCTAGTTTGAGTTATGTTTGTCATTTATCTATTTTGAGTTATGTTTGTCTTTTATCTATTTTGAGTTATTTAATTATGCTAGGACTTATCTTTAAGTGTTAGAGTTTGGGTGTAATTGGGACAAAGGTAGTTTTATTGTAATTGGACTATACTACCTTCCTCTATTATAAATAGAGGTTCTTGTACTCTGATTATAATAATACAATAATTATTTCCCATTTTCATAAATTCAACAAGAACAAAGCATATAAAAATAGACTGCCACTTCATACGAGAAAAATTCACTGTTGGCATCTACGATGTTTTCTCATCCCCAACTTGAGGGGCAGTGTTACAATGTGGGACCCACCATGGCTACACAAGCTGGTGGGACCCACCATGAGCTCAAGAAGTGTCAACAAGTGTCGTCATACAAAGTGGCTCGAGCTTAGAGATAAGGAACATGTGCTGAAAAAGAATAGAAGATTAGAAGATCAAGTGGGACCCACAAAGATACCACGGGTTGGTACCTCTATCTACATGAACTGGAAAATCATGTGGACCCACAAGATAAGACCATGAGCTGGCTCTCTAACTTGATTCATGTCCTTAAAGAAGGTGTTTGTAGTTGAGATAAATTAGTCTCTTAAATAGTTAATGTAATTTTATTATAATAGGTTTATCTTAGAGAGTTCTAGTTGGAATGTAATTAGGGGTTCTAAGGCTAGTTGTGCATGGACTCTATCACCTCCTCAACTATAAATAGGGGTGATTATAACTCAGAAATATCAACAAAATCTCATCTTTTTTGTCTCCTCTCTTGTGTGAAGTGCTTTCTCTCTAATCTTCTTTATTTTCCTTCTCTTCTCTCTACCTGAGAGTCTTTCTCTTTTTCCATCTTTTCTTTCTCTCTCCCCTTGAACGAGTTATTATTCATGGGGTCCTAAATATAACAAAAAGATCATCAAAGCAAGGAGTTCTTTCCTCTCCCTCTCTCGTGTAGAGTTCCTTCTTCTTTTCTTCTTCTCTCCTCTCTACCCAAGGACTCTTTCTCTCCTTCTTGGTTTTTTTATTTCCCTCTCTCACCTTGCTTGAGATAATATTAATGGGGTCCTAAATTCAAAAAGTCAATGAAGTATTTCTCTTTTCCATAAATTCAACATTGGTATCAGAGCAAGGTTTTGTGGGTTGACTTGGTCAACCCATAGAGATAATGTGATACTTTTCTAATATTGTCTGTAGCAATTTAGGTTCGTATTTATCAATTTTTCTGTCCATATACCCGTTATTTGATTTACATTTTTACCTCTATACTATTATTCTATTTCCCGAAGTTTCTGGCTTCTGACCGTAGACCACGACGATCCCTCTCTGTCTCTGAACCTAATCACCTACTCCGTTTGGCGTTAGGGAAGATTCTTCTCACATCAACCATCAATTTATATGTAGCCGAGAAGGAGATTATTGTTGTCGTATGTTATCCTGGTGCCTTATTTTTGTCTCTGTCGGATTGATCTCTGTTCTCGAACCAAGGAATTATCTCTACTCCCATCTAACCATTTATTTTTTGGAAGTGATGAGCTGGTTGGAAGTTTTATCTTCGGATGTTATCTTCATAAAATATATGTGATATCTAGCAAGCTATACAAAGCCTACGATCAGATTGGAAAATATTTCAGAAACTTATTGTTGTTGCTGCTTCTCTGGGTTTTTCTATGATCTTCAAAAATATTACGGCAGAGATCATTCTGTTGGATCGTTCGGCTGGAACAGTTATCCTTTGCTGGCATTTTTTCCTTCTTTGGCAGCGCCTCTCTGTTTCGATGCTATCTGTGCTGTTCGGAAACCAGTGCTTTTCGGGAAATAAGACACACTATTGCTGAATTTTTATTGTTCTCTATTCCCATCGCCAATTACACTCTAGTTGTAGCAGATGTTGATTCATCAAACCTGATTATTACAGATCCGAGTTATATCCTTTAACCATTGTTCTCAGTAGTTCGGCACCACGAGGAAGAAAAAGAGCTGGTTGTTTCGCCAACTGCCACTTTGTTTAGAGCTGCTCGGAGAAGACAACTCTGTGAGTCCGTCTTCTATTTCTGTGTAGAGGATTATTTCGTCGAGAAGATAGGTGCTGATTCGAACCAATGAACCACTGTACCAAGTCCATTAGAGTCTTTCGGCAAGGGGGAGAAGAAGATGAAGTTCTGAGCTGTTCGGCATCATGAGGAAGACGAAGGCAGATTGATTAAATTTTTCCTAAGTTAGGAAATTTTGATCCAACGATGGGCCGCACCTATTCTGACCCAACCCGGACTGGGGCGAGTTCCTAGCAAACCAGTGATCACTTGATATTTCAGATATGCCGAGTTAACTTGGCTCAACCTGGTCTGGGTCAACTCCACCCGGGTCAACCTGACTCGGGCCACTTATGTTTTATGCCTCTGTTATACGTGCCTGGGTCCGGAGTTCTATATATATTCCTTTCGCGACTTAGCTATATTGGTCTACTATGACTCAACAAAACTCAATTCTATTTCTCCGACTGGATTGTTATTTTGAGGTATTCACAACATATTCCTTGGTTAGCTTATTGTTTGGTGCATAGACTCACATCAAATTATTTTATGGGTCATTGGATTTTCATTATTTGGTACGTGGGTCCAAGCCCATTTCAGTTGTAGCTATTGCGTCTCTTTGGTTGAGACATTATTATTGAATAAGTGGTGGTATCAGCATCCTATCTTCCTCTTTACCCATTACCTATTAGTTATTTGGCAGCCTCTTTCTTACTATCCTTTATTTGACTCTCAAATACATATTTGGGCCAACCTTTTGTGTGTTGGTTCGGTTGGTGTTTTAAGTCCATCGAGACGTTTTTATATATATACCCATGGGTCTTTTATTGCCGCCTTGTGAATGACAGGCATTACCCACTTATCACCGATTTCTATCT
This sequence comes from Aristolochia californica, assembly GCF_029961685.1. Taxonomy (NCBI): domain Eukaryota; kingdom Viridiplantae; phylum Streptophyta; class Magnoliopsida; order Piperales; family Aristolochiaceae; genus Aristolochia; species Aristolochia californica. The sequence continues at coordinate 27,701,526 of NW_027181782.1, read as the reverse complement.
TTGAGAGTCAGTGCCCGGGTTGGGACACTGTTATGGAGGAGGTTATTACTACATCTATGTTATTTGGTTCAAGCTAAGATCACTACCATTACCTCAACCCCCCCCCCCCCCCCCCCCCCCCCCCCCTGTTAATTGGCATTTATTACTCCTACCACTTGAGAGTCGTTGTCTTTTGGAGGGACATGGTGATAGAGGAGTTTTACTACACTTTTCAGCACTGCATGTAGACCCATTGCCTGTGATTGATAGGAGTGTGCCCTACATCCAGCATGGGTTATGACTGGAGTATGGAGCATTGTCATACCGCTTGGAGAGATTTTACTCTCACTTATCTTATGCCAGCTAGGCCTCATGGAAGAGACCACCAACGTGAGGGGGAGTATTAGAAGATATGGGCTGTCATTTTATACAAGAAGATCTTATACATCATTTGCAGCAAGCTGGGAGTTCATGATGTTCTCTCACCCCTAACTTGAGGGGGAGTGTTGGAAGATGGGCCCAAGTTCACACGACTAAGGAAGGCCCACATATCCAAGTGTGTTGGAAGATGGGCCCAAGCCTATAAGATACGGACCCGCCATGATCACACGAGCTGGTGGGACCCACCATGATCATGTGAGGTGGCATGATGAGTTCTACACAATAAGAAGTCTTATAGAGCCAGAATTATTATGGAAGAAAGTCTCACATAAGAGTTTCAGTTTAAAGGTGTTTTAGTCATGTTAGTCATCTATTTATTTTGGGTTATTTAATTATGCTAGGACTTATCTTTAAGTGTTAGAATTTGGGTGTAATTGGGACAAAGGTAGTTTAATTGTAATTGGACTCTACTACCTTCCTCTATTATAAATAGAGGTTCATATACTCTGATTACATTAAGTCAATGAAGTATTTCTCTTTTCCATAAATTCAACACTTTGTAGAATCCCAACTTTGCTAGAAGGGATTTAATGCATAGAAGCTCGCTTATCGTATGGGTCACAGCTATATATTCTGATTTTGCGAGTGATCTTCCAACTATATTTTTGTTGAATTTAGGATCCCTTTTCCATGATCACGAACAAGAGAAATAAGAAAGAAAAACAAGAAAAGGGGAGGAAAGCTCTCAGTAGAGAAGAGAACGAATAAAAAAGAGAAGGGTGAGTCTATTCAAACTAGAACTCCTAGAAGACTAATTGGAGTAGAACTAGGAGTTCTTTATTATCCACGTTAATATAAGGGATAAGTCAGCTTGTGGCCTTATCCCAGTGGGCCCCTCATGATTCACTAGTGCACCTTGATAATTGTGCCAACTCATAAGATCTTGTGGGCCCTACTTGATCTTTAAGTCTTCTAAATCAACTCAGCATGTGCTTCTTGATTCCTTTACTCGAGCTTGCTTTGAGAGAGGACTCTTCTTGGTGTCCCAAGTCCTCTAGGATTCTTCTTGATGACCTACGTCCTCATGGTGGGTCCCACTAGCTCGAGCACCATGGTGGGCCCCACATTGTAACACTCCCCCTCAAGCTGCGGGTGAGAAGCCGTCATAAATACCCAGCTTACGGCATATGGTAGACATGATCTTGTGAGTGATTGGTTTGGTGAGGATGTCTGTAACTTGATTTTGTGAGGAGATGTGCTTCAGGGATAAGAGACTAGCTTGGAATTGTTCTCGTATAAAGTGGCAATCAACTTCAATTTGCTTTGTCCTCTCATGGAAGACTGGATTCGATGCATTATGTATTGCTGCTTGGTTGTCACAATATAGATCCATTGGAGCTTCTTTAGAAAATCCCAATTTCGTGAGAAGGGACCTTATCCATAAAAGTTCACTTATAGTGTGTGTCATGGCTCTATATTCTACTTCTGCACTGGATCGTGCTGCTGTTTTTTGCTTTTTTATGTAACCAGATTTCTTCCAACCATCGTGCAAAACCCAGAAGTAGATTTTCTATCATCTGGGGATCTTTTTACGTCTGCGAATCCCTCAATGTTGAAGTGGCCATGTTTTTTATAGAGGAGTCCCCTTCCAAGAGCTCCTTTCAGATAACGTAGTATCCTCTCAAGTGCTTGCCATCGACTAAGTTGTGGCTTGTGCATGTACTGACTTACCACACCTACTGTATATGAAATATCTGGCCTTGTTACACATAGGTAAATAAGACACCCTACTAACCTTTGATATTTGCCAATATCCACGTCTTCTCCAGTGCCTCCACATAACTTTGTATTTTCTTCCGTAGGAGTGTCTACCAGTTTGTATCCCAACATACCTTTTTCTTCTAGTAGATCAAGGGCATATTTTCTATGGGATAGAATAATCCCATGTCTGGATTGTAAAACGTCAATACCCAAAAAGTATTTAAGTAATCCAAGATCCTTTGTCTTGAATTCAGCTCAAATTTTTTATTTTATTTTTTGAATGCCCTTAGAGTCACTTCCAGTTAAAATGATATCATCAACATAAACAGCTAGAATCACCTTACCTCTTGTTGTGTTGTCAATAAATACTGAGTGGTCTGTAGAGCATCTGTAAAAACCTGCCCGTATGATGGCTTGACTAAAATTTTCAAACCATGTGGGGATTGCTTTAGCCCATATAGAGATTTTTTAAGGCGACATACAGACTCCCCCTCAACCACATATCCAGGTGGTTGTTGCATATAAATTTCTTCTTTTATATCACCATTGAGAAAGGCGTTTTTGACATCCAGTTGATATATTGGACATGATGAATTAGCTGCCAAGGATAATAATATACGTACCGAGGTCATTTTTGCCACTAGAGAAAATGTCTCATCATAATCAATGCCATAGCATTGAGTGTATCCTTTAGCAACCAATCAAGCTTTCAGTCATGCAATAGTCCCATCCGGATTATGTTTAATTGTATAAACTCAATTGCAACCAACGGGTTTTTTGTCTATAGGTAGAGGAGCCAGTGACCATCTATGATTCTCATTGAGTGCCTTCATTTCTTCATCCATTGCTGCCTTCCACCTTGGATGTTGTAGAGCCTCTTGATATGACTGTGGAATAGATATGGAGAACATAGAAGAAAGAAACTGACAACATAAAGGTGAGAGGCGATGATGAGACGCAAAATTGGAGATAGGATGAGAAGTAGAAGGTTGAGGGCATGAACGAGGTTCTTTTCTTATAGCAATAGGACGAGTATCAAATTCAGGACCAAAAACAATTGGTGATGAAGGACTTACCTCTGGTGGATCCAACAACTCGGCAGGTGTGGTATCGCCACTGTCTCTGGGGGCTGAACAATCTCTGTATCACGAGGCACAACCGGTCGAGGAGAACTTGGTACTGATGATACACTAGGTGGAGCACTATCAAACTAATATGAGGAGTCTTCAAAGAATGTTACATCCCTGCACACAAATAAACTTCGCAAAGAGGGACTATAACAAACATAACCCTTTTATATTCGAGAGTATCCCAAAAAGATATACTTTATAGATTTAGGGTCAAGTTTTCTATGTCTAGGTAAAGTATTATGAACAAAACATTGACAACTGAAGACTTTTCATTGGTAATGCAAATGGATCATCATGTGGTAAAAGTTAAGAGTATGGGAATTTATTCCCAAGAACAGTAGATGGTAGATGATTTATAAGAAAACACGCTATAAAGACAGCATGGGGCCAATAAAAATATGGAACTTTCATGGCATATAATAGACCTCGAGCTACCTCAAGAATATGACGATTTTTTCGTTCGGCTACACCGTTTTGTTGAGGAGTGTAGGCACATGATGTCTGATGGATAATGTCATTCTCTTGACAAAAGGAGTCAAGGTCTTTTCAAATATACTCTTTGGCATTATCAAACCAGAGGATTTTTATCTTCTGACCAAATTGTGTGAGTACCATGGCATAAAAAGATTTAAAAATAGATGGTATCTCAGAACACTCCTTAAAAATAAATAACCAAGTTGTGCGAGTGAAATCATCAATAAAAGTGATAAAATATTTGGCTTGAGAAATATTAGAGACACTGAAAGGCCCCCAAACATCAGTATGAATCAATGAAAAAGGAATGTTACTTTTGACTTCTGGACGAGGAGATTATGTACTCCTTTGATGTTTACTTAACTGACATACCTCACAACTGAATTCTGACCTTATCTTAAGACATGGAAACATATGATGAAGAGATTGTATGGAAGGATGTCCCAACCGATTGTGCCATAATCGTGTCTCATTATCAATAGTAGACACCATATTGACCTTTGGCACGTCCAAATAGTTGAGCCCCCCTTGTTCATGGCCTCCACCAATCACCTGCTTCGTTATAAGATCCTGAAAAACACATGAATTAGGTGAGAAGTTAACCGAGCGATTAAAATATTTTGTAAGCTGACTCACAGAGAGCAAGTTTAAAGGAAAGGAAGGAACAAAAAGAATATCATTGAGTGGATGCGATGAGTGAAAAAAGTGGAACATTTTCCTTGGATTTTAGTTTGAGAACTGTCAGCTATGGTAACAAACTTGTGTGAAAGACTCGGAGATAAAGAATGTAATAAAGTTTTGTTACCTGTAAGATGCTCAGAGGCTCCTGAATCAATTATCCAGGATGAAGAGGAGGTAAATAGCATACTTGAAGTAGTAGTGGCAGCAGTAGTGGCAGAGGGGCTAGGAGAAGACCCTACCATGGTCTTTATTTTCTGAAATAATTCACACTCTTCATCAGTAATAATTTTTTGTACAACAGGTGTTGGGGGACGGTCTGCTTGTGCATCACTAATGAGGGTTTGATTAGCCCTTGTTGATTCTGACTTGTCATTAGCCTTATAACATATTTCTTTATAGTGGCCATATCTACCACAGTAAGTGCATGCCCTATAACGGCACTGGTCTATAGTGTGGCCCCAAAATTTACAATGAGTGCATTTAATATCATTTGTTCTGCCTGCACTATAGGGTCTATGCAGTGTATCAGGGCTTGAATATAGTTTAGTACATGTCTCCCAAATATGTTAGCAGTGTCAAGATGAATAACATTACTAGAGACATGTGCTTCCATGATATTTATTAGCCAACCAATTACCAAAGTATCATTCTTCAGCCATTTCATATAAAAAATATCATCTTCATCAATAGGTGGTCCTCGGGTAGTGAGGTGACCAAGTAGGTCTTTGGTTACCTCCTAACCGAGGTGGAAAAACTCATAAAATTTGATACCCCACGTAAGGGTATGGTAGTGATTTTCAGTATATCACCTTTGATATTCATATTATCATCAGCCATGATAGGCTCTTCTTCTTCAAAAACTTCAAATAATATCACAAGTAGCACTTCTTTAATCAACTCGGTATATGTAAATATAGCATTAATGCTAAATAATTTTTTCCAGAAAATCTCATAAGAGGCTCAATAGCAATCTTCTATTATCAGAGAAATCTTATACCACAAAAAAAATACTCAATAATCTGAGTATGAACTGGTCTCGGCAAAAAGAATTTCCAAATCGATAAAACTGTTTTGATAGCTCCTTCTAGATAGAGGGGCATGCATATTGATAAGCACCTAGGTAAGAGTACTTCCCAGGAGGTCACCCATCCTAGAATTACTCTCACCCAGGCTCACTTAACTTCGGAGTTCTGAGTCAAGTACCTGGCCAATGCTACCCAAAAGATCGGCATGTTAGAAGCGAAAGAGATAGGTACTTAACCCATGCCTATAACCAGGATGTCCCATAACATCACAGCACCCCCCCCCCCCCCCCCCCCCCCCCCCCCCCCCCCCCCCCCCCCTCCTTCGCAAGCCGATGACCACGGCAGCGCAACGACACAGGCCCGACCCGGGTTTTTATCCTACGGCCTACCTGTATTTTAATCCAGCCTTTGCGTGCGAT